>NC_142010.1:259649169-259949169 GCF_049901735.1 Notechis scutatus | reverse complement strand
GGACCTCAGGGACCACCAAACTCATAATTTTAAATCCAGAGGACCAGAGACCCTGGGAAAATCCCCCAAAAAGTCTGCAGGAAAATTCCCCACCAATCGAACATTCTTTATTTGGGATCACAGGATACCATCTCCAGCTCCATTCTCAGGGGGAGAGAGAAACTTTTGGCTTTATGCAAGGAAAGCAGCAGAAGCAGCAGAAGTCTTTCTTTCTCTCCGCCAGAAATGAGTCTTTGCCGGTGCAGCCTCTTAGAGCAGGATGCCTTGCAGGGTCCCAAAAACTCATTATCTGGCAGAGTTTGAGGGAGAGAAAGAAAGACTTTTGCTGCTTTCCTTGTGTGCAGCCAAAAGCAAAAGAGGAAAGAAGCAGCCCAGTGGCCAGGTGAGGTGCGTGGGCCGTGTGGGGCAAGTTCTTTTCCCTCCACCCTTTCCCCCCTCCCCTCATTACCTCGTGTTGTTCACAGTGCAAACAACGCAAGCCTTGTGTTCCCACGGGCCATATGGGCAGCACAGCCTTGTGTTCCCGCGCAGCCTGGATTAATTTCTTTGGGGGTGACATTTCTCTGCAGACCACCAAAATTTTCTCGTGGATCACCAGTGGTCCCCAGCCCACCGGTTGGCGACCACTGGTATAGGGGGGTCTCCTGCTTGAGCAGGGGGTTGGACTAGAAGACCTCCAAGGTCTCTTCCAACTCTGTAATTCGGTTCTGTTGTATTTGCAATTCTGGAACATACGATTTGGGGCTACGTTCACACAAAGGAATGAGTCTGGAGTTAGATTCATAGCCGAATATCTCTCTTCCATTGAAGGAATGTAGGTAACAAGTCCAAAGTATTCACAAAATTGTTTTTCCAAATGTCAACTGTCTTGGTTTTTTTTTTGTTTTTTTTCCCCTTGAAAACATTTCACTTCTCATCCAAGAAGCTTTTTCAGTTCGGACTGAAAGGTGAGGAATGGAAATGAAGAAGATCCTAGGAGGAGAAGTGAACGTTTTCAAGGGGGGGGGAAGACCGCAAGTATGTACAATTATCTTTTTGTTTGTTGGTTTGAAAATATAGTTAAGGAAATATGGGACAGCTAGAATGGATTTGCATAAGTCATACATTGTATGAGTGTAGCTTTGTCGCTTGTATCCTTACAATTTATATTGACTGTTTCCTAGTATGATTTGATTGCTTATTGTACCCTGTGACTATCATTAAGTGTTGTACCTGATGATTCTTTACTCTTGACAAATGTCTCTTTTCTTTTATGTATACTGAGAGTATTTACACCAAGACAAATTCCTTGTGTGTCCAATCACACTTGGCCAATAAAGAATTCTATTCTATTCTATTCTACTTTATCTATTCTATTCTTTCTATTCTATTCAATTTCTATTCTACCTATTCTATTCTATTCTATTTCTATTCTATTCTATTCTAAAAGTGGGTCAGAATCCTACGCTTTTAAAGATAACCATATCATCTATTTAGGAAAACACTTTGACATTTTAAGGGGCAAAATAATAGCTTTATGGACAACACAGTCCTTAAAACGGTTCAGGTAGTCCTCAATTTATGACCTGCTTGTTTAACAATGGTCCGCAATTTACCGGTATATCACCCTTGGAATTAAGGCTTGCAAAGCATTTTCACCCATGGCAAAGTGTTGCACACGGACGCACAGACACACACACACACACACACACACACACACACACACAGAGTCATGTGATCGCCGGGCAATTGGCTTGTATTCACTGAAAAGTCTTATGGTCACACAATCCCAATTTCCAACGGTTTGTTTTTTTCCTGGTTTTCAGTGGTTTTTGTCAGTTTCCAGCAAAAACAAGCAAACCCTCATTTGGGAGAGTGTCATGTGTTCAGTGACCAAGTCATTTGCTTTACACAACTGCAGTAATTCACTTATCAACTGCCATAAAAACAGTAGCAAAATCTGGACTTGTGACCGCAATGACTTTTGATCAAAATTTCAAATCTCAATTGTTGCGTAAGCTGAGGACTAGTTGTACAATAATTAATCTAGGCAAAATATAAGTGAGTGATTTCCTTTCCTTCCCTCCCCTTCCCTCCCCTTTCCTCTTCTTTTATCTTCCTTTCCTTTTCCTTCCTCTTCTTTTATCCTCCTTTCCCTGCCATTTCTTTCCTTGTCTTATCTTCCTTTCCCTTCCCTTCCTTTCCCCTTCTTTTATTTTCTTTCCCTTTACTTCCCATCCCTTCCCTTCTCCTTCTTCTTCTTTACCTTCCTTTCCTTTCATTTTCTTCTTTTCCCTTCCCTTCCTTTCCCCTTCTTTTATCTCCCTTCCCCTCCCTTCCCTTCCCCCTTCTTTTACCTTCCTTTCCTTTCCTTTCCTTTCCTTCCTTTCCTTTCCTCTTCTTATTTTCGTCCCCCTTCTTTTTCCCTTCTTTTATCTCCCTTCCCTTCCCTTTCCCTTCTTTCTCCCTTCTTTTATCTTCTTTTCCCTTCCCTTCCTTCCCTTTCCCCTTCTTTTTATCTTCCTTCCCTTAGCCTTCCTGTATCTTCCTTTCCTTTTCTTTCTTTTATTATTTTATGGGGGTTTTTTCCCTCCTCCCCTTCTTCTCAGATTCAGGATGATTAGAATAAGAAGGTGACAGACACAGGGTTGCTGCAGTTGTGTTAAAATCACAGCAGACGGCAATTAACAACATGGAAGCCAGCTGCTTATCTGGCCAGATAAAGCTTCTTAATAGGGAATTCCACTCAAAGAATTGTTTCTGCAGATGCAGCGTTTCATACTTCAAAGGGTGCGTGACTGTGTGTGTGTGTTTGTGTGTGTGTGTGTGTGTGTGTGTGTTTCTGAAGTGTTCATCCCAGATTGCTGAAAAAGCTTTCTAGCCAGCTACCTGAACTGTACCTTTCCTTTAAAAAAAAAGGGGGGGGGATTTGGGGATTTATTCTTTGGGTCGGAGGGAGGGTTACATACAGGTTAGGATCCAAATTCCCATTTAAAAACGGAAAAGCAAAAACTTTGCACAAAATCAGGTTTTTATATGGTTTTTAGCTTACGTTCTTGATCTCAGGTGTAAGATGGGCGGCCAATACATTTGACAAATAAAACAAACCCTTCCAGCCTTTCCATTCCGTGATTCCTAAAATGGATAGTTCAATTCAATTGTTGGTTGAATTGATTTGTTTAGATGCCCGTCGCAAACATCGCTCAATTTTTTTCTTCCTTTTCTGTTTATTTCTATGCTTTTCTCTCTCTTTTATTTTTTAAATAACTGCGTAAAGTTGCCTTTTTAAAAGCAAACCAAACAAAAATAGCTACAGCTGTTTTGACTGAGGAATTAGCTGGGTTTTTTTTTTATAACCTAGTTTGTTTTTATAGCCATCTCTTCCATTAACACTCTCTTCCTACCCTCAAATTCACCTAGCAGGGCAAGAAAATAATAATAAATCAAAATATTTCAAACAAGGGATTCATGGAAAGATCGAGATGATTATTTAGATTTATCAGCCTTAATTTTAGCTGATGTATCTGATCATTTTGAGTAAACAAATAATGAGTTACCACTAGAGAGAGAGAGAAAGAAAGAAAGAGAGAGAGAGAGAGAGAGAGAGAATGGCAGATCCAATATGATAATGTTGACCTGCATATGTACAACATTTATCTAATGTCAGTGAGGTCATGATGTAGTTAGTAAGTTGTCAGGGTATTTAAAAAGATATAAAATTACTCATGCACTTAACAGTGAGATGGATTGTGTTTGTGGAGAAAATAGGAAGATGAAAAAGTGCGTTGGATATGCTTGCTGCCTGGAGTTATTTGTAAAAACAATACCAGCGGGATACAATTAAATAAAACAAATCACATTTTCATGATCTCATTGGGATTTTAAGAGCTGCGGTGGCACAGTGGTTAGAAGGCAGTGTTGCAAAGTAACTCTGCCCACTCCCAGGGGTTCAATCCTGACTGGCTCGAAGTTGACTCGGTAAAATGAGGAGCTAGATTTTTTGAGGCCCATCCGCATTATGAAGCATTATATAAATCTAAGAGCTATTGGTATTGGTATTTTAGGGACTTGCGTATTATATTAAATGGTTGGCATTACTGACTTACCCACAGGCAGAAAAACTGGATAGAAATAAAATATTACCCACCTACCTACTTACCTATCCATCCATCCATCCCTATCTATCTATCCATTCATCTATGTCTAACTATCCATCCATCCATCCCTATCTATCCATTTATCCATCTATCTATCCATCTCTGTCTGTCTGTCCATTCATCCATCCATCCCTATCTATCCATCTCTCTCTCTCTCTCTGCCTGCATCTCCCTCACTGAAAGTCTCAAAAGTACTCAAATTGCTAGCAGTAATGGAAATTGAAAGCTAAAGATTAAACAAAAAAATATATCAGAATACCAACATTTTCTTTCCTCTCGGTCAGCGAATATGTTAATAAGATTTGGAGTTGCACCAGTAGTTAACCATTGTACAGATGTAATAAAAACTTGCATAGTTGAGAATATTCTGGAATTACTGTTTGTTTCTTCCCAAAACAGAACCCTTAGCATGGAAGGGAGGTGAGAAAGTACTCAGTGCCTCTGGAATTGCTTAATTATTAACCCCTAGAGAAACAGATAATATTTTTCCCAGTCACCTCACATGAACCTACAGTCCATGTTTTCCGTTTCTTTCTTTCAAAGCCTCTGCTACAGCAGGTTGAGTTCCTTAAAATGTAATAAAAATGTATATTATAAGTCTTTCTGTAAAAAGTAGAATGTATGTGCCCATGTCATATGTAATGTGAAAGGACGAGACTTTGAGTTCAACTCCTGCCTTAGCCATGAAAGCCAGCTGGGTGACTTTGGGCCTGCCATTCTCTCTCAGCCCAACACACCTCACAGAGTTGTTGTTGTGGGGGGAATAGAAGCAGGAGGGTATGTTGGATTTGTTCGCCATCTTGAGTTATTTGTGAAAATAATAAAGGCAGGAAATAAATAAATAATTACCGGAAAGGACCCTGATGTTGAGAAAGATGGAAGGGACAGCAGAGGACCAGAGGATTAGATAATGTCGTTATTGATGCAACCAACATGAATTTGGGGGAAATCCATGAGACAGTGGACGCCAGGAGGGCCTGGTGTGCTGTGGTCCATGGGATGGCGAAGACTTGAACACACGTCTGTGGAGATTCTCAGTCATCCAGGCCGTGGTTGTTCCAAAGGTTCTTTTCCAAAAGGCAATTTATGCAACTTTGGGACAAGACTTAGACATGGCTTAACAACTAGACAACAAATGAATGAATAAATGAATGAAATGACTAATAGGAGCGTCAATGTAAACAAGTTTTTGAGGTGGTTCATCGACAAGAAAATGATTAGATAGATAGATGATAGGGTAGTGTGTGTGTGTGTGTGTGTGTGTGTGTACACGCATACATACATATAGATACATACACATAGAGAGAGGGAGGGAGGGGGGATATAAATAGAGATATAGGTAGGTGGAGGTGTATGCATTTATATACATACATACATACATACATACATACATACATACATACATACATGCATACATACACAGAGAGAGAGAGATAAAAGGGGGGGAAGGGAAAATAAAGACAGAAAGAGAGGGAGAGGGAGAGGGAGATAAAATAGAGAGGTAGGTAGTAGGTAGGTAGGTAGGTAGGTAGATAGATAGATAGATAGATAGATAGATAGATAGATAGATAGATAGATAGATAGAGATACAGAGATGCATGTAGATATAGATACTTTGAGGATGGGAAGCCTTAACCTTCTTTCTCTTGTCTTGTCTCCCTTCTTTCCAGGGTTATGACAGGCTGCAGAAACATTCCGTGGTTCACTACGATCCAGAGCTACCCCAGGATTTCACCAGTGACACCTTAAAATCACGGCACCAGCAAAGAAATAGTAACCAACATCATCACGACTGGTCGTTGACTTCTGAGTCTGGATCGACTTCTCAAGCTTGCTTCGTTGCTCCGGAGTCAAACCGAGAAGCCATGAATAATTCCCCTAAGGTCTCGGTGTCAGAGGCTGGACTGTCGTTCAGCAAATCCCAAGTTAAGAAGGCAAATTCCAGCAGCTCCTGGGCTCAGCTGACCAGCGGTGGTGGTAACAAAGACCTTTCCTCTTGCACTGCAACCCCGGGGTCAAGCTCTCTTGGATTATCACCCCAGTCTAACAATCTGGTTGACTGCGGTGGGTTTTTGAGTCAAGAGGGAGGAGGACAAGCAGACCCCCTTGATCAAACCAGCACCAGCTCCAAGAAAAAGTCCAGCAAGAAAGACTTAATCAACCAGGCAGCCCCAAATACAGACCTAGAATGGGTGAAGAATGCTCAGAAGTCATTGGAAGCCCAACCCAACATCAATATGGATGGCAAAAAGGAACCCAACGCGACCAAGCCACCGTCGCCTCGACAAAGCCCAAACACTGCCAACCTTTCCGAAAACGATTCGAGCCACGTGCGAATCACTATCCCTATCAAAGGCCCAATAGGGGAGCCACCTGGTCACAAAAGGAAGAAAAGACAGTCAACAAAAGTTGCTCCTGAGAAGACAGAGAAATCTCCATTTTCTGGGCAACCTGTAAGCAGTGACATAGCCAACCGGTGTAGCACCCAAGCAGACTTGTGTAAGAAAGATCCCCGTGTCACAAAGCCAGGGAAAGCTCCTGAGATCGAATCTCCCTCTGTGGTACCCATGGAAAAAAATGAGATGACCAATAAATCGCCCTCGAGCAATGCGACCAGGCTTAGGAAGACCTCAACCGTCACATCCGTTCCAGTGATAAATGATATCCCTGCCCTCAGCAAGCATTCAGAGATCCAACACCCTAAATTTTCAGCCAAACGAAGGTGGAGTTGTAGCAAACCTAAAAATGTGTTCCGGGAACCTTCTCTGGGTCCATCTGAGAAATTGATGATAGAACCTCCGTCCGCTTATCCCATAACACCATCTAGCCCTCTCTATACGAACACAGACAGTCTGACAGTGATAACCCCCATCAAGAAGAAGAGGGGTCGACCCAAGAAACAACCTCTGCTGACTGTCGAGACCATCCATGAGGGAACATCTACCAGCCCGGTCAGCCCAATCAGTCGGGAGTTCCCAGGTACAAAAAAAAGAAAGAGAAGGCGAAACTTGGTGAACCTGGCTCAGATGCCTTCAGAGGAAGAACACTCGGCCGGTGAGTTGAAATTTCACAAAAAGGTGGGCAAACTTGGCGTCCTGGATAAGAAGACTATCAAGACGATCAACAAAATGAAAACCCTCAAGAGGAAGAACCTCTTGAGCCAGATCTTATCATGTTCCAGTAATATATCTTTGAAAGCCAAAACCCAGCCACCAGCCAGCTCGGGGGCTCCAACGATCGACGCGAGGTTAGGAAAGCAAATCAACGTGAGCAAACGAGGGACGATCTACATAGGCAAGAAGAGGGGAAGGAAGCCAAGAGCTGAGTTGCAGTCTCTGCAGGAAGACCCTAAGGCGGTCGCCAAACATTTGAGGCCTGTATCTAGCCAGCCTGATCACCCAGCCGTGCC
Source organism: Notechis scutatus (assembly GCF_049901735.1). Classification (NCBI taxonomy): domain Eukaryota; kingdom Metazoa; phylum Chordata; class Lepidosauria; order Squamata; family Elapidae; genus Notechis; species Notechis scutatus. The sequence goes on along the minus strand of NC_142010.1, from coordinate 259,941,624 downwards.
TTCAACCTTGCAGTGTCTCGTGACGTCTTCACCAGCAACGGTTCACCCGCTGCCCATGCAGCTAGCGGGCTCTCATGGCAACCTTAGCCCTGCCAGGACCGACACCAATTTTTCAGAGTTAAAGACGATGCCAAATCTACAACCCATCAGCGCGCTCCCCACCAAAACTCCGAAAGGAATCCACAGTGGGACTTGGAAGTTGTCCCCACCTAGGCTCATGGCCAATTCTCCTTCCCACCTTTGCGACATCGGTTCTCTGAAGGAAATCACGCTGTCTCCTCTGAGTGAGTCCCACAGCGAAGAAACCATACCAAGCGACAGCGGAATCGGTACGGACAACAACAGCACCGCAGACCAAGCCGAGAAGACTTCAGAGTCGCGCCGAAGATACTCCTTCGATTTCTGTAGTCTGGACAACCCAGAAGCTGTCCAGTCAGACACCAGCAGTAAGAACAGGCACAGCCACCGGCCAAAACATCTCATGGTGGACAACTTCCTCTCCCACGAGTCCATGAAGAAGCCAAAGCACAAGAGAAAACGGAAAAACCTACAGAACAGAGATGACCTCCAGTTCCTGGCTGATCTGGAGGAGCTTATCAGCAAGTTCCAAGTCTTCAGAATTTCTCACCGAAGCTACACGTTCTATCACGAGAATCCGTACCCCAGCATTTTCAGAATAAACTTTGATCCCTATTACCCTGTGCCATATATCCAGTACGACCCATTACTGTATCTTCGCAGGACCTCCGACATGAAGTCTAAGAAAAAGCGCGGTCGGCCTGCCAAAACCAATGACACCATGACGAAGGTGCCTTTCTTACAAGGGTTTGGTTACCCTATTCCCAGCGGGAGTTACTATGCACCCTACGGAATGCCTTACACATCAATGCCTATGATGAACCTTGGCTACTACAGTCAGTACCCGGCCCCATTGTACTTGTCTCACACCCTGGGCACGGCGTCTCCTTTCATGAGGCCTACGGTGCCCCCTCCCCAGTTCCATCCAAGCTCCCACATGAAGATGCCCAACACTGCCAAGCATAAAGCCAAGCATAGCGTCCACCTGCAGACGCCCGTAGGGATGGGCCTTGGAGATGTCCATTCCTCGTTGACCTCCGCCAAGGTGTCAGGGAACAGCTTATCCAGTGGCCGACTTCACAAAAGGAAACACAAACATAAGCACAAACACAAGGAGGAGCGGATATTGGGGGCGCATGATGACCTCAGCAGCCTCTTTGCAAGCAAGTCCCCTGGCTTCTCCAGCCATTCGGTGGGGGAGAGGTTAAATGTCTCCGAGAAAGACCTCTCCTTGTTGACCGAGAAAGGCAAACACAAGGACAAACAGAAGCACCAGCACTGCGAAGCTGGGCACAAGGGGTCCAAGAGTAGCTTTGAGGTGGACACCCTCTCCACGTTGTCACTCTCTGACACTCAACAGTGGATCCCTGGCAAGGATAAGAACAACTCAAGCGGCGATGACCCCTGCATGAAGAAGTACGCTGGGAACACGGAGAGCAGTACGAGAGCCGATGCGATGGATGTCTTTGGTGAGATGAATTCTGCCAGTGACAAGCGAGACGGGGATCCCAGCGGAGCAAAGAGACGGAGCTTTGACGGATTTGCGACCTACAGGGAGAAGGACTTTCAGACGTTCCGAGCAAGTAGGAAGGACAGGAACTCGTACGATTCCTCAACTGTTTCAGGTAAGGGATGCCCTTCAGCAAGAACTCTCTCTCCCATCCTGTCTCTTTCTAGATACACAGATGACTATTTCGTGTTGTTTAACAGCATTTATATCTGATCTACTGTCTATAATCAAGCAGACGTTATCCATCCTAAGTCTTGGCTGAAGGTGGCCACTGGCCATCTTGGACAAGAGAACCATAGAAAGATAGTTTGAAGGCCTCTGGCAAAGGAGAGCTCATATATCCAGTGGTGGGATTCAACCGATGTAACAACCGGTTCGATGAGCATGCGCTTTGCGCGCACGCAGTGCATTAAAAACAGCTCTAAAACTTACTTTACCTTCAGCCCCAGTGAGTAAAACAGCTAAGGCTCTGCCGCGCCTATCAGCTGGGCTTCAAACAAAGGAAATATAGGACAGACTAGGGTGTGGGTGGGCAAGGCCAATTCATTGCTGGAACTTCCAGTTCGTCCGAACCGATCCGTACCGGCTGAATCCTACCCCTGCATATATCATATATCCCCTGGTTGCAAGATCATATTGTTAGGAGATTCTTAACTGCTGTCTGGTTGAACTTCCTCCCTTGTAGTTTTGACCTATCGGTTCTAATTCTGGGGCAATAGAGTTGTTCTCCATGTCTTTTCAATGTGTCAACTCTTCAGAGGTTCCAAGGCTGCTATTACCTCTTAGTTGTCTTGTTTGTGCTAATGAATTTTGACCAGGAAGAATTGTGTGTCTGTGCTTTCCAAGATAGCATTTATAAGTGCAGGTGGACCTCAACTTATAGTTGAGACATTTGTTAAATTTTAATTTTTTTTCCCGTTGGGCAAACTTCCTTGCTACAGATGTTAAGTGAACCACTGCAATTGTTCAGTTAGTAACACGGGTGTTAAGTGGGAATCTGGCTTCCCCAATGACTTCACTTGTCCGAAGTTCACAAAAAAGGGAACCAGAACACTGCAGCCGTCATAAATATCAGTCAGTTGCCAAGCACCTGGATTTTTTTGATCACGTGACCATGGAGAAGCTGAAAACATTTTAAATGTGACATTTAAGTCATAAGTCATCTTTCTCCTTGCAAAATTCCATTTTTTGCTCTAGCCTAGATCTTTTTCAATGTTCTCTCTTTCATCTCCAATAGGACCCACCCCTTCTTGTTTCACGTCACCTGAAGACCTGATAAGGCTCCCCTAAAGTCCATAATCAAAGTTGTGGACAACACTATTGAATCACACAGAGCCCAGTGTACAGTTCCAGTTTGTGTCACTTGACTCAGCCCAAGCTGAGATGGAGTCGTTAACCGGGACTCTTTGAATACAGTCATTTAGGAGCCCACTTAGCAGTATCAGCTAACCCATAGTTTCATGAATAATATCCTGAGACATTCTGTGCCAAAGATTGAGATGTTTATAAAGGCCTGTAGAATTTCTCAATCATCCAGGTCATGGTTGCCCCAAAGATGCTTTTTCCAAAAGGCAACTGGACTTTCTTGGTTTTTGTTTTTTTCTCTTTGAAAACATTTCACTTCTCATCCAAGAAGCTTTTTCAGTTCAGAACTGAATTACAGAATAATAGAGTTGGGAGGGACCTTGGAGGTCTTCTAGTCCAACCCCCTGCTCAAGCAGGAACCCTATACCATTTCAGACAAAGCGTTCTCCAATCTCTTCTTAAAAACCTCCAATGATGGAGCACCCACAACTTCTGAAGGCAAATTGTTCCATTGGTTAATTGTTCTAACTGTCAGGAAATGTCTCCTTGGTTCTAGGTTGCTTCTCTCCTTGATTACTTTCCACCCATTGCTTCTTGTCCTACCTTCAGGTGCTTTGGAGAATAAGTTATCCCTCTCTTCTTTGTGGCAGCCCCTTAAATATTGGAACACTTCTACCATGTCACCCCTTTTCATTAAACTAGATAGTTTACAATTTAATTAAACTAGACAAAAACAAAACATTTTCAAAGAGCAAGACAAAAAACAAAGTCCAGTTGCCTTCTGGAAAAATCACCTTTGGCATGTGGTGTTCATATCATTCCCATTACTTACTAAGCTGGTAACTCTAGCAAAGAAGATGGGGTTAGTTTGTCATGGTTTGATTGTAGCAAATCCTAGGTTGTCTGCCTATCCAGATGTTCATAAAGGTCATCTCTTCAAAGATGTTGCCTGGTATATAGATCAAGCTGGAAAAATCTTCCTGTTTGAAGGTGTGATGATATTTGCTCACCTCTGGTCTCGTTGTTGTTGTTGTTAGTCATAAAGTTGTGTCTGAACCATCGCAACCCCATGGTCAAAGTTCCTCCAGGCCTTCCTGTCCTGTACCTTCCCCTGGAGTCCATCTAAGCTCATGCCAACCAATGGCTTCAGTGACTCTATCCAGTCACCTCCTTCTCTGCCATCCCCTTCTTCTTTTGCCTTCAACTGTTCCCAGCATTAGGCTCTTCTCCAGTGAGTCCTTCCTTCTCATTAGGTGGCCAGAATATTTGAGTTTCTTCTTCAGGATCTGGCCTGAAGATGATTTCATCTTCAGTTCGGGATCTGGTCTCCTAGGAGTTCTCAAAGACTACCAGAAATGATCTTGTGGTTGCATTCACCAGATCCTTGAGTAACCTGTGATGTAGTCCTTGACTTCAACTAAGTTGGTTCTCTCTTGTCCTCTCTTTGTCTAATTTAAGCTTCCCTCTTTGCCCAGAGGGATAACTATGATCTAGCCTTCCATTTCTTTTCTGAGGGAAGGCAGGGGCAAAATCAGAATTAAGAAGTTCTGCCTTTTTGTTCTTCTCACTTTTTCTTTCGATAGATCTGTACTTTCTTTGACTTATCTCTTATTCCTCATCTACACAAACAACCTTTTATCCTGGGGGTGGAGGTAGCTATCTCTGGTTTCTGGAGACTTATCGACTCTTCTTTGTTTTAAGCTTCTCTCATTCCTTTTCTCTTCAGCATTTAGAGTGTTCTGCATATATCCTAACGGAATATATGCAGAATTCTATTGAATTCTCGCATTTCTTTCCTCCTCCTTCTAGGTGTTAATTGAAATTGTGCTTTCAGCATCTCATTTCATGGACTCTCGTGTCCTTCCTAGGTCCTTGTCTCCTTCAACATTTTAAGCCACTGGCTCTCAACCACCTTCCCTCAAAGTCCATCCTGTCCTTTTCTTCTGAAGACCAGAATAGACTTCTGTGTCGTCTCAGTTCCTCTTCTTCCAGATATTCCAAATATTCAGTTTCTTCCAAAAGATCAAACACCTTCAGTTCTTCAACCAGTTCTTCTCTGTTAGTGAGAATTAAATCCACGTTTCCATGTTTTGTTTTGTTTTATCACCCTTCCGACAAATGAAAGTGTCAGCAAGAGTGGATAAGAATTTGCTGGACTTCTTGCTTGCTTGACAGAATTAGATTCAAGTGGGGTATTCAACCGGTTCGGACTGGTTCGGGCGAACCGGTAGTTTTGGTGATCATTTGGCCCCGCCACTGCCCTATTCTGTCCTTTATTTCTGTGGTTTGCAGCTCAGCTGATACACCTCAGCTGTTTTACACACCAGGGCTGCAGTAGAAGGGTAAGTATTAGAGCTGGAAAATGGGCAGTTTTCAAATGCGAAGCATGCACTCACCAAACCGGTTGAATCCCACCCCTGATTAGATTCCTAGCAGATGTCACTTCGAAACAAGATGGGGTGCAAATAAATGTAATGAATAAATTTTTAAAAACCATTGAAAATCCTCCATCATGGTCCCTGTTTATATGACTTTTTTGAAGGGCTGATCATCTGCAAAAAGACTTCAATTGCATCTTCACCCTATCCAGGTGGTTTTATGCAGGGGTGGGATCCTACTGATTCTGCCCGGTTCTAAAGAACTGGTAGCTCTGAAGAGCAACAGACACCAAACTGGTTCTGTGTTTGCTGCTGTTTGGCCCACCCGCCCGCCTGAGCTCTTACCTGTCCTTTATTTCCTGCTTTTTCAACCTCAGCTGCTTTGCACGGCGCAGCTAAGCTTGAAAAAGCAAAGAAAAAGAGGCTTTTCAAACGCTGCGCACCCACACGCAGCACTTTTCAGCTGTTTGGGTGGCACAGCTTAAGGTTTTTTTACACGTGCACACAGCGTGCGTCAGGCTCAAAACGTAGCCACCGAACTGGTAGTAACACTGGTTGAATCCCACCCCTGGTCTTATGTTCTCTCACATCACATGTGACTTCTTAAATTAGGATCTCTAATTCTTCAGGGGTTTCCCCCCCTCCCCATAGTCTGTTCATTGATGAGCATTCTGAGGCTGTGAGTACCATCTACTGGCATTTGGGTTGTAGTGTCCTATGAAAAATTGAGCCCCCATCTTGGCCTGTTGATTTTCCGTTGAGTTCTGCATACATAATTCTGGAGTTTTGCCACCTTTCCTTCTCCTGTTCTGGTTTAATATCATCCTGGCGACTCTACATTTCCTTCCATTTTTTAAAGGTCTGTCTCATTTCTGACCTTCATGCAGGTAGCATTAATCATTGTCGTAGAATCCAATCCTTCTTGGAGACACCCCTTGCATGATCGTTTCTTAATCTCTGCTTTCCCTTCAAGTGGAAGAATTGAGAAAAGATCCAAGTTCTTCACTTTCCTGACCATGGTATCCTAGTCTCCAGAGATTTTTTTTTTCAAATGACAAGGTCATTTCGGATGAAGAAGAAAATACGGTTGCTACCGGCTTTGAATAATCCTGGTAACCTCTGTATCATGTTCTGTACATGGACATTGGGAAGACAGTGCACCTCCCCCAATGTCAGATTAGCTCTGGACCTACCTGGTTTGGGTCTTCTGAACAAGATATCTCTATTCTGACCTCGGCTTCCCCAACAGCACAAAGCTGACACCTTGTCCCGATAAATTCCTTTTATTTTGTTTACAGTGAATTCCTCTCCAACAAAGTCCCGGCCAACAGTCTTTCAAGAGATTTCACAATTCCGGACTTTTGTCAGGCTTGGAGAGTTGCCAAGCCGATATCTTTCACATGCCACACTGTAGCAGACAATGCTTGGCAAAGAATGCAGGAACAGATCTTCACCCAAATGAACTAATTCTCTCCTGCAAAAACCCCACTCCCCTTTCGCTCCTCTTTTATTCCCTATGGGAAGGGGCCATTCACCGTCCACCTGTGGCTTTACTCCCAAGTTGCCCCCTTGTTCCTTAGCTGTTCCCTTCTTCTGGCAGCTCTGCACATGCACACACTGGGAACAGGCTCCAGCTGCTCTTCTCCCTCACTGACGTCCAACGCCGAAGGCAGCTGATAACTGTCAGACAGTCCTGGCCCCATCTCTGCTTCCGACGCAGAGCCCTTGTCAGACTCCAGGACTAGCCCATGTTCTTCCCCAACCATCTCACTGTCCAAATCTTCTGCCAGCTCCACTGGCCACTGTCGGGCCACAACAGTCTCCTATCATCGTGACACATGTCTTTTTTCTCAAGATGATTCTGGGATTTCTTCAATCCTCAGATTCCAAGTGTTTCTTCATTGTTTTATGATATGATTTGTTCAGTCAAATGTTGAACATCTTACAGAGGAAGAACTTCATAATTGGTTCCTTGAATTCTATCGGTACCAACTTTTCCTTGATGTTCTTGCTACTTTGAGACTGATTCTTCTTTGCCCAATGGCCTTTTTACCTCTTCTGCATTGTCCTCTTCACTTCTCTGCTTTTCCTAGAGAAATTCATCTTTCCTGTCAAAGAACCTTCTGCTGCATTTCAGACAGGAACAAAGAACACTGATATATTTTGCAGGTCATGATGATGGTTTCTTTCTGGTTCACGTTCCTTGGAGACTTTCCTACCAACTCTAAGCTTTGTTGGGGTTGAGCTTTAGTTATGGTGTGTTTGGTGGCTTATCTTGTTGATTAGTCAGTGGTTAGGCAGAGATGGCAAACTCCTAAACTGGGAACTGGGTGTTGTGTGAATGCAGGCATTAAGTCTTGACTCCTCTCTGTATGGTTGGTTACTAGGAGTCTGCTTGTTCCAGGTCTGTAGATCATCATCACTGTATTCAGTGGAACCTGAATTAAGTGAGATAAATTAAGTGATATATATTTCCAGATCTTTTCTAAGTTAAGAAACATATTTATTATTCAATAAAATCCATGAAGGGCAGCCAAAAAATTAGATAGATAGATAGATAGATAGATAGATAGATAGATAGATAGATAGATAGATAGATAGATAGATAGATAGACAGACACAGACAGACAGACAGACAGACAGGAGAGAGACATGATAGATGATAGAGATAGACAGATGAGAGAGGCATGATAGATTAGGTAGGTAGGTAAGTAGGTAGGTAGGTAGGTAGGATAGACAGATAGACAGACAGATTGGATTGACAGATAACGAGACAGACAGATGGGAGGGAGAGAGACACAAGATAGAGATGATGGATGGATGAATAAATGTGTCTCTTGACTTATGAAAGATTGGGGAGAAGATAGAAGACCCCAAACACAGATGCTTATTACTAATCACAGTGGCACCATATGTATCATATACACAACATGGAAACGATCTCAGTTAATGTTCCTCAGATTGGTACACAACTCATGTCATTTACACAAAGCCATTCTCTTGTGCAGATGTCCATGATCCCAGCTGTTTAAAGCCAATTCTGTTGTTGGAACAGCAGCTGAAAGGAGGAGAATAGCTAGAGTGATCTTTAAGAGTTTAATATGTTGGATTAATTTGTTGTTCGTCTAACAAATTACCTCGTTTGAGGTGGAGAAGCTTAAGAGCCGCTAAATATGATGGAGTAATATGGTTTGTGGTAGGCAGGCTCATGAAATAGCAAATGTGTCGTGGTTTTCTCCAGTCGCTTTTAGACTTGTCCAACATGAAAAGACATGTTAATCAATCCACCACAGACCAGCCCCGCCCCCAAAGCCTTAAGGTGGAAAAATGGGAGTGTTAGATCACTACAAAAGTCCCCCGATACACTGTGGTCCAAAGATAATTAAAAAGTAATTGTTCCCCTCACACATACGTGCTCGTCGTTTCCGGCTCTAGGTGCTCATCTCCGTCACAAAGCCAAAGAGCCAGCGCTGTCCGAAGACGTCTCCGTGGTCATGTGGCTGGCATGACTAAACGCTGAAGGCGCACGGAGCGTTGTTACCTTCCCCCCAAAGGTGGTATCTATTTTTCAACCTGCATGTTTACGTGCTTTCGAACTGTTAGGTTGGCAGAAGCTGGGACAAGAAACGGGAGCTCACTCCATTACGCAGCACTAGGGATTCGAACCGCCGAACTGCCAACCTTTCTGATCGACAAGCTCAGCATCTTAGCCAAATAGCCACCGCGTCCCCGCTAAGATACTTCGTTGCATGCAATTTCTAATCATTGCCTCCGTGAAACTTGGTGGTAAGTAAGGAGATAGTTAAATCAATGGAATAGCTTGTCTCCTGGAATTGTGGGTACTTCATCACTGGAAGTTTAAAAAAAATAAAAAAATTGAGTGGACAACTATTTGACCAGGATGCTATAAGGTCAGCCAGGAGGTTGGACTACAAGACCTCTAAGGTCCCTTCCAATTCCAGCCCTATCATTCTATGTTCTATATTCGGTCTTTGAATTTTGATCAGTCGCTGGTTTTTTTTTTTTTTTTTTTTTTTTTTTTTTTTTTTTTTTTTTTTTTGGGGGGGGAGAAAGGAGAATTGGGGGGGTAGGTGGGAAATTTTCGGCGGGGGGGGGGGGTGGGAAAAATTTTTTTTGGTTTAAAAAACCAACCCAAAATTACTTTCTTTTCTTTGTTTTTTGCCCCCGGCTAATTTTTTTTTTTTTTTTTGGAGTATTATGCCCCCCAAAAGCTAAGAAGCCTTTGCAGCGTCTGGAGACCGAAAAACGGGCCCGTTTCGGCATTTCCAGTATTACCACAACAAAAAGGTTCACCATCACTGTACTAGGAAGTTCTGACTGGATTGGATAGCTTTGACTATGAGATGTTTCCAAGATTGATGAAGCTGTTGTAATATAGGTACTGTTCTAAGTAATGCATCTTCTATTATTATATATAGAATAAGATGACGGTTTTCTTGGGGGTACTTCTACCCCGCCTTTCAGATATTAATTAAGATAAGGTTAAGGACAGGTTTTTAAGAGTGATTATTATTCTTGACATTGATCCTGAGGGACACAGAAACTACTAGGACCGTGATGGCGAACCTATGGCAGGAATACCTGTATGTCGTTTTTGTTTTCTTCTTGCTTATATGTAAAAATTATGTTGAAGAAGTGTTGAGTACCCTTGTGTTTGAAAAGATCTCTTCCATAAACTTTATTAGAATTTTGACTACAGAAGAAAAGCCAATGAGAGCTAATACTTGGAATATCTCTTTCCAATCATTTTCAAAATATGCAGAACCCCATTGAGGCTGTGTGTGTGTGCCTGTGTGTATGTCTGTGTCTGTGTTGCAAAAGAAGACAGAAGCATTAGGATATCATTACACGAATGATGTGTCACGTGTACAGTGCATAATTTCCATCATCATGCCTCAACATAATTCCCATCATTTGCATACAGGACTAATTCTGTAACTGTTAAATGAATTTACCCTATTCTCTTTATGGAGATAACATTAACTTGGATTCCTGCACTGAGTAGAAGTTTGGACTAAATGTCTCCTTTGAACCCTGCAATCCTGGACCATCAAACCCACAAACCTAGTTCAGATCTCCAGCCTAAAGTCTCAGAAATCAGGCATTGGACCAGCCAACATAATTCTGTCCTGAACTTTGGAGAAAAACAAGGTTGGACAAGAAGCAACGGATGGAAACTCATCAAGGAGAGAAACAACCTAGAACTCAGGAAAAATTTCCTGACAGGGAGAACAATTAATCGGTGGAATGACTTAAGAAGAAATTGGACAGGCATTTGTCTAGAATGGTGTAGAGTCTCCTGCTTGAACAAGGGGTTGGACTAGATGATCATCAAGGTCCCTTCCAACTCTGTTATGCTCTGGTCTATGAATTGCACCTGGAATGTAAGGGGAAGCTCACCCAACAGGGACGTTACATAAGCAAACCTGAGATTTCCCCATTATTGTGCACGCTGTTCCAACCTGAACCAGTTGAATTTTTCAACTGGTCTTCAAGGGCAGCCCCTTATAGATAGACTGCAGTACCCAATAACTCCAGGTAAACCCTAGAGCCGGCTTTGACTTGTCTGTTAAAATATTATAGTCTATCCTTTAAAGCAGGGCTCTCCAACCTTGGCAACTTTAAGACTTGTGGACTTCAACTCCCAGAGTTCCTCAACCAGCAGAGCTTTAAACACGGCTCGACTTACGACCAGAATCGAGCCCGCAATTTACGTTGCTAAGTAAAGCCTTTGCTAAACGAGGCTCTGCCTCACATTATGACTTTTCTTGCCACAGTTGTTAAGCAAACCACTGCAGTTGGTCAGTCAGTAATCACGGTTGTTAAGCGAATCTGGCTTCCCCCATTGACTTTGCTGATCCGAAGGTCACAAAGGGGGGGGAGGTCATGTGACCCCAGCACACCACCACTATCATAACTGTGAGTCAGTTGCCAAGCACCCGAATCTTGGATCATGTGACCGTGAGGATGCTGCAAGGGTCATAAGTGTGAAAAACGGTCATGCTTTTTTTCCCCCCGGTGCCATTGTAACTTTGAACGGTGTCGAAAGGAACCGTTGTAATTTGAGGACTGCTTGTAAAGATGATCCCTTTTACCCAGCCAAGAAAACGTGTGGTAATCTAGCAGGGTTTGCACACACAATCTGGCCTCCCTACTCTGCTCTGGCAGATTTCCACTCTCCAGGAGGGTTATGGACCGTGGTGATTTGCCTCGGATGATCACTTGAGAGGAGAAAGAAGAGAAAAGCGCAGGATTGGCCCTCCCACATCCGCCCCTGCGATTTTCTCTCCTTTATCCTCTCAACTGAGGATTGGCGTTGCAAGCCGCAGCAGGTGTGGGGAAAGCTGCACGCACGATCACCAAACCGGTAGTGGAAGAGGTAGGATCCCACTCCTGGTTGAGGATGATCTGAAGCAACATTACCCCTGCCCCACAGCGAGTCTGTGGGTCTAATCACTGCAAGATCTCTATTCCTTGCCTGTGTTTTAATTCGCTTTCCCGCTCTGTTCCCTGCACGGCAACTAAAGAAGCCCAGCCAATCAGCTGGGACTCCAGAGCAGAGAATAGATGGGGGGGGCCAGTCAGAGGCGGTATTCAGCAGGTTCTGGAGAACTGGTAGCGGAAATTTTGAGTAGTTCAGCGAACCGGTTGTGGACGTTTTAAGTAGTTTGGAATACCACCTCTGACTGGCCCCGCCCCCATCTATTCTCTGCCTCTGGAGTCCCAGCTGATTGGCTGGGTCTTCCTTTGTTGCCTTGTGCAGGAGAACAGAGCTGGAAAGCAGGTTTAGTGGGGTAGGGAGGGAATGGAGATCTTGCAGTATCCTTCCCCTGCCATGCCCACCAAGCCACGTCCACCAAGCCACGCCACACTGACCAAGCCACGCCCACAGAATCAGTAATAAAAAAAGTTGAATCCCACCACACACACAAACACACATATTTATGTGTGAGTGAGAGAGAGAGAAAATACCATAACAAAGGAAAGTAGGTTGGTCTCAGGGTGTGTAACAGACGATCAGATGGTTTGCAAAAGGGGAGGACACCCCCACACACACTTTTTCCTATAGCGGTCATATTGTAAGAGTCCACAGCAAGTGGTGCTTATAGGAATCCAGGGGTGCTAAAGATTTGCAAACATTTCCAGAAAGATGCAGCTGAAGACGCAACGGAAAATGAGACCGACGGCTCTCTCAGGTGCTTCACAATCTAAGCACACCCAGAGACACACACTCAAACGCGCACACCCCGTTTTAGAAGCCGTGTTTTGCCAGGCTGCGGTGGTTGTGGAGCGGCAACCCAGCTATTCATCACTGCCTCTTCCGCCGATGCTGCACGTAGACACGTTCGAGAGATGCCCAGGAGAATGGGAGACCCTCTTGTCACCGTTGCTTAGCAACCGATGAATGCAGGACCCGCCACCGGTGGAAGATTCCCCTCCTGCCCTGCCTGTGATTTTGTTTTTGATTATCCAGTGACAAATAAAAAGGAAATAAAATAAAATAAAAAAAAACCCTTCTCCCAGCTTGAAATAAATCTCATTTAAAGGCTGCGGCTCGGCCGCTGTTTCCAGGCGAACGGAAAGCAGGTTCTGCATTGTCTGTGGAGATTCTGAGTCACTCAGGTCATGATTGTCCCAAAGGTGTTTTTTTTTCCAAGAGGCAGCTGGACTTCCTTTGTGTGGGGACCGGGGGCAGGGAAAGCATCCTGCAGAAAGCAGAGCTCCACAACACGCTCCTTTCAGCGGTTCCAAGAAGGCTCAACAGCCATTTGCAAATCTCCAAGTGGCCTCAACGACTCTTTCAAAACAATGCCAATGACTGGCTGTCTGCAAGGAGGATAAATCCTTCCATTCCCCCACCATCCAATCAGAGCTGAAGAAACTTCTTGGATGAGAGGTGAAACGTCTTCAAAGAAAAAAACAAAGAAACTCCAGTTGCCTCGTGAAAAAAGCACCTTTGGGGCAACCATGACCTGGACGACTGAAAATCTCCGTAGACTTTCAATCAAAACCATCCTATGGGGTGGAATGTTCAGGCATGGAGGTGAGGCACTTTGGAAGGCCTACAACTGTCTAAAACGCTGTGTGTGTGTGTGAGAGAGAGAGAGGGTGTGTGTATGTGTGTGTGAGAGAGAGTGTGAGTGTGTGTATGAGAGAGTGTATTAAATAGTGTGTGTGTGAGTAAGAGTGTGAGTATGAGAGAATGTGTGTGAGAATGTGTGAGAGTGTGTGTGTGAGAGAGTGTGAGTGTGTGTATGAGTGTATTAAATAGTGTGTGTGTGAGTAAGAGTGAGAGTATATGTGAGAGACTGGTGTGAGAGAGAATGTGTGTGAGAGAGTGTGAGAGAGTGTGCGTGTGAGAGAGAGTGTGTGTGTGAGAGAGTGAGTGTGTATGAGAGAGTATTAAATAGTGTGTGTGTGAGTAAGAGTGAGAGTATATGTGAGAGACTATGTGAGAGAGAATGTGTGTGAGAGAGTGTGAGAGTGTGCGTGTGTGAGAGAGTGTGTGTGAGAGAGTGAGTGTGTGTATGAGAGAGTGTATTAAATAGTGTGTGAGTAAGAGTGTGAGAGTATATGTGAGAGACTGTGTGTGAGAGAGTGCGTGTGAGAGAGTGTATGTGTGAGAGAGAGTGTGTGTGTATGACAGTATTAAATAGTGTGTGTGTGTGAGTAAGAGTGTGAGAGTATATGTGAGAGACTGTGTGAGAGAGAATGTGTGTGAGAGAGTGTGAGAGAGTGTGTGTGTGAGAGAGAGTGAGTGTGTGTATGAGAGAGTATTAAATAGTGTGTGTGAGAGTAAGAGTGTGAGAGTATATGTGAGAGACTGTGAGAGAGAATGTGTTTTAGAGAGTGTGAGAGAGTGTGCGTGTGAGAGAGAGTGTGTGTGAGAGAGTGAGTGTGTATATGAGAGTGTATTAAATAGTGTGTGAGTAAGAGTGTGAGAGTATATGTGAGAGTGTGTGTGAGAGAGAGAATGTGTGAGAGTGTGCGTGTGAGAGAGTGTATGTGTGTGAGAGAGTGTGTGTGTATGAGAGAGTATTAAATAGTGTGTGTGTGAGTAAGAGTGAGAGTATATGTGAGAGACTGTGAGAGAGAATGTGTGTGAGAGTGTGAGAGAGTGTGGTGTGAGAGAGAGTGTGTGTGGAGAGTGAGTGTGTGTATGAGAGAGTGTATTAAATAGTGTGTGAGTAAGAGTGTGAGAGTATATGTGAGACTGTGTGTGTGAGAGAGAATGTGTGTGAGAGAGTGTGCGTGTGAGAGAGTGTGTGTGTGAGAGAGTGTGTGTGTGTATGAGAGAGTGTATTAAATAGTGTGTGAGTAAGAGTGTGAGAGTATTTGTGAGAGACTGTGTGTGTGAGAGAGAATGTGTGTGAGAGTGTGCGTGTGAGAGAGTGTGTGTGAGAGAGAAGGAGAGAAGTGCCTTGAATGTCCCAACGTGAATACTGCATTCAGTAGTATGCCCATTTGCAAATCTCCAAGTGGCCTCAACGATTCTCTGAAACAATGCAAACGACCAACTCTCTGTAAGGAATATAAAACCTTGAATCTCCATGTGTGAATAGGCAGCAATATAAATTTTCTTAATTAAATTAAATTTTATAGGTTCCATTCAATTTTACAGTATAAGGGGTGATCAATAACAGTCAAAGGATTGGTGATCAAAGTCCACCATGGTGTTGTGGTGAGATCATGGACCGTCTTCTCTTTGGGAAGGTCCCAAAAAATGCAAAATGGCGGTTACAGCAGAATCCTTTGGTCAAGTTGCCACAACCGCCATCTTATCTCTTTGCTGTCCCTTCCTGCGAGGATACCACAAGATTTCAGTTGTCATTGGGGCTTCTGTATGAGTGGTGCACTGGCCTAGAGGTGGAGCTTTTGCCTCACACTCAGGAAGATATGAGTTCGATCCTAGGTAGAGGCAGATATTTCTCTCTCTGGGCACAATGGGAATATATCTGCTGAAAAAAACCTCAGCGTTGGCAACAGGAAGGGCATCCGGCCAGTAAACACTCAGCTCCATTCAGTTGTCCATATTCAACTCTGCAAGGGATTACGGGGTCATTAGAAGATGATGATGATTGTGGCTTCTATACCTATGTGTACAGGGACTCCTTGACTTTAAACCACAACTGAGCCCCACATTTCCATTGCTAAGCGAGATGGTTGTTAAGTGAGTTTCGCCTCATTTTACAACATTTCTTTCAGTTGATCAGTTAGTAACCTGGTTGTTAAGTGAACCTGGCTTCCCTGTTGACTTTGCCTTGTCCAAAGGTCGCAAAAGGAGTTCATGTGACCCCAGGACATTACAAGCGTCATAAATATGAGTTAGTTGCCATGCATCTGAGTTTTGATCATATCTGTGGGGATACAGATGTGGGGAAGCGTGAAAAATGGTCACAAGTCACTTTTTAAAATGCTAATGTCACTAAAAGAATTGTCATAGGCCGAGGACTATCTGTACATTGTTCATTACAACGTTCTTATTTCATGTGTTTTTAATTTAGGTGAAATATTAATATACATTGTAAGTCCATGTATCTTATGCCTTAATGCTAAATAAATAAACAGCCTGAAGGTACGTCCTTGGAGAGATTCCAAACGTACGGTTGTAAGTCAAGAACTACCTGTATATCCTCCCTTTATCATCGGCAGTCGATCAAATATAATATTATTTTGCACAGCCATGGAATATAAACTTTAAAAAACTAAAGAGGCGCCTGGGAAAAAGAATACCATAAAACTCTGAAATCTAAAATGAATTGCTTAAAGTGTCAGCGTTTTGTTCAAAGCATCCCAACATGTGGCTTTGCGGTGGCTTGAGGGGGAAAATATATCTATTGGCACTAATCTTAAATTCCCTTAGGAAAGGATTCAAAGATTAGGGCACCGTTAGAGAAAACACTCTTTATTTTCATATTCTCCTAGTACATTCTTCCAAATCTCTCTCTAATTGAGTACTGTGAGGGTAGATTGGAATAAGGTTTTTTTTTTTCTTTTATAAAAAAGAAATTTTAAATGCCTGTAGTTGAAACCACAGAACGTAACAACAAACGTGAGATTAAAAATGCGTCATCTAAATTGGTGTTTCTCACCCTTGAGATGGGTTTCCATTTCCACAGGGCTCTAGTAATTGCTGAGAATTCTGGGAATCGAAGTCCAGATATCAGGGAATAACCAAGACTGGAAAATTTTGTTTTGTTTAATATTGTAAATAATAATTATTATAAATAACTCAAGGTGGTGAACATAGCTAACAGGCCTTCCTCCTCCTATTTTCCCCAAAAGAACAATCCTTAGAGAGAGTGACTAGCCCAAGATCACCCAGAAGGCTTTCATGGGTAAGATGAGACTAGAACTCACCTTCTCCTGGTGATTAGCCCAAGGTCACCCAGCTGGCTTTCTTGGCTAAGTTGAGACTAGAACTCCCCATCTCCTGGTGATTAGCCCAAGGTCACCCAGCTGGCTTTCATGGCTAAGTTGAGACTAGAACTCCCCTCTCCTGGTGATTAGCCCGAGGTCACCAGCTGGCTTTCATGGCTAAGTTGAGGCTAGAACTCCCCATCTCCTGGAGATTAGCCCAATGTCACCCAAATGGCTTTCATGAGTAAGATGAGACTAGAACTCACCTTCTCTTGGTAATTAGCCCAAGGTCACCTAGCTGGCTTTTATTGGCTAAGTTGAGACTAGAATTCACCTTCTGGTGATTAGCCCAAGGTCACCCAGCTGGCTTTCATGGCTAAGTTGAGACTAGAACTCCCCATCTCCTGGTGATTAACCCAAGGTAACCCAGCTGGCTTTTATTGGCTAAGTTGAGACTAGAATTCACCTTCTGGTGATTGGCCCAAGGTCACCCAGCTGGCTTTCATGGGTAAGATGAGACTAGGACTCCCATCTCCTGGAGATTAGCCCAATGTCACCCAAATGGCTTTCATGAGTAAGATGAGACTAGAACTCACCTTCTCTTGGTAATTAGCCCAAGGTCACCTAGCTGGCTTTTATTGGCTAAGTTGAGACTAGAACTCCCCATCTCCTGGTGATTAGCCCAAGGTCACCCAGCTGGCTTTCATGGCTAAGTTGAGACTAGAACTCCCCAACTCCTGGTGATTAGCCCGAGGTCACCCAGCTGGCTTTCATGGGTAAGATGAGACTAGGACTCCCATCTCCTGGTGATTAGCCCAAGGTAACCCAGCTGGCTTTCATGGCTAAGTTGAGACTAGAACTCACCATCTCCTGCAGTGATTCACTTAACAACTGAGGCAAGAAAGATCGTAAAATGAGGCAAAATTCCTTTTGACAACTTTCTTGCTTAGCAACAGAAATTTTGGGCTCAATTGTAGTCGTAATTCGAGAACTTCCTGTATCCTTCCCTTTCTGGAGGAATTCTTGTGAATGCCAACATGTTAGCAGTACAAAAAACAAAACTCAAATTGCGGTGACTTTCCTTTCAAGAATGTTTTACCGTTAGGAACAGATTCTTGGCAAGAGGGGCACCAATAAAGACGTAGAACTTAGAGGATTTAAAAATACAGTCATTACTCACAAGCGGAAAAAAAGGAGTTCTCTCTCTCTCTCTGTCTTTGCTTGAGTCTGTTTGCTGTTCCAGCTTTCTGCAAACGGTGTGTTTATTTTCATGTCTGCAAATATGTGCGGTTCTCCATGATCTAATACATCAAGCTGCAGATTATGTGCTTGGTTTGTTCATTGTCAAACAGATAATTTGGATGGAAAAAGGCCGCAGCATTTTAGCTAAGCAGAGCTGTACTTTGTATGCCCAGAAGGATGTGTGTGTGTGTGTGTGTATATGTTTCCTTAAGTTTTTGCGGGTACTTACATGTATGGTATTCAGCTTTGTTCGGGTATTTTCCCACGTCATTATAGTTGTGCTTTTAAAGTTGTAGCAACGTTTCGGCAGAATCTCATCTGCCATCATCAGGTTCTGTATTGTGTTCGCCTGTGAGTCAGACTTTTACAGTTGTTTCAGTTTTAAATTTGGGGCTAGCCTACTGCTGTGCCAGAATGGTTTTTTCTGCATCATATGGATGGATGTGTGTGTGTGTGTGTGTGTCTGTATCCGTATCTGTATCTATATGTATATGTATATGTATATGTATATGTATATGTATATGTGTGTATATAAAAGTTACAGAAGGATCTCTGCCAAGAAAGTGTGGAGCTAAACGGGCTTGTTAAACTATGAATATCCATTTCTGGTTGTCTGAATTGTGGCACTTTCTTTGGACTTGTATCTCCCAGCCAAATGCATTGCCTCTCTTTGGCCCTAACTGCTGTTTAGGACAATTTTGTGCATTTGCAACATCAAATGAATAGTTACCGTTGAAGTATTGAACTCTCCTCCTAGCATCGAACTCTGCATGTTCTGTGTTAAGGCATCAGGCTAGGAAACAGGAGACGGTGAGTTGTAGTCCTGCCTTAGACATATGAAAGCTTGCTGGGTGATTTTGGGCTAATCATCAAGAGAGAATGAGTTCTAGTCCCGCCTTAGCCATGAAAGCCAGCTGGGTGACTTTGGGCCAATCACCAGGAGGTAGTGAGTTCTAATTCCACCTTAGGTATGAAAGCCAGCTGGATGACTTTAGGCCAATCACCGGAAGACTGAGAGTTCTAGCTTTGCCCTTGGCATGAAAGTTCACTGAATGACTTTTGGCCAGTTCCTCACAGGGTTGTTGTTGTATGGAAAATAGGAGGAGGAAGATGTCTTGGATCTGTTCACCACCTTGATTATTTGCAAAAATAGTGTTTTGTTTAAATCACCATCATAGGTCAGATATTACTTTCCTGCAGAGGCGAATATTCTTAACCTTCCAACTCTTGCGTGGATTTAAACCTCACTAAAGAAATTTCACAGGGAATATAAAATTCAAGCCAAGGATGATTTCTGCGCTATATATAAGAATAGCCAGAAGCACCGTGCTTGCTCTTTCAGTAGCTCAAAATACAGAAAAGCAGACACTACTTTAAAACAGGGGGTGGAAAATTGGAGAATCAGGTAATCCTCTGTTTATGACCATGATTGGGATTAAAATTTCCATTGCTAAGCAAGACAGTTGTTAAATGAATTGTGCCCGTTATTACAACTTTGGTGGTGCAGTGGTTAGAATGCAGAATTGCAGGCTAACTCTGCCGATTGCCAACAGTTCAGTCCTGACCGACTGAAAGTTAACTCCGCCTTTTCGTCCTTCCGAGGTCGGTAAAATGAGGACGCAGGTTGTTGGGGGCAAATAGGCAGACTCTGTAAACCGCTTAGAGAGGGCTGTAAAGCACTGTGAAGCGGTATATACATCTTTAAGTACTTAGTTATAAGTCACTATCTAAGAGTAGGGTGACACAGTGGTTAGAATGCAGTATTACAGGCTGATTCTGCCCACTGTCTGGAGTTCGATCCTGACCGGCTCAAGGTTGACTCAGCCTTCCATCCTTCCAAGGTCGGTAAAATGAGGACCTAGATTGTTGGCGGCAATAGACTGACTCTATAAACAGCTCAGACAGGGCTGTAAAGCATTATGAAGCGGAATATAAGTCTTAAGTGTGAGTGCTATTGCTTTTTTACCATGGTGGTTAAGTAAATCCGTGCAGTTGTTAAGTGAATCACACAGTCATTAAACAAATGTGGCTTCCTCCATTGTCTTTCCTTGTTGGAAGCCAATTAGAATGGATTCAAATGCAGAACACATGACTCAAGAATGTTGCAACAGTCGTAATACATGCCAGTTGCCAAGTGCCTGAACTTTGATCGTGTGACCATGGGAATACTGTCTAATTAAAAGAAGAACTAGGGGTTCTTCTAGTATATGACATATGGAGGACGCTGTAGCTCAGTGGCTAAGATGCTGAGCTTGTTGATCAGAAAGGTCGGCGGTTCGAATCCCTAGCGCTGCGTAATGGAGTGAGCTCCCGTTACTTGTCCCAGCTTCTGCCAACCTAGCAGTTCGAAAGCATGTTAAAAATGCAAGTAGCAAAATAGGGACCACTTTGGTGGGAAGGGAACAGCGTTCCATGTGCTTTCCGGCATTTAGTTATGCTGGTCACATGACCACAGAGACGTCTTCGGACAGTGCTGGCTCTTCAGCTTTGTAACGGAGATGAGCACCGCCCCCTAGAGCCGGAAATGACTAGTACACATGTGCAAGGGGAACTTTTACGTTTTAGGGATGACACGATATGAGTCTTCCAATATTTGAGGGGCTGCCACAAAGAAGAGGGGGCCAAGCTATTCTCCAAAGCATCTGAAGGCCAGACAAGAAGCAATGGATGGAAACTAATCAAGGAGAGAAGCTACCTAGAACTAAAGGAGGAATCTTCTCACACTGAGAACAATTAACCAGGGAAATGACTTGTCTACAGAAGTTGTAGGTGCTCCATCACTGGAGGTTTTTAAGAAGAGATCGGGCAAAAAAATTGTCTGAAATGATGTAAGGTTTCCTGCCTGAGGAGTGGGATGGACTAGAAGACCTCCAAGGTCCCTTCCAATTCTGTGGTAAGAAGAGAAAGCATCTTGTCCTGGGAACAGATCCCCTTTCTAATTATTTTTTTCAAAATGAGTATTTCATACTCCACCACTTAGTAATATCAAGATGGGTTTGAACCTGGTGAAGGAAGAGAAATTGGGTGCATTTTTTTTTTACTTTTTGCTTAAAACATATGAGTTTAAAGCTTCCTTTGAGAACCAAATTCCTAAATTCTTTGAAATTTTAGGAGGCTGAATATTGCATTGCCAAAGAAAGTACTCCAGCCCCATCAGAAGGGGAAGCAAAATATGTCAGCCTCACCCACATCCACAATTAATCAGTGGAATTGCTTTTCTCCAGAAGTTGTAAATGCTCCAACACTGGAAGCTTTTAAGAAGAGATTGGACAGCCCTGTGTCTGAAAATGGTACAGCGTCTCCTGCCTGAACAAGGGGGTTGGACTAGAAGACCTCCAAAGTCCCTTCCAACTCTGTTATTCTGACCAGTTGTAAGTCTCCTTTTTCAATGCTGTTGTGACATCGAACGGTTATTAAGTAAATAGTTGTGTCGAAGACTGTGTTGCCAAGCAAATTTCAGGTGTGTGTTTGTGTGCATGCGTCTGTGTGTGTGTGTGTGTGTGTGTGTGTAGTGTGTGTGTATATATATAAACAAACTATTCTAAAAATACTAGTGATAGATAGATAGATAGATAGATAGATAGATAGATAGATAGATAATAAACTATTCAAAAAATATGAGTTATGTATGTATGTATGTATGTTTGTATGTATATAAATGACATTACTTAATGTATCCTGGCTTTATATTATTTTATGTAGTCCTCAACTTACAACAGTCTGTTTAGTGACAGTTCGAAGTTTACAACGGCAATGAAAAAAGTGACAGCACCATTTTTCACACTTAATGACCATTGCCGCATCCCCCCTGGTCACGAGATCAAAATTCACACGCTTGGTAACTGGATTCGTATTTATGACGATCTCAACGTCCCAGGGTCGTGTGTTCCCCTTGTGCGACCCTCTGACAAGCGAAGTCCAAAGAGGAGGCCAGATTCGCTTAACGACCGCGTGACTAACTTAACAACCGCAGGGATTCCCTTAACCACAGTGGCCCGAAAGGTTGTAACATGGGACAAAATACAGTCACAGCTCTCTGACTTAGTCATAGACATGTTGGATGTAAGTCGAGGACCTCCTGTCACTCACAGATAGGCAGCCAAAGGGAGGAGAAAACCGAATGAAAGTTTAAAAGTCTGCCTACCGAGATGAGGTGGACCGGTTGCTTTTGTGGTGTGGAGACAATAACTTGGTCCTCAACACCAATAAGACCAAGGAGCTTATAGTGGACTATAGAAGGAACAGATCAGACATCCAGCCCTTGCTTATCAATGGAGACCGAGTGGAGCAAGTGGCCAGTTTTAAGTTTCTGGGTGTTACCATAAAAGAGGATCTGACCTGGGGTGCTCACATTGCAGCCCTGGTCAAAAGGGCCCAGCAGAGATTATACTACCTGAGACTTCTCAGGAAACAACAACTGAATGAAAATCTGCTGGTGACCTTCTACCGCTGCACCATAGAGAGTATCTTAACTTACTGCACCTCTGTATGGTTTGCCAATTGCACAGTGGCAGATAGGACAGCACTCCAGAGGGTTAATGTCATTGCCCAGAGGATCATTGGTTCATTCTCCCCTCTTTGGAAGAGCTTTATAGCTCCCGCTGCCTTAAGAAAGTTCAAAACATTCTCAAAGATCCATCTCATCCTGGGAACCCTTTTTTTTTTTTTTTGAACTGTTACCATCTGGCTGGCGGTACAGGACAATAATAAAAACAAGGACAAATAGGCTGAAAAACAGCTTCTATCCCAGGGCAGTAGCTCTGTTGAATTCTACTGTATAGTGCAATATGAATGCAATATCAGTGGCTTTCAATTCAACGTATAGAATGTGAAGGATGTGTGTTTGTGTTTATTTTCATAGTCAAGAAGTGCAATGAAGATGGTGGTTGATTTCATTGTACAAGGTGCAATGGCAATAAAATAAAGTAAACTAAACTAAAAGAAAAGGCAAATATTCAACCCTTGTGGGAAATTGGAGGGGTCTCCCTTATTGAATAGCCTCCATTTCATCTCCAAGCCTGTTGCTTGAAAATGACACTAAATCTATCTTTTACATAAACGTTGTTTACATAACCCAAAGTCCAAAGAAAACCCGGACAAACAGTCCTTTTGGGAAATGTGGATTTTCTGACTATTTTGTTTGTTTATATATGTATTTTTAAAAAAATATCAGTGAAGTCTAGGCTCCAGGAATGTAAGTTCCTTCATCCAACCACAAGTTCTTGGCAAAAGATTCAGGCTACACAGAATGTCCTTTTTTTTTTTTTTTGGTATTTTTCCTTCCCTTCTCCCGAAATGCATAAATCACAGCGTGTTGTTTTTTGCAGATTTGAAGTACAGTCTTCAGGCAAAATGCCTGGGGTTGATGCTTTTCAAAGAAATAGAGAGGTGATCCGATTGCCATTGTCTGGCTTTTAATCCTTTACAAAAATGTATTAAATTCAGATCTTCACGGGTGGGGTGTTGACTGCTGATGTCTGTTTTCAGATTTTTTTCATCAAATACCAAGTAGACTTTAGGAGAAAACCTCCCATACTACCTCCTCTTACAATACCAGACAACACAGTATCAACAGTAGAGACCTTCAAATTTCTAGGCTCTGTTATATCACAAGACCTAAAATGGAGACCTAACATCAAAAACGTCATCAAAAAAGCACGACAAAGAATGTTCTTTCTGCGCCAACTCTGGAAGCTCAAACTGCCCAAGAAGCTGCTGATCCAGTTCTACAGAGGAATGATTGAGTCTGTCATCTGCACCTCTATAACTGTCTGGTTTGGTTCTGCAACCCAACAGGACAGATACAAACTTCAGAGGGTAATTAGGACTGCGGAAAAAACAATTGCTTCCAACCTGCCTTCCATTGAGGACCTGTATTCTGCACAAGTCAAAAAGAGGGCTGTGAAAATACTGACAGACCCCTCACATCCCGGACATAAATTGTTTCAACTCCTTCCCTCAAAACAACACTATGGAGCCCTGCACACCAGAACAACTAGACACAAGGACAGCTTTTTCCCGAATGCCATCACTCTGCTAAACAAATAATTCCCTCAACACTGTCCAACTATTTACAAAGTCTGCACTACTATTGCTATTAATTCTCCCATCCTTCCTTATCACCCATCCCCTCCCACTTGTGACTGTAGGACTGTAACTTTATCGCTTGTATCCTTACGATCTATATTGACTGTTTCCTAGTATGATTTGATTGCTTATTGTACCCTATGACTATCATTAAGTGTTGTACCTTATGATTCTTGACTCTTGATTAATGTATCTTTTATTTTATGCACACTGAGAGCATTTGCACCAAGACAAATTCCTTGTACGTCCAATCACACTTAGCCAATAAAAAGAATTCTATTCTATTAGTTTCCACCTATTGCTTCTTGTCTGCTCTTCGGTGCTTTGGCGAATAGCTTGACTCCCTCTTCTTTGTGGCAGCCCCTGAGATATTGGAAAACTGCTATCATGTCTCCCCTAGTCCTTCTTTTCATTAAACTAAACATACCCAATTACTGCAACCGTTCTTTGTATGTTTTATCCTCCGGTCCCCTAATCCTCTTGGTTGCTCTTCTCTGCATTCTTTCCAGAGTCTCAACATCGTTTTTACATTGTGGCAACCAACACTGAATGCAGTATCCCAAGTGTGGTCTTACCAAAGCATTATAAAGTGGTATTAACACATCACGTGATCAAGCTAACAGTTTTCCATTCCCATTTCCCTTTCTATTTTAGAGATAGTTAGGAAAAGATCTGCTGGACATCTACACTGTTCAAACATGGAGAGTTGGAGGGATTTCATTTAATTTCATCCTTTGTCTAAATCCATGGAGATGGATTTTTGAAAACATATACAGTCTTAAAAGGCGGTTCCCATCAGGGGTGGGCTGCTGGGGTTCGGGAGAGCCCCTAGCTAAGAACCCCCAAATCCCACTCCTGGCTGGCCCCGCCCACCTTCCCCCTCCACTCCCAGGACTCCCCACACGGCCCATTTTGGATGTAGGTAAGTGCAGGGAGGGCACGGAAGCTCAGGGAGGGCGAAAAACGGGCTTCCTGGAAGATCGGAAAGGCTGGAAACGGGCCCGTTTCCGGCTTCCAGAGAGTCTCCGGAGCCTAGAGAGGCCATTTTTGCCCTCCCAAGGCTCAAGGAAAGCCTCCGGGGCCTGGGGAGGGCAAAAACGCCTCCCACCCCCACTGTGGTGTAGGAGGCTGACTAGGCCACGCCCACCATGGCCACACCCACCCAGCACTCGGGCAGAGAGAGAACCTTTTGCTAACATTTTTGAAGCCCACTCCTGGTTCCCATCCTCTGAAGGACCATCCTTGGATCTTCGGCAGACGAAGATTGTATTCAAAAGATGCTCATATCTGATTTGGTTGAATATTTCTCCTCTGGCTTGGATCCTGATTTGGCTGCCGTAACTTAACGAAGGAATGAAAGGATAAGGGAATGATCTCTCCCCCAAAACAACCAGGCTCCAGCAAAGTATCTATGATGACCCGGAGCGTTGCACAAAAATAACAAAGTCACAAAAGTAGATAAATTCCCTTTAATACCTCCAACTTGGCCCCCAATGTCCAGTATCCTCAGCTGGAGATCAAACTCTTCCAAAAAACAGCCTACAAAGAGAAGAAATGCAGTCCGAACCCAAAATAGAGATAAATTAGAAATAAAAAAAAACAACACAAACCATGCTGAACACGACAGGCCAGGATAATAGATTGCAGACTTCCAACAGATAACGCAACACACCCAGTTTGGAGGACGCCAAAAAACAGATAAGCCTTGACAAAGATAATGCACGCTTTGCTTCCAGCAAGGTGCTGTGTGCAAACACCCCACTAATATCCTGTTCTCCCAGCTGCAACTAATGAAAGGGATCAGGGCCCTTTTCTCTCCCGTAAGCCACATTGCTCCCTTCTCCGTTCCTTCCTGCATACCCTAGGATGAAGAGGGGATGGCCCTGGGTCTTCCTTTGAATGCCCAGCCGGATTGTGCCCTTCCCCCATTCCTTCCACAGCCACCAGATCCACACTCCCCCTCCCTGTCAGCTGCTCAATCTCCCCCTCAGAATCAGACTCCAACAAGGGCATGACAGCATCCGTCAGCGGCAAGTGGACACGAAGAGAGGTAGAATTAACAGACACCAGAAGTTTCTCCTTTCCAATATCTGAACCTTTGAAAGGGGTGGGGGGACGCATTTGGATCAGCTATATGTGAACAATTTTCCTGTCATTCCAAAGCCCCACCATTCCCATCGACAAGGCTACATTTGGGGTTTTGCTCCAGAACCGTCTCGTTGGTGACTTTTCCATCATGAATTGTTATATTAGCCAAAAATTATAATGAGGTTTTGGGCCTTGGGCCACTTCGCAAGCCCTGTATTGTCATCAGAAGAAGGGGGGAGAAAACGGGGAACCGAACAATGAGGAGCAAAATAAGTTGTTTTTTTTCACATAACGCAAGAAAAATCAAATGTACAGGTACAGATTAGGTGAAACCAGACTCAATACAGTAGTAGTAACTATGAGAGGGATCGTGGGAGTCCTGGTCGACTATGACTTAAACATGAACCAGCCGTGTGCGGCGGCAGCCAAAAAGGCCAATGCAATCCCAGGTTGCGTTAACAGAGGGATAGAATCAAGATCACGTGAAGAGTTAGTACTGCTTTATAAAAGCCTTAGCAAGACCCCATTTGGAATACTGCATTCAGTTTTTGATCACCCTTTTATAAAAACGACGTTGAAACTCTGCAAAGAGTGCAGAAAGAAGCAACAAAGATATGATTAGGAGGCCGGAGGCTAAAACATATGAAGAACGGCTGCAGGAATTGGGTATGTCTAGTCTAGTGAAAAGAAGACTAGCAGTGACGTGAGAGCAGTGATCCCAATATTTGAGGGGCTGCTATAAAGAAGAGGGGGTTTCAACTTATTTTCCAAAGCACTTG
This sequence comes from Notechis scutatus, assembly GCF_049901735.1. Lineage (NCBI taxonomy): Eukaryota > Metazoa > Chordata > Lepidosauria > Squamata > Elapidae > Notechis > Notechis scutatus. The sequence continues at coordinate 259,914,775 of NC_142010.1, read as the reverse complement.
AAGGCAGGACAAGACGCAATGGATGGAAACTAATGAATGAAAGAAGCCACCTTAGAACTAAGGACAAATTTCCTAACAGTGAGAACAATTTAGCCAGTTGGCCTTCAGAAGTTGTGGGTGCTCCCATCACTGGAGGTTTTTAAGAAGAGGTTGGGCGGCCATTTTGTCCAGAATGGTATAGGGTCTCCTGCTTGAGCAAGTGGTTGGACTAGAAGACCTCCAAGGTCCCTTCCAACTCTGTTATTCTGTTAAATAGGTGGGTAACGTGTTCTCTGGAGATTAGCCTTCAGAACTTAGCTTCTGGGATGGTGCTTCCATTGACGCTAATGATAATGGTGAGGCCAATGAGAAGGATGGTAATCAGGTGTCTCTAACAAGCCACAGAATATGCCAAAGAATTACACAAAGTGTGCCTTTAATCATCTTGCTTAGAAACAGATTTGTGATCCCAATTGTGGTTGTAAGAGACTACATGTGGAACAAGTGCCAATAAATTCTTTTTTCATATATATGTTTTTTTATTTTATATTTACAATAGATCCATCTTTCATTTGAACAGTGTGTCAACTGGGTACATATATCTTGTGCTAGCAATTATAATTTAATACTTTTCTTACCAATATAACAATAATCACATTTTCCTTATAAGACCTTATCTCTTACGTCTATTATCTTTATAACAATCTTATTTCTCTGTGTCTTCATCTACTCAATTTGTTTTATTTTGGCCAAGATTTGGTCTAGAGATTTCAGGATCTTCTTACTGCCATCTAGTGGCCATTCAGATTTTTCCAGCTGAAATAATAGCACAAATCAATTCCAGGTGCAAGTTGGGAACCGTGTATTAAGAGCATTTAATACACTTAATATGCTCCACTTGCCAACCATTTGTTTAGTGAGCATTCAACATTATAATGGCACTGAATTATGACCATTTTTCACACACACAACAGTTCCAGCATCCCCGCAGTCACGTGATCAGAATTTGGAAAGCTTGGCAACTGTTTCATACTTACGACGGTTTGTGTCCTGGGATCATGTGATCTCCTTTTGCGACTTTCAGACGAGCAAAGTCAAAGGGGAAGCCAAATTCATTTAACAACGGTGTTGACTAACTTATTAGCTGCAATGATTCCCTTAACAGCTGTGGCAAGAAAGGTCATAAAACGAGGCAAAGCTCACTTCATAACCCATCTTGCTTAGCAACAGAAAATTTGGTGTTTAAAACATGTTATTGGTGACATAGAATAGAATAGAATAGAATAGAATAGAATAGAATAGAATAGAATAGAATAGAATAGAATAGAATAGAATAGAATTCTTTATTGAGCAAGTGGGATTGGACACACAAGGAATTTGTCTTGGTGCAAATGTTCTCAGTGTACATAAAAGAAAAGATACATTCATCAAGAATCATCAGGTACAACACTTAATAGCAGTCATTGGGTACAATAAGCAATCAAATCATACTAGGAAACAATCAATATAAATCGTAAGGATACAAGCGACAAAGTTACAGTCATACAGTCACAAGTGGGAGGGGAGGGGTGATAAGGAGGGATGAGAAGATTAACAGTAATAGTAATGCAGACTTTGTAATAGTTGAACAATGTTGAGGGAATTAGTTGTTTAGCAGAGTGATGGCGTTCGGGGGAAAACTGATCTTGTGTCTAGTTGTTCTGACGTGCAGTGCTCTATAGTGTCATTTTGAGGGAAGGAGTTGAAACAGTTTATGTCCGGGATGTGAGGGGTCTGTAAATATTTTCACAGCCCTATTTGTGATTTGTGCCGTATACACCTTCCTTGATTGAAGGCAGGTGGGTAGCACTTGTTTTTTCTGCAGTCCTAATTATCCTCTGAAGTCTGTGTCTGTCTTGTTGGGCTGCAGAACCAAACCAGACAGTTATAGAGGTGCAGATGATAGACTCAATGATTCCTCTGTAGAACTGAATCAGCAGCTCCTTGGGCAGTTTTTGCTTCCTGAGTTGGCGCAGGAAGCCGTACCCAACTATCAAGGCCAGTTGGTATTCATATCCCCATACTCCATCATCAGTGGTGGAATTCAAAATATTTTTCTACTGGTTTTATGGGCACATGTGCACGGAGCGTTCTACAACGGGCAATTTTAAGCATGAAAACTTACCATCGGCGCTGGTGAGTAAAACAGCCAAGGCGCGGCAATCCGCTCTGCCGCGCGCAATCAGCTGGAGCTACAAACAAAGGAAATATAGGACAGGAAAGGGCAGGTGGGTTTGGCCAACTGCTGACCGACGCTGCCGGATCACTAGAACTGGTGAGAACTGGCAGCGTACCAAGACCGCCCATCATTTTTTTAAGAAAAAATATCCTAAACTAGCTTGATGCCCGGCGTGCTTCACTATGAGACTATGTGATCGGGCTTAGTTTGGGGGGAGGAAAATTAGGGGAGGAAATTCTGCCTCTGCCTACCAACATGCATCGATATTCTTCTGGCTAGTGTCCTGAGTGTCTGACAGAGTTGAGGGCTGTTTGGAAATTGAAACAGTATTTGCTGTGTGAGCAAGGAGGAGAGAGCAAGGAGCCTGGGCTCATCTTAGCTCAACTGTTCTGTACTAAAGCTGGTTGCCGCTGTGAAACTAAAACTGAAACTCTTCTCCTCTGCTTATGTTTTGCATTTGGAAGAGATTTCTTTTCAGGTGGGAAGGGGAGTAGAACTCCTTAGCATCAGAGCGTGTTAATAATAATAATATAGGAAATACTAATAGCTCTGATGGTCATTTTGAAAAATCCTTTCTTAGTGAGCACCTAGAAGCCAAGAGGAACATATGTGCCAAATTTCAAGTTTGTAGGCTTTACGGTTCTGGAGATTTTGTGATGATGCGTGATGGGTATTTCGCTTTTATATCGATAGATAGATTGGGAACCATCACACCTATCAGTTCTATAGTTCAGCTGTGGGTTGGCTTAAAAAAAAGATTTTCTTAATCCGTCTTGACTTTCATTTAATTTCAGGGAGCTGATCCTGAATTCTATCGTTGGGAGAGACAGAGGGAGGTGGAATTCTCTTTATTAGTGTCTTCTGTATCATCCTACACTGTAGTCTGTCTGCAGCACGTCCCTGCAGACCCCAACAAAGGGAACGAAAGAGAAGAAAGGAAGGAGATTAGAGGGGAAAGACTAAAGAGACGGATAGGTAAAGGTATTGGGATTAAAACGAGCTGGGACTGTTTGTGTGCTAAGTTTCCTTTTTATGGTGTCTGCTGGTTAAAAGACTTAACCTTGAGACACTTCAAAAGAAACTTGGTGGGACTCAAGCAATCTCCAAAATACAAAAGATACAGTCAGGAGGAGAGATTTATTAATAGGTTAACCGGTTGCAGAAATAAAGGTGGGATCTGAATCTAATAATAAAGTAAAACCAATATACAGGCAGTTCTCAATTTGCAACAGTTATTGAACTGAATTTACGATAGCCGTTAAGCAGACAGTCATATAACTTTGTCTGACTTTACGACCTACTTTGTGGCTGTTGTTAAGCAAGCAATGCAGTCATTCAGCGGATCATCGTATAACCTCCCCTGATTTTACTGAGGGTGTCCATGCTGAGGGCGAGTGAGCGAGAGAAAAACACAACCGATTACACGTGGTTAAATTCCCTTGAAATTTGAAAAAGTTGGCTTAAACAGAGATTACAAAAACATGCTCCATCAATAGTGCTTCCATTAAGTCTTTGTGTCAGAAGGCCTTCATCGTGAGTGGGAATGGAGTGGAGTGGAGTAGGGTAGGGAAAAAATAGAATGGAATGGGAATAAAATAAGAATGGGCAGGATAGGGTAGGATAGAAAATATGGATTAAAATAGAATCAGAATAGGGTAGGGTAGGATAGAATAGAATAGAATAGAATAGAATAGAATAGAATAGAATAGAATAGAATAGAATAGAATAGAATAGAATAGAATAGAATAGAATATGGAATGAACAGATAGAATAGAATAGAATAGAATAGAATAGAATAGAATAGAATAGAATAGAATAGAATAGAATAGAATAGAATAGAATAGAATAGAATAGAATAGAATAGAAAATATGGAATGGAACAGGACAAAATAGAATAGAACAGAACAGAATAGAATATGGAATGGAATTAGAATAGAATAGAAAATATGGAATGGAATAGAATAGAATAGAATAGAATAGAATAGAATAGAATAGAATAGAATAGAATAGAAAATATGGAATGGAACAGGACAGAACAGAATATAATAAATAGAATATATGGAATGGGAATAGAATAGAATAGAATAGAATAGAATAGAATAGAATAGAATAGAATAGAAAATATGGAACAGAGACATAGAAATAGAATAGAAGAGTTGGAAGGGGCCTTAGAGGTCTTCTAGTCCAACCCCCCCTGCTCAGGCAGGAGAACCTATACCATTCCAGACAAATGACTGTCCAATCTCTTCTGAAAAAGTATTTATTTGTACAACGCCAAGGAAACTCTGAATCTCCTTACACTTTTACCAGGAAGTTCAGCATTCGGTGCTGCCTGTGTAAATATAGAACTGGTTTGAACAGGGATGTGCCTCTTGTTTTATTTTTACCCAAGTGTCACTTCGCTGTGAGCCTGTGATCTAAGTGAATAACACAGTACTGAAAACATGAACTCTTGTACGTTCCGAGGGCAAAGCTGACTTTTAATTGGGAAGAAGAAAAACAACACCCAGGAAAAACGAAGTGAGATGTGAACTTCGCTCAAATTAAACCCTGATTATAAGCAGTCGTTCTCCTTTCGTTGTAATTAATTATATTGTGTTTTTGTCAGCCTATTTTTTTTTTTTTTTTTTTTGCTTTTTGGCTTGGGCATTAATAACAAATTGCACCTTACATAACGTGCTTGTTCTATTTGTTACTCTGGTTTGTTTGTTTTCCCCTTTAAGCCCGTGGTTTTACTATGCTTATTTTGGAACTGGAATTCTGTTTTCTTGCAATCAATAGCTGACATTTTGGGGATTGCTTACTTGTGAATTATTTGCTTGGGAGTGTGGTTTTAATCCAGAGTCACTAAGGTGGGCAGCCATATAAGAGAGCAGTTTGATCTAGTGCAGTGATGGCGAACCTTTTTGTTGTGGTGTGTTGAAAGCGCACGTGTGCGCGTGGCAGCACCCACTATGCAATACACCCCACCCACCCCCGGGCATGTGCGCACAATAGTCCCGCCCCCTTACCTGCACTGTGCATGCGCGCGCCTCCCAGCTGATTCTTGGCCCATTGGAGGCCATTTTCACCCTCCTGGAGGCTCAAGGGAAGCCTCTGCAGCCTTGGGAGGCTGAAAAGGGGCCCGTTTCTGCACTATTTCCGGAAGGCCCATTTTTCAGCCTCCCGAGGATGCAGAGGCTTTCTTCGAGCTTCCGGGAGGGCGAAAACTGCCTTAAGCGGGCCGAAAATCCGCTGGGAGGCACGTGCATGCACAGTGCACGTGCCTCCCAGCGGATTTTCAGCCCGTAGATAAGTTTGGCTGGGGCTCACGTGCCCGTACAAATGGCTCTGTGTGCCCCCTGTGGCATGTGTGCCATGGGTTCGCCATCACAGGTCTAGTTGTTAAGGCACCATCTTAGAAACCAGGAGACTGTGAGTTCTAGTTCTACCTTAGGCGCAAACTCGCTGGATGACTCTGGGCCAGGCCGTCTCCTCAGCCCTAGCAGAGACGCAACTGCAATGATTCACTTAACAACAATGACCAGAAAAGTCATAAAATGGGGAAAAATTCACTGAACAAATGAGAGAGAGAGAGAGAGAGAGAGAGAGAGAGAGAGAGAGAAGGCGGTGGCTTAGTGGCTAAGATGCTGAGCTTGTTGATCAGAAAGGTCAGCAGTTCAGCGGTTCGAATCCCTGAACCGCATAGGGGAGTAAGCTCCCATTAAACTTGTCCCAGCTGCTGTCAATCTAACAGTTTGAAAGCATGTAAAAAATGCAAGTAGAAAAATAGGGACCCCTTTGGTGGGAAGGTAACAGCGTTCTGTGCCCCTTCGGCATTTAGTCATGCCAGCCCACATGACCACGGAGACGTCCTTGGACAGCACTGGCTCTTTGGCTTTGTAACGGAGATGAGCACCGCCCCCTAGAGCCATAAATGACTAGCACATATGTGCGAGGGGAACTTTTACCTTTACTTACAGGTCCCGAAGTCCTTCGAATTCATTATCCACATTCAGTAGCAAACCCACCAATTGTCAAGTGCTGTGATCTCGACACTTATTAAAGCCAGAAACGAAAGGTTATTTTCACAGTTTTCTCCTCTTCCTAAACCTTGCTTCTGTGACCCTTGGAGGCCCTTAAAGTTAAAAATGGAAAGAATGTTCTCAACCATAAAAGATTGTCCCTTTTTTTTTTTTTTGAAAGAGTGCTGTTCCCTGACCCGTAGAGATCTTGAACAAAATCTATAGCAACGAGAAAAAAACCAAATCTCACATTTCTTTTCTTTTCTTTTGTGAGTCTTTTTTTTTTTTAAATAATACATTTGGCATAGATTCCATTGCAGCAAAGCAATTGGTTATTTATTTTTTTTTCATGATCGTCTCAAGAAGTTTCCCTGCCCGAAGGGGGCGGCCATTATTGTCAGCGAGACGAAATATAAAATACCTTTTCTATCGTGCAAACCTGCAGGGTTTTTTTATGGACTGAAGTGTCTGCGGTGGAAAAACACCGGAAGCCTCGTGGCTTGTTGTAAGGTAAAATAAATAACGTCCCCTCTTCCGTAGATCCTTACCTAATTCAATTGGATTATACGTACAAGTTTGACTGCACAGCATCGATTCTGGGCAGGGATGAATATGGATTTTGTAAGTGGGGACAGACACGCTTGGAGAGACAAGATGGGGCTCAGAAGGAGTATATGACGAGCTGACACAAAAGGAAGCATTGTTTGGGTTGGCTTTAACGTTCGCTAGGACTGCACTCTGAACAGCCCACATTAGGTTGCCCTTTTTATTGTTATTCCTCCAGCCGTCCAACGAAAGAAAGATGGGAATTAACCCTGAAGTTCTCATCTTAACCTGCTACCGGTACAAGGCAGGCAAGGGGTTAGCTCAGCTTGCTTCCTACCAACTTACTGCACCTGTGTCTGGTTTGCCAATTGCACAGAGGCAGATAGGAAAGCACTCCAGAGGGTTAATGTCATTGCCCAGAGGATCATTGGTTGCCCTCTCCCCTCTTTGGAAGAGCTTTATAGCTCCTGCTGCCTTAAGAAAGTTCAAAACATCCTTAAAGATCCATCTCATCCTGGGCACCCTTTTTTTGAACTGTAGACGGTACAGGACAATAATAAAAACAAGGACAAATAGGCTGAAAAACAGCTTCTATCCCAGGGCAGTCGCTCTATTGAATTCTACTGTATAGTGCAATATTAATGCAATATCAGGGGCTTTCAATTCAACGTATAGAATGTGAAGGTTGTGTGTTTGTGTTTATTTTCATAGTCATGATGTGCACTGAAGATGGTGTTTGATTTTGTTGTACGAGGTGCAGTGACAATCGGGTGGGATTCTACCGGTTCGCACCTATTCGCTAGAACCGGTTGTTAACATTCTAAGCAGTTCAGAGAACCGGTTGTTAGAAGAAATTACTGGCCTAATCCTGTAAGGAAGGCAGGAAGGAAACATTCTGGTGTTGCTTACAGAAACTGCCTCTCTGTTAACCCTTATTACATTCTTGGCAGGACTAGACTTCCTGTCTCTGGAACTTCTCTGGAGTTTTTTCCCCCTCCTTTGCTGGTACTTTGCTTGTGTGGAGTGACCACCCAAAGTTACAATGGCACTGAAAAAAGTGACTGATGACCATTTTTCACACTTACGACTGTTGCAGCATCTCCACAGTCATGAGAAGCCAGGCGAGGAGATGAGTGCCTCGATGTGAGTGATATTGAGTTGGCCACGCCCACCCAGTCACATGACCACCAAGCCATGTCCACCCAGTCACATGACCACCAAGCCACGCCCACCACCTAAGCCTTGCCCACAGAACCGGTTGTTAAAAAATTTGAATCCCACCCCTGGTGACAATAAACTAAACTAAACTAATCATCCAGAAAGGTTAAGACAACAGCTGAACCCTCCCTCTCTGTTTCCTAGTCTAGTTGTTGTACAGGTACCCCTTGGCTTGCTTATCCTTCCTCGGTTAGCCTGCACCCTCTCTTCCTCACTGCCTACTCTTCTAAGGTAGTGAGCAGTGTGCAGCAGCAGCCCAAAAAGCCAATGCAATCTTAAGTTGCATTGACAGAGGGATACAATCAAGATCAACTGAGGTATTAATTCCACTCTATAAAGCCTTAGTAAGACCACACCTAGAGTACTGCATCCAGTTTGGGTCACTGCACTATAAAAATGAGATATTAATTCCACTCTATAAAGCCTTAGTAAGACCACACCAGAGTACTGCATCCAGTTTGGGTCACTGCACTATAAAATGAGGTATTAATTCCACTCTATAAAGCCTTATCTGCATCCAGTTTGGGTCACTGCACTATAAAAATGTGAGGTATTAATTCCACTCTATAAAGCCTTAGTAAGACCACACCTAGAGTACTGCATCCAGTTTGGGTCACTGCACTATAAAAAAGATGCAGAGAAGAGCAACCAGGATGATTAGAGGACTGGAGACTAAAATGTATGAAGAATGGTTGCAGGAATTGGGCATGGCCAAGTCTAGTGAAGAGAAGGACCAGGGGAGACAGGATAGCAGTCTTCCAATATTTGAGGGGCTGCCCCAGAGAGGAGGGGGGTCAATCTATTCTCCAAAGCGCCTGTAGGCCAGACAAGGAATAATGGATGGAAACTGAACAAGGAGAAATTCAACCTAGAAATAAGAAGAAATTTTCTGACAGTGAGAACAACCAACCAACAGAACAGAAGTTGCCTTTGGAAGTTATGGGAGCTTCATCACTGGAAGCTTTCAAGACTAGACTGGACTGGCATCAGAAATGGTGTAGGGTCTCCTGCTTTGGCGTGGGGGGGGTTGGACTAGATGACCTACAAGATCCCTTCCAACTCTGTTAACCTGAGGCCTGAGGGACGTGGGATTGCCTTGTACTCATCCCTCTATCGCTTCTCATGGCTCATAGGAGCTGCACCCTCTTGCTGTTTCGGCCCAGGTTCCCACTCCTCCTCTTCCTCTGATCCTGGTCCCAACGGCCATGACAAAAGGTTGCAAAAGGGAATCACGTGACCCCCCAAAGCTGGCTGAGGAATTCTGGGAGTTGAAGTCCACAAGTCTTAAAGTTGTCAAGGTTGGAGACCCCGGAATAGAGGAGGGGCGTCAAACTCAAGGCCGGATCCAGCCCACTGGGTGCTTTGATCTGGCCCGCTGGGCTGGCCAATGAAAACAGAGCTCAGGGGGGCTGTGCGTGCCCCCCCCAGCTCCCTTTTTGGTGGCAGAGTGCTACAGGAGGCTTTTGAGGTGGAAAACGGGGCGCAGGGGGGCCATGTGGCCCCCCCAATCTCCGTTGTTGACGGCAGAGGAGTATCAAAACAAACGGAGACATGTTTCCCCTTTTGCATTTGAGCACGCAAGAAGGGACGGGAAAGGAGGAAGGGAAAGATTAAAAATATGGGAAGAGAGCCAGGAAGAGAGCCAGGAAGGAAAAATAAGGAAAGAGGGGAAGGAAGGAAGGAAGGAAGGAAGGAAGGAAGGAAGGAAGGAAGGAAGGAAGGAAGGAGATTATAATGAGAGTGAGGGAGGATCTCCAGGAAGTCCTGTCGTAGCATTTGGCCACCACAGGTGCCCCCGACACTAGTCCCATGTCATGCCCACCATGCCTATCCAACCCCCAGCCCTCCAGAGTCAAAAACAACTGTGATGCGCCCCTCAAAGAAATAGAGTTTGACACCCCTGCTATAGGGTCTCTCGCTTGAGCAGGGGGTTGGACTAGAAGACCTCCAAGGACCCTCCCAACTCTTCTGTTATTCGGACTGTCCATATCGGGAAAGTTGAAGCTCTGATATTCTCCGGATTAAACTTCACACATTCACTCCTTGCCCAGGAGCGGCCTATTTCTGTTGTGTCCTTTTATTCCCCCAACTTCCGTCACCCCACTTAAGCCACCATTCATAGTGACATTTGCTGATTAGAAGACATGCATTTTTCTCACGGGGGTGGGTGGGTGGGAGCCGATGTTTCACCGCTCGCGAAACTTAAAACTCGGATCCCATGGGGGGACGCGGCTCGACCCCAGCACCTGACACCCTGTCAATAAAATTCCGTGCTCCAGACAGCTTAAAATGGTTTTATCGTTCATCTTGCTGACAATCACCACACAGAAGATGGTTTCTCGGGGGGGGGTGGGTCATCTACAAACCGACATTTGCCCGGCTTGCAAAGAGCATGTCTCGTCCGACAAAACACTGGATGAATTTAGCCTTTTGCAAGCAATCACATAAACAGAGAGACAGAGGCATATACGCAGACAGAAATTTGATTTTAAAGAGAAATCTATTTTGGGCAGGCCAATCTGTCCAAATGTGAATGGCAATGATGGGGATTATTAAATCATCTAATCCAGCTCTTTTGGCTCATGAAAAATGGCCCTGTATATCGTCTTTGGCTGGCTGGTAGCCTAACCTGATTATCTTAACTGCCACCACACCACCCCCCCCCCAAAAAAAAAGAATAATTGTATTGTGTCACTTTCTTTTCTTTCTTTTTTTTCCCTTTCCGGGAGGGGGGGCGCTGCAGGGAGGCACAAAGGCTTCGTTCCTAGGCCTGCATTTATTTATTTTTTTAAAGAATAATCTTTCTCCTTCTGTCACACACGTGTACATCCTTACACACTAACTGAACAGATACTCCAGTGAATCAGGGGTCTTTAAACTTAGCAGCTTTAAGACTGTATGGACTTCAACTCCCAGAATTCCTCAGCCAACTATGCCAGTGGTGGCTAACCTTTTTGGGCTCCTGTGCCAAAAATTGTGCACGTGCTTGCATGCTCACGCTTGCGTGCCAGTACCCAGAAGGCAATGCGCATGCCCCCCATGCCCCCTACGCATGCACGCACAATCCCCACCACCCCTTTACCTGCACTGCGCCTCACAGCTGATTTTCGGCCTCCCAGAGGCTTGAGGAAGGCTTCTGCAGGTTTTGCAGGCTGAAAACTAGCCCCGTTTCGTCACTTCCGGTATTTTCAGAAAAACGGGAAATGATGAAACAGGGCTAGTTTTCGGCCTGCAAAGCCTGCAGAAGCCTTCCTCAAGGCTTTGGGAAGCCAAAAAGTCCTCAAACTGGCCAAAAATCAGCTGTGAACCATAGGTTCACTCTGTTGGCTGGGGAATTCTGGGAGTTGAAGTCCACAAGTGTTAAAGTTTTCAAGTTTGGAGACCTCGTCAGTAAATTATACAAAGAATTATGTTTCTATTATTTTTGTTTGGCTCAAAACATGTCCCTCCAAATTATTCCTCCTTATTCATAGTAGCTTTCTCTTTTTCCATGCTCCCACATAACTTTTTTTTTGCATCATGTCTATGGAGATTCTCAGTCATCCAAATCAGGGTTGTCCCCAAGGTGCTTTTTCAAAAGACTTTTTTTTTTCCTTGAAGACGTTTCACTTCACATCCAGAAAGCTTCTTCAGCTCTGTGTGAATGGCGGAAGATGGAAGGTTTTGTAATCCTCTGGTCGTTAGTATTCCCTCTGAGAATCATTGAGGCCACTTGGAGGTTTATCCGTGACCTCAAGGTCACCTGAATAGTGTCAGGATTCCAGTGATTGCCCTAATTAAATCATGATCCTCGAGCCAAACTTCAAACAACTTCCAAAGATTTATTAGGAGCAACATGCTGGCATGATCTGTATGAACCAACTCTGAGGCACATAATTTACAATCACCTCTGACCCTGTTTACCCCCCACCCTTCTGGGTGTATCGTAATTCAAATTCTCCAATGAAACACGTTCATGGGCTGGGTGTCATCAATCACACTCTCTCCAAAAGAGGATTTTCGCTCACAGAATACCTGGTTTGCCTCAGTTACAATCTTTGCAAGATAAGCTTGGAATGTGCTTCTGAGTTCATTTGCCGTATAGTACTTGAGGTTTTTTTTCCCCACCTTTCTTATGGCAACTTGGAAACAGGCATAGGAATGTTTTACAAGTTGAAAAATAGTGCAAATGGGTGTGTAACCTTCTTGGACCTGGTGAAAGGACTGTGTTGTAGAGAGAAGATAGGTGGTGTTGTGTATACACACACACACACACACACACACACACACACACACACACAAAATTCAGAGAGGGCTGTTCAATCTTGTAGCTTGCTTCTTTGATTCTTTTTTTTTTAATTGGCCAAGTGTGATTGGAAACACAAGGAATTTGTCTTGGTGCAAAAGCTGTCTATATACATAAAATAAAAGATACATTCATCGAGAATCACAAGGTACAACACTTAATGATCGTCCTAGGGTACAATAAGCAATCAAATCATACTAGGAAAGAGTCCATATAAATCATAAGGATACAAGCGACAAAGTTACAGTCATACAGTCACAAGTGGGAGGAGATGGGAAATAAGGAGTGATGAGAAGATTAATAGTAACAGTAGTGCAGACTTTGTAAATAGTTGGACAGTGTTGAGGGAATTATTTTTTTAACAGATTGATGGCATTCGGGAAAAAACTGTCTTTGTGTCTAGTTGTTCTGGTGTGCAGGGCTCTATAGCGTCGTCTTGAGGGAAGGAGTTGAAACAGTTTATGTCCGGGATGTGAGGGGTCTGTAAGTATTTTCACAGCCCTCTTTTTGACTCGTGCAGTATACAGGTCCTCGATGGAAGGCAGATTGGTAGTAATTGTTTTTTCTGCAGTCCTAATTATCCTCTGAAGTCTGTGTCTGTCCTGTTGGGTTGCAGAACCAAACCAGACAGTTATATAGAGGTGCAGATGATAGACTCAGTGATTCCTCTGTAGAACTGGATCAGCAGCTCCTTGGGCAGTTTGAGCTTCCTGAGTTGGCGCAGAAAGAACATTCTTTGTTGTGCTTTTTTGATAATGTTGTTGATGTTAGGTGTCCATTTTAGGTCATGTGATATAGTAGAACCTAGAAATTTGAAGGTCTCTGCTGTTGATAAGCGTTGTCCTTGTATTGTAAGAGGTGGTAGTATGGGAGGGTTTCTCCTAAAGTCTTACCACCATTTCTACGGTTTTGAGTGCATTCTTCTAAACCAGTGGTCCTCTGTCCCCATTCTGTGAAATATCTTCAAGGAAAAACGAAGTCCAGTTGCCTTTCGAAAAAGCACTTTTGGGGTTTTTTGCACTAAGTTTCTCCCCTTTGATTCAGACATCACTTAGATTTGTAGTGAAGGAGACCCAGAACGTTTTGCTGGTGTAGTTCCATTGCTTGATATGTTCTAGCAGCAGGGAGAGATGGTTTTGTCTGTGGCTGTAATGGTTAGTGGATGGATGGATGGATGGATGGATGGGAAAACCAGTGCATTGCCCAGTGGATCACAAATGGGAACGACTTCCAAATACAGAAAAATCAGATTGCATTGATTCTCAACAGACGTGGTATTTAACAGGTTCTGACCAGTTCTGGAGAACCAGTAGCGGAAATTTTGAGTAGTTCGGAGAACCAGCAAATCCCACCTCTGACTGGCCCCACCCCCATTTATTCTCTGCCTCTCAAGTCTCAGCTGATTGGCTGGGCCTTCTTTGGTTGCCCTGCACAGGAGAACAGAGCTGGAAAGCAGGTTAGTGGGTTGGGGAAGGATTGGTATTTTACAGTATCCTTCCCCTGGAGTGGGATGGGAATGGAGATTTTACAGTATCCTTCCCCTGCCTTGCCTACCAAGCCACACAACGCCCACCAAGCCATGCCCACAGAACCGGTAGTAAAAAAAATTTGAATCCCACCACTAATTCTCAATAGCGGAAACTTTTAAGACCCATGGATTTCAACTTGCAGAATTCCCCAGCCAGCCATGCTTAAGGAATTCAGGAATTCTGGGAGTTGAAGTCCACGGGTCTTAAAGTTGCCAAAATTGAGAATCCCCCAGGATAAAGGCTTCTTCTTGGAGACTATAAATATGTTAAACCGATTGTGTGTTTTTAAAAAAAAAAAACGCATGTAGTTGTAGGCCAGACGTATATTTCATATCGTTGTACATTTATGTTATGGTTTCTAACAAGCAAAAAAAGTGGAAGGAACCAGATGGGTTTCTAAATGCTTGTTACCTTGTTTGGAATTTCATTTAAAAAGAAATTTCGACCCCGTCGTTTCTGCTGTCTCTTTTGATCAAGGGAAGGGAGGTCAACTTCCCTTGTTCTTTGTTTTTATTTTTTTTCCTCTAAGGGGAAGATTTCAGCCCAAGTAAGACTTTGCTACCCTGCCGACTTTGCAGTAATTGCTTTGATAATCCATATTTAGCATCCTGCAAAAGACCACTTAATCGGCTGGGGAAATATTATTCGATGCTGTACATTTCATGCCGCCACAAGGATACAGTTAAGCTGCCCTTTGCAGAGTCAAACGAGAACACATGAAAATACAGGTCATCCTTGACTTACGACTGTCAACTCATAAAACATTCTTATGCCTGTTTTAGTAGTTGCCATAAAAGGTGGGGGAGGAAGGAAATCTGGAAGAGCAATGCAGCTGTTTGGAAGCAAAAGTACATTCCAACTCTTATCTTTAAAAGATTGTAACTAAACTACCAGAGCTTTTGCCTGCGAATATATTTAATTGGAGAACGTGAATGATGACACCCAGCCCGTGAACATGCTCAATTGGAGAATCTGGTTTATGAGATACCCAGGGGGGAGGGGAGAAACAGAGTCACAGGTGACTGTAAAATACGTATGCCAGAGTTGGCTTCATATAGGGCACAATGAATCCTTTGAAGCTTTTTGAAGTTTGGCTCGAGAATCATGATGACAACTCATAAAACATTTTGTATACACGTTTTATAGTTGACAACAGAAAGAAGGGAGGAGTTTCAAAGAGCAGGTAGCAGTGTGGAATCGAAAGTACATTCCATTCATATTTTCTTCAAAGACTGATTAGATGGCTGAAGCTTCTGCTGGGCAAAAATCTAATTGGAGAGCATGATTGATGACTCTGGGCTATGGACGTTTTTCGTTGGATGATACACCCAGAGGGGTGGGGGGAAGCAGGATCAAGGGTGACAGTGAATTACGTATCTCAGAGTTGACTACGCCCAGGCTAATGTCGGACGTAGAATGTTATCCTCAAATAAAAATCTTTTTTAGTTTTGGGAATGCGGCTCGAGGCTCGTGATTTGATTGGAGTAACTGCCGGAATCCTGACACATGATTTAATTAGGGTGATTGCTGGAATCCTAACAATGGCCACATTTGAGGCCAAAATTTCTCTTGCTAAGGGAGACATTTGTTATGTGAGTTTTGTCCCATTTTACGACCTTTCTTATCACTGTTGTTAAGTGAATCACTGAAGGTGTTTAAGTCCATAATGTGGTTGTTAGGTGAATCGGACTTCCCCACTGACTTTGCTTGTCTGAAAGGGGGAGGATTCCCATAACTCTGGGACATTGCAACGGTCATATATATGAATCAGTTGCCAAGTGTTTGGATTATGATCACGTGATTATAGGGGTGCTGCAATTGTGTGAAGTGTGTGATTATGGGGGTGTTGCAAGTATGTCGTAAGTGTGAAAAACGGGCGTAGGTTACTTTTTTTTCAGTGCCGTTGTAACTTCAAATGGGGCCTAAATGAACGGTTGTAAGTCGAGGATTATCTCTAAAATGTTGCAGGTACAACAAGAAAGTTTTCTTCTTCTGTCCTGCTTTAAGAGGAGAAGATCCAAATACGATGAAAACTTGAAAAATTTGTTTCTGAATGGTGCCAAGTCCCTTTTTGGAGTTGTTAATACTCGGATGTGCTTCTTCAAAAGGAAGAACAAGAAAATCCAGTTTTCTCTTGAAAAAGCACCTTTGGGACAACCATGTCCTGAATGACTAAGAATTTCTACAGGCTTTGATTTTAGTACAGCTTTGCTTTGCTTTGTTTTACGGCAACCTTTGAAAGCTGTAAATGCCACGATTGGTTGCAAAGCTACGTTATCATCGTCTTAACTGCGAGCAGTCATTAAAGGAAGCAGGTGCTGAACAATTACCTGTATGATATTGCAGAAATGGGTGGGACCAAGGCCATAATGAAATCTGCACTAAGGGTTTTCATAAGTTTTCCAGGCCTGTTTTATTTTATCCCTGGAAGTGGAGAAAATATTATTCATAGTTATTGGTTTTTCCTTGGGTAGCGAGTTTGAAAACAGGACAATGCAGGGGGCTAGAAGAGGATTGCACAACACAACCAAAAGTATGCATACACACATACACAAAAGCATAGAGAGAGAGTTTGGATCTTATATAATTAGCATTGCACCATATCACACCCATGAAAATTGTGCCACACTTTTACTTTCCATAAATTTGGGGAAATAAATTCTCGCCCATCAAATTGAATGGGAACTGATATGGGAAACTACAGGTGTAAATTATGTTCTGCACATTGTAAAGCAGGTGTGTCTTACAGCCTTCATCGTAAACTGTAGGATAACTGTAAGCTTTCGCTGAAGGATTCCATGTAATCTCGACTGAAAAACATACCTGAAGATATTTTGGGAATGCTGTAGTAAAGAAATTTACTTCCCCTCCCAACAGTATATGCATTTAGTAGAAAATCACACAAAAATACAGATATCTTTTAGTGTGGATTTAATAGGAAAGGAAGGAAGGAAGGAAAGAAAGAAGGAAGGTGGCTGTAATGAATTTAAACTTTATAAAACATTAAAACATAAATAAAACCATTTAACAAGTTACTAATCTATAGTTGATTACTAGCATTTGCTATTTTCTATCAGAAGTACAGTAATTTGTTTTCATTTATCTACAGAAGCTATAATGTTTTTAAAGAAGAAATTAAAAAGATATGGGGTTTTTTTTCCTAATGGCTTTTTCAAAATTAAAGCAAGCAAAGGTTGTTTTCATTATATATTATTTTAGCGTGCAATCCTCTTTTTATTAACCTGCTCATCAACCTCGGTGAACCCAGTAAAACTTTCATCCAAATACAGTTAGACATGGCTCTGCTGTGAATAATTAAAAGCGGCGACCAAAACTTTTAGTTCTGAATTTCTGTAAAAAAGCTGCAACCTGAATTTATGGAGAAATCCTGTGAAATCTCCCAGATGAAAAAATAGAGGCAGGGGCATGCAAAAAAAAAAAAGTGTGTATTTGCACACAATGGCCAGGTTTGTTTGTTTCTTTCTACTTGGTGGCATGATAATCAGACTGTGTCTGCAGACCAAATATAATTTTCTGGTGACAGAAAACTTCCCTTGCTGTTTGTAGCTTTTGTAGCTTTTATTTCAAAATAATGGTTTTCTCACCTACGTGATTTTTTTTTTAAGGGTGAAATCAGTCCGGTGGGTCTATTGTTTTTCAGGTTGAGAATCAACATTGGTTAAGGCAGTAGGCTACAAACCGGGAGACCATGAGTTCTAGAACCGCCTTAGGCACAAAGCTAGCCGGATGATTTTGGGTTAATCACCAGGAGATTGTGAGTTCTAGTCCTGCCTTTGGTAGGAAAGCAAATTGATTGACTTTGTGCTAATCATCAGGAAATTGTGAGTTCTAGTCCCAGCTTAGGCACCAAAGCAGGCTGGATCACTTTGGTCCAATCACCAGGAGACTGTGAGTTATAGTACTGCCTGGGGGTGGGGGAGTCAGCTAGGTATTCTTGGGCCAATTTCCATGAGACAGTGAGTTCTAGTCCCATTTTATGCATGAAAGCTGGCTGGGTATCTTTGGGCCAAAAACCAGGAGAATGTGAGTTCTAGTACTGCCTTAGGCAAGAAAGCCAGCATGGTAACTTTCTCACAGGGCCAAAACCAGGAGAATGTGACCTGCCTTAGGAGACAGTGAGATCTGAGATCAGCTCTACCTTAGCATGAAAACAGGCTGTGGGTGACTTTAGGCCAATCCCTAGGAGACTGTGCGTTCTAGTTCTGCCTTAGGCACAAAACCGGGTGGATGACCTTGCTCCAATCCCTGTCTCTCAGCCCTAGGAAGCAGACAGTGGCAAACCGCTTCTGAAAAACCTTGCCAGGAAAACTGGAGAGACATGTTCAGACAACCAGTAATCGAGACTGACTTGAAATCACACACAAAAATACAGCTTAAATTCCCCTCACTAAGCAGAATTTAAAATTACGGGGCAGCCAGTACAAAAACATTAATTTTTTCATTTCAAACAGTTTAAAATTCAGTTCAGTCAGTACAAGAACATCACAGTAGCTCTATTGGGTTGAAGCCAAGGGCCGTTTGACCAATGAGGCATATAAGTTTCCCACAGTGACCAGATGTTTCTGGAACGTTCCTAAACTGGAGACGGAGACCAACATCTCAATTTAATCGTGTCTTCCTTTATCCCGTTTAACCCAAAATTTGAATCGGGGTCAACTATTTTAGGTGTTGGAAGGAAAATCCATCTGGTTCAGTTCCAAGGCTGGGAGAAAGACACTGGAGAAAACATGGAGGCTGATTGGAAAGAAAGTTTATTGATGAAGCAGAACTGCCAGGATTTGTGGTTCTGGGGCAGCTGACAAAATGGAGTCTAGAGTGTGTGGGTTTTTCTTCCTTCCGGATTCCTATGGGTGCCTTGTAGGGGTTGTGGAAGGGTCATAGCTGGCTCTATAGGCAAAAGAGGAAATGCTAGGTGCTTGTCTGAGCTAACTTTGTCAACATGTTGTTTGTTGCTTATCTGGAGTTTCTGTCTGGCCCAGTCTTTCCGAATGGATTACCAAATCTGCATTTCTAAAAGCTGGCCTCCTCAGTTTCTGCTTGGGGCAGGAAAACTGGGGCTGGTTTCTGTCTCCCTTAAGATTTTTTTTTTTTTCATTTCTCCTTTAGGGGAAATTTTTTATCCTGCCTTTTTTAATGTTTCCCAAAATATTTCATTCTTCAGGTCTTACCACATAGGAGTTCAGGAGCTTTAAGCTTTAAGCGAGAGCCCGCATTTTACACCTCAGATTACGTAGAGCCTATTTAGAATGAGGAGGAAAATCGGTGGCAGTGTTAAAGGAAAGATCTGGGTTCGAATGTGAGGCCACTTCCTTTGTAGAACAGCCAGGGCAAGTCGCTAGGAGCAGACGCCAAGTTTTTATTCGAACAATCCCAACCGTCGCAAGTTAGGCGACAAAGTTCGAGCGCTTATTGTTATAGAAAAAATACCTTTCCTGGATTATTTCCATTTACAGAGCCCGCCCTCTAGGAATTACAGAGATTCCTCGACGTATGACCACAGTGGACCCCAACATTTATGTGGTTAAGTGAGGCATTTGTTCAGTGAGTTTTGCCCCGTTTTACAACTTTTCTTGCCACTGTTGTTAAGTGAATCCCCGCAGTTCGTCCGTCCGTCACACCATTGTTAAGTGAATCTGGTTTCCCCATTGACTTTGCTTGTCAGAAGGTCACCAAAGGTGACTGCGTGACCTTGGGACACAGCAATGGTCATAAGTATGAGTCAATTGTGCCAGCGTCTGAATTTTAATTACGTGATCATGAGGATCCTACAAAGGTAGTCAATGTCAACTCGCAAAGCATCTCTGGCAGTAAGTGTGTAAAACGTTTGTAAGTCCCATTTTTCAGTGCCATTGTAACTTTGAATGATCACTAAATGAACTGTTGTAAGTCGAAGACTACCTGTAATTCTTAAGCGAGTTTTGCCTTATTTTACAGCCTTTCTTGCCCCAGTCCTGAAGTGATCGACTCAATGGTGGCTGTAAGCCTACCTGTCTCCCAGGTGTGTTGAGCTATCACTTCCAATAGTCTGGCCAGCCTGATTAAGGGGATGGGGAGACCAACATTTGCCCCAAATCTATATATATAAAAGCGAAATACCCGTCACGCATCATCACAAAAACTCCAGAACTATAAAGCCTACAAATTTGAAATTTGGCACCTATAGTTCCTCTTGACTTCTAGGTGCGCACTAAGAAAGGATTTTTCGAAATGACCATCAGAGCATTATTATTTCCTATATTATTATTATTAACACGCTCTGATGCTAAGGAGTTCTACTCCCCCTCCCCACCTGAAAAGAAATCTCTTCCAAATAAAAAACACAAGCAGAGGAGAGGAGTTTCAGTTTCACAGTACCAAGCAGCTTTAGTACAGAACAGTTGAACTAAGCCACGCCCAGGCTCCTTGCTGTCTCCTTCTTGCTCACACAGCAAATACTGTTTCTGTTTGCAAACAGCCCTCAACTCTCACACACTGACAGGACACTAGCCAAATGAATACCGATGGATGCTGGTAGGCAGAGGCAGAATTTTTTCCCCTTATTTTCCACCCCCAAAACTAAGCCCGATCACATAGTTTCGTAGCGAAGCACGGGTATAGAGCTAGTTATCCATATTATTTTCTTCAGAGCCAGGTGCAGAGCTCATTAACAGGTATTTGCGGTCTCTGCAAATAGCAAGCAAAAGGTTTTTCAATAAGCCAGCATCTGTTTATTTCCCTGGAAAAACAGCCTGCGTGCCCTTCTCCCCAGGATCAGAGCTTCTGTGGCTAAACATTGAGGTGATTATAATATTTCCACTTCAGCGGTCCTTTACATATTCAATAAGTTGTCTGAACATTAAGTTAATGAATCCTCAGGATGTCTCTGCGTGACAGGTGAGTGTCTCTAATCCAGAGATAAACGCCAAGAGATTAATAAAAGAGAATACGGGCCTTATTCATGTCAGGCAGTCAGAAAACTAGAAACATCGTTTTCAATCCATTATTCCAATTCCCGGAGTGATTCAGCGGTTGAATTAAGGTCAGGGAGGGAGGAAAAAGTGGCATTTTGGTTAGGAAAATACATGGCGCCGTGCGATGAGAAAAAGTTCCCAACTGGCTTGTAGGATCTTATGCTGCACTTTATTCATTCATTTATTTAGATCTCTCTTTTATTATAGTCAGGGTGAGATTCTGCCGGTTTGGACCGGTTCGAGTGAACTGGTAGTTCAGGCGAACCAGTAGTTCCGTTGATCATTTGGCACATACTCACCGAACCAGTTGTTACAGCAGTTAAATCCCACCACTGATTACAGTCCTTTCAGGTGTTCATTTAGTGACAGTTACTTACAACCATTCATTTACTGACCGTTATAACGGGACCAAAAAAAAGTGACCTGACCATTTTTCACACTCACGGGTGCTGCAGAAACCCCCATGGTCTCGTGATCAAAATTTGAACGATGGGCAACCGACTCATATTTATGACAGTTGGTAAATGGGAATGGTTGTAAGTCAAGGAATACCTGTAATCTATCCAGGCCTAACCGGATATACAGGTAAGTCCTCATCTTACCACCATTTGCTTAGTGACTGTTCAAAGTTACAATGGCACTGAAAAAAAGTGACTTAGGATCGTTTTTCGCACTTATGACCATTGCAGTCATGTGATCAAAATTTGGATGCTTGCCAACTGACTCATATTTATGACAGTTGCAGCGTCCCGGGGTCATGTGCTCATTAACAGGTAATCTTCTGACAAGCAAAGTCAATGGGAAAGCCAAATTCACTTAACAACCGTGTTACTAACTTAACAACTGCAGTGACTTCCTTAACAACTATGTCAAGAATGGTTGCAAACCTGTTGTAACTGTAAACCACTTTCTCGCTTAACAACAGAAAGGTTGGGCTCAATTGTGATTGTAAGTCAAGGACTACCTGTATCTTTTTACAATGAACTCAAGGTGGCGACCATATAAAACATACCTTCCTCCTATTTTCCCCACAACAACAACCTTGTGAGGTAGGTTGGGCTGAGGCCCTGCATCCATTATAAATACATACAGGCGTTCCTCAACCTACAACCACAATTGAGCCCGAAAGTTCGCTACAGACCTCATCTATCATGCCCCTGGTGGAGACTGACTCTGAGTGAGACGAGGAACAGCCGACAGGGAGTGGAAGTGTGGAGTGGAACAGCCGGAGGTTGTGGAGGAGGCTGGGGAAGGTAGAGGCCGGCTGGGCAGTCAGAGGAGGACCCAAGCCCGTCCCCTCTCCATCCTAGGGCACGCAGGGAGGAGAGGATAAGGGAGAGACGTTGCCTACTGGGGAGGAGAGGGCCTTGATCCTCTTCATGGGCTGCAGCTGTGACAACTGGATAAGAGGAGAGACATGCGTATGGGTGAGTGCTGGAAACAAAGCATGGAAATATCTCTAGTTTATGGTTCCTCTCTGAGTTTGGCGTCCTTCCCAGTGTGTGTTATCTGTACATGTCCTCCAGCCCTTCTCTTGCCTGGTTTGTGTTGCTGTTTTCCTTCTTCGTGTAACTGTGTGGGAGGTTTTTTTTTTTTTTTTGTCTTCTGTCAAAGATATTCAGAGCTTGGAAGCAAACTGAAGGAGGAATAAAAGGGACTTCACCTGTTTTCTGTGACTGTGTTTGTTTTGTATCCCACCCTGGGTCATTACACCGTCATTCTGTTATTAAATGAGACACTAGTAAAAGTTAGGTTTTGCCCTATTTAGCCACCTTCCTTGCCACGGTTGTTAAGCGAATCACTTTACTTGTCAGAAGGTCACAAAAGGGGATCATATGACCCAGGGACACTGCGATTGTCATAAATGTGAGCCATTTGCCAGGCATCTGAATTTTGTTCACGCAACTGTGGGGTCATAGGCAGGGGTGGGATTCAGCCGGTTCGGGCCAGTTCAGATGAAACGGATGTTAGATTTACCTCTGGTTCGCCGAACCAGTAGTTGAACTGATGGCTGGCCCTGCCCACCCTGCCCCACCCCTCCCAGGAGTCTCCACACTGCCTATTTTTGATGCAGGTAAGGGCAGGGTCCGTGTGGAGGCTCTGTGAGGGCAAAAAATGGCTCTTCCAGAAGTTCTGGAAGTCTGGAAATGGGTCTGTTTCTGGTTTCCAGAGAGCCTCCAGAGCCTGGGGAGGCCGTTTTGCCCTTCCAGAGGCCTGAGGGAAGCCTCTGGAGCCTGGGGAAGGTGAAAAATGGCCCTCCCTGAAGTTCCAGAAGTCTGGAAATGGGCCTGTTTCTAGTTTCCGGAGAGTCTCCGGAGCCCAGGGGAGCCGTTTCGCCCTTCCAGAGGCCTGAGGGAAGCCTCTGGAGCCTGGGGAAGGTGAAAAAATGGCTCTTCCGGAAGTTCCAAAAGTCTGGAAATGGGCCTGTTTCTAGTTTCCAGAGAGCCTCTGGAGCCCGCTGGGCCTGCTTTTCACCCTTCCAGAGGCCTGAGGGAAGCCTCTAAAGCCTGGGGAAGGTGAAAAAATGGCCCTCCCCAAAGTTCCAGAAGTCTGGAAATGGGCCTGTTTCTAGTTTCCAGAGAGCCTCCGGAGCCCGGGGCCTGTTTTCTCCCTTCCAGAGGCCTGAGGGAAGCCTCTGGAGCCTGGGAAGGTAAAAAAAATGGCTCTTCCGGAAGTTCCAGAAGTCTGGAAATGGGCCTGTTTCTAGTTTCCAGAGAGCCTCCGGAGCCCGGGGGCCCGTTTTCCTTCCAGAGGCCTGAGGGAAGCCTCTGGAGCCTGGGGAAGGTGAAAAATGGCCCTCCCGAAGTTCCAGAAGTCTGGAAATGGGCCTGTTTCTAGTTTCCAGAGAGCCTCTGGAGCCCGGGGGAGCCGTTTTCGCCCTTCCAGAGGCCTGAGGGAAGCCTCTGGAGCCTGGGGAAGGTGAAAAAATGGCCCTCCCCGAAGTTCCAGAAGTCTGGAAATGGGCCTGTTTCTAGTTTCCAGAGAGCCTCCGGAGCCCGGGGGGCCCTTCCAGAGGCCTGAGGGAAGCTTCCGGACTCTGGGGAAGGCGAAAAACGGCCCTCGTGAAAGTTCCAGTTGGCCACGCCCACCCAGTTGTTGGGATTTTTGAATCCCACCCCTGGTCATAAGTTTGAAAAAAGGGTCATAAGTCACATTTTTCAGTGCCGTTCTAGCTTCCAATGGTCCTCCAGTTGCAACCATTTGTTTAGGGACCGTTGAGTCACAAAGGCACTGAAAAAGCGACTTATGACCGTTTGTCACACTTATGGCCATTGCAGTATTCCCCCCTGGTCACATGATCAAAATTCGGACGCTGGCAGTCAGCAACTGACTCACATTTATGACTGTTGCAGTATCCCAGGGTCACATGATCCCCCTTTTGTGACCTTCTGACAAGCCAAGTCAATCGCAAAGCCAGATTCACTTAACAACCAGGTTACTCACTTAACAACCTCAGCAATTCACTTAACAACTGTGGCAAGAAAGGTCACAAAATGGGGCAAAACCCACTTAACAACTGCTTTTCTTAACAAGAGAGACTCTATGGTGGCTGTAAGCCGAGGATTCCCTGTCCCTCAGGTGTGTTGAGCTATCATTTCCAATAGGCTCGTCAGCCTGATGAAGGGGAATTCTGGGAACTGTAGTCCAAATGTCCATTGAAGAACCCTGAACTGAGGAGAAATGGGGACACCAATGTTTGCCATAGATCCATATTATTTCCTTCAGAGCCAGGTGCTCATTAAAAGGAAAGCAGGTTGCAATATGTGCTAAAAGATTTTCCAGCTTTTCTCTCTCTCTCTCTCGTATTTTTTTTTCTTTTTAATGAGCTTTGTGGGATTTCAAGACAAGGCCCAAAGTAGCTAGGGAAGGCTCATAATTAGTTTCAATTAGACGAAGTTCCTATGCATTACTAGGCTATTTGATGAACGGCAAAAGAAAACCCTACTAAACAGATACAAATCACTACTTTTGTTTCATTTATTATTATACTTATTTTCTTCCTTAATTAGCCCTGATTGGCTTATGATCCTAATTAATGCAAAGGAAACTTGAGTGGGACACAATGGTTGCAGAGAAGATGCCAGCGCCTACAACTGCTAAATTATGGCTAATTGTTATTTACACGGGGACAGGAAGACGAAGGAATGTGGTATCTAATTAGTATTAAAGATATGGTTTCCATTTGGAAACGCCACTAAAGCAACTGGGATAAAATCGCTCCCTTAGAGGGTATCATTGTTTCTCTGATTTAAAATAATTCTTTAAAAAAAAAACCGACTTAACTAGAAATTAGAAATTGTTTGGTATTTTTTAAACCTTAGATCTGATTTAAGTAATATTAGGCTCATGGGAGGCTATCTAAAATCATTTTAGTCCACTATATTTAAAGAGGGGGGAAAGAAAGGCATAAACAAGGATGGGTTGCTACCAGTTCGACCCTGTTCGGGCAAACCCTTAGCTAACCGGTAGCTGATTTTATGGCCAGTTTGGTGAACCGGCAAATCCCACCACTGGATCGCCCCACCTACTCCTCCCCTCCCAGGAGTCCCCCACGTGGCCCATTTTGGGTGCCAGGAAAGTGCAGGGCCCACACAGAAAGAAAAAGAAAAAAATACTTCCTTAATCCAGGGAATCCTTGACTTACAACCACAACTGAGCCCAACATTTCTAAATGAAAGAGTTGCTTAAGCGAGTCTCGGTCCATTTTACAACCTTTTCTGCCACAGTGGCTGAGTTGAATCACTGCAGTTGTTAAGTCAGTAACACGGTTGTTAAGTGAATCTTGCTTCCCCATTGAATTTGCTTGTCAGAAGGTCTCCAAAGGTGATCCCTTGACGCCGGGACGCTGCGACCGTCATAAAAATGAGCCGGTTGCCCAGCGTCTGAATTTGGATCACGTGACTGTGGGGATGCTATGCTGCGAATGTCGTAACCATGAAAAAAAAATGGTCGAAAAGTCCCTTTTTCCAATGCTGGTGTGTGTAACTTCAAACGGTCACGAAACGAATGGTTGTAAATTGAGGACTACCTGTAGTCGGAATAATTCAACAACAGAACCGTTGGCGAGAGAGAGGTGGTCAGCTCCACTGGTTGAACGTCTTCAGAAAGAGGCCACACTATCAATTCTCCAAGATATTTTAATTTGCTACCAACAGAAAAAAAATATTTGTAGCTCGGGGTTGAACTGTGGGGTCTTTGATGTTCTCTGAGCTTGGTGGTTTTCTTGCAGACGTTTCATGACCCAACTGGGTAACATTATCAGTGCTGGAAGGGAGTGGGGTTTGCAGAGAGGAGGAGGTGGAGGAACACAACTGTGGGGTCCTTGATGCTCTCTGAGCTTGCTTGCTTGATTTCTTGCAGATGTTTCATTACCCAACTGGGTAACATCATCAGTGCTAAAATAGTGTGGGGTTTGCAGGGAGGTGGACTGTGGGGTACTTGGTGCTCTCTGAGCTTGGTGGTTTTCTTGCAGACCTTTCATTACCCAACCAAGTAACATCATCAGTGCTACCGGTAGAAAGGAGTGGGGTTTGTGGAGTGGAGGAGGAGGAGGATTGTGGGGTCCTTGGTGCTCTCTGAGCTTGGTGGTTTTGAAGGTGGAAATTCATTCTCCGAGCTTGTAGGTTGGTTTCTGAACATTTCATGACCAGGCTAAGTAACATCTTTAGGGGAGTTTAGGGGATGTCAGTATTATTTTTTTTTAACAGAAGAATTTCAGCTTTCAAGCAAATATATAGAAGAAATTCCTGATGGTAAAATCAGTACAACATGGGGAAAAATTAATTCCATTTCTGGAGGGTTTAAAGAAGTAGACCAGGGCTCTCCAAACGTGGGAGCTTTTAAGTTTTGTGGACTTCCAATTCCCAGAATCCTTCAGTCAGGCGTGCTGGCTGGGGAATTCTGGGAGTTGAAGTCCACAAGTCTTAAAGTTGCCAAGTTTGAAGAGCCCTGGAGTAGACAATCCTTTGTCAAGGAAGTGTTCCTCTGTTTATCAGTGGTGGTTTTATTGCAGATGTTTCATTACCAAACTAGATAACATCATCAGGGAAGCACTGATGATATTCTGCTAATCTAAACCATATCTAAGTAGTTGCATTTTTTTTTAAAAAAATAAAAGAGTGGCTTGTCAGTTTGATGACATTCAATAATTTCCTGCCTCGGTTACATCACGGAAATGTCTATTTAGAGTTATTTTTAACAAAAGTCCAAACGTCAATGCAGTGAAATCGGTTGTGTTTTTCCATTGCGTATCTAGGGCCGAACATTAATTTCATTTGAAAAATATGGTCAGATTTCATTGTGAGTGCCACTTTCCTTGTGAGACAATTCTATCTCCTCATTGCTGCTGCTTTTCCCAGATAATATTTCCAGTGCTTATTTGATTCTTTAATTGAGGGCTGTCATTTCCTGTTTGAAAATCCGAATTTAGGGAAAAAAAGAGAAACACAGATGGGAATTCTGAGTTTCCGATTTATTGGATTGGAAACCCATCTTTGTTGATTTGTAGACTCATTCTGCAGGATTCCTCAGAAAGAGAAGATTAATTAGTACCGTTGTTGACTGGATCACATTTAGGACTGTTTGCACTGTGCCGTGATCACATTTAACAACATTTTTGCCAAAAAACAACAACAATTATTTGTGGTTGGGGTAAAACCATACCCATAACAAAGCGTTGGTTTGCTTAACGGCCACAGTGTTTGCTTAAGATCATAAAATCGGGTCCATCATATGTCGGACCCATTTTATGACTCTTGCAATTTACAGCCATGATGGGCAGGCTCCGTTACCGTCCTAAGCCGAGGACTACTTAGTAAAGATGTTCAACATATAGAAGAAACAGGAGAATCCTATAACCAAGAAAGTTGCCAGAAGTTGTATCAGAAATTACATCTTAAAGCAGGGGTCGCCAAACTTTTGGACCTCAGGGACCACCAAACTCATAATTTTAAATCCCGTGGACCAGAGACCCTGGAAAAATGCCCCAAAAAAGTCTACAGGAAAATCCCCCACCCTGTTTTCCTACTAATCGATCCTTCTTTATTTGGGATTGCAAGATACCATCTCCAGCTCCATTCTCGGGGGAGAGAGAGAGAGAGAGACTTTTGGCTTCATGCAAGGAAAGCAGCAGAAGCAGCAAAAGTCTTTCTTTCTCTCCCCCAAACTCCACCAGAACTGAGTCTTTCCTGGCGCAGCCTTCTTGGAGCAAGAGGCCTTGCAGGGTCCCAAAGACTCATTTCTGGCGGAGTTTGGGGAGAGAAAGAAAGACTTTGGCTGCTTTCCTTGCGTGCAGCCAAAAAGCAGAAGAAGAAAGAAGCGGAAAGAAGCAGCCCAGTGGCCAGGCCAGATGCGTGGGGCGCATGGGGCAAATTGCCCCCCCTCTGCCCTTTCCCCCCTCCCCTCACTATTTCATGTTGTTCGCAATGCAAGCGACGCAAGGCTTGTGTTCCCACCCAGCCTGGGTTAATTGCTTTGGGGGGAGACATTTCTCTGCGGACCACCAAAATTTTCTCGTGGGCCACCAGTGGTCCACTGGTTGGTGACCACTGCCTTAAAGGATAAAGGGCAGAAATAGCTGAAGTTTATAATAAATGCTCAAAATAAAATACATGCTGGTAGTCCTCAACTCACGGCCACAATTGAACCCAAAATTTCAGTTGCTAAGTGAGTGTTGCCCTATTCTTGACCTTTCTTGCCACTGTTGTTCAGTGAATCACTGCCGTGATTAAATTAGTCACATGGTTGTTAAGTGAATCTGGATTCCCCATTGCTTTTGCTTCAACGTCAGTTGCCAAGCGTCTGAATTTTGATTATGGGGGATGCTGCAATGGTCTTAAACATGGAAAACTTTTTTGAAGTGCTGTTCTAACTTCTAACAGTCACTAAACGAATGGTTGTAAGGTTTTCAGGTGTGTCAGCAAAAAAATAAATTAAAAAAGGCATAAAAACTGGAGACCTGTGGTAAAAGTCACAAAGGTTGAATTCTTGACAAGTACAGGTAGTCCTCGACTTAACAACAGTTCATTTAGTGACCAAAGCAGCATTGAAAAAAGTGACTGATGACCATTTTTCAGACTTACAACTGCTGTAGCATTCCCCACGATCACATGATCAAAATTCAGCCGCTTGGCAACTGCTTCCTACTTACAACCGTTGCTGGGTCCCAAGGTCATGTGATCCCCTTTTTGCGACCTTCTGTGATGACTCGGAGTGTAACACAAACGTAACAAAATCCAAAACGTAAATAAATGTCCTTTAATGCCTCCAACTTGGCCCCACTGTTCAATAATTCTCAGATGGAGGTCAAACTTACGCAAAAATAGTCTTCAAAAGAAAGCAATACAGTCCGAACTTAATGAGCAGATAGAGGTGAAATAAAAAAACTAAAACAAACTACAAGGAAGGAATTTCCACAAAGGACCAGGATAAGTAATTATCAACTTAAAGGAGATAAATAACAAGGCACAGTCTGTTGGAAGGACGCCAACCAAAATAACTTCAGCCCAAAATAAAACACGCTTTGCTTCTGGTAATGCTGTGTTTTAACTGTCTCTCTTGTATACTATTCTCCCCAGCTGCCACCAATGAGGGGGATCATGGCCGCTTCCTCTCTCGTAAGCCAAGTTGTTGCCTTCTCTGTTCCTCCCTGTTTGTCCTAGGATGAAGAGGGGGTGTACCTGGTTCTTCCTCTGACTGCCCAGCCGGCCTCTTCCCTTCCCCAGCCTCCTCCACAACCTCCGGAGCCACACCTCCACTCCCTGTCAGCTGTTCCTCCTCTCCCTCAGAGTCTGACTCTAATAAGGGCATGACATCTTCTAACAAGCAAAATCAATGGGGACGCCAGATTCACTTAACAACCGGGTGATTAACTTACCAACTGCAATGATTCACTTAACGACTGTGGCCAGAAAGGTCGTAGAATGGGGTAAAACGTACTGAACAACATAAATTTTGGACCCGATTTTGGTCGTGGACTTGCCTGTAAGACCAAAATGTCCTAATCTCTCCTTCTCTTGGAAGGAAAATGATGTTCTAGCTAGCTGGCAGTTAGTTATGTTGCTGCTAAAAGAAGCCAAGGGCTGCAGCCGGGATAGATAAGAAGGTAAAAGAACACTTGGCTAATGTAAATCAATTCAGGTCTCCAGAGTTAGATTAATTACCTCCTCAGGTACTGCTGGAACTAACAGAGGTGATTTCAGAAGTGTTAAGTATAGTCTTTGAGAGTAACTGGAGAACTAGTAAGCTCCCAATAGATTGGAGGACATTGTTGTTCCTGTTTTCAAAAAGAAAAACTGGAGAAGAACTCATCCTCTTGATGCCTGTACTGAGAAAAAGTCCTTGAACACATTTCCCGTGTTTCACCCAAAAGTAAGACCCTTTCTTATATATTTTTTTTGCCACCCAAAAGGGCACCAGGCCTTATTTTCAGGGGATGTCATCCACTGACTAACCTCACCTGCATGCATCGCCCCCGGCCTCCTTTTCGCCGTTGGCGGCCTTCAGAAACTTCTGCGTCCAGCAAGGCTTTCCTGAACCGTCTCTGCAGCTGATAATAGAGCTGTGGATCGATCCAAAACTTTTGTTATTAGCTACAGAGGCCTTCAGGAAAGCCTTGCCAGCCTTGCTGGCTGCAGAAGAAATGGGTTGGCAACGCAACAGGTGTCAAGGTGTGTGAGGCCTGGCTACAACTGTCCAAAGGTAAGTAGTAAGCCAGCTCCACACACACACATCCCCACCCTAGCTTAATTTTTACCCATGCATTCTGGAGTGGGCGGGGTCTTAATTAGGGCTTATTTTGGGGATAGGGCTTGTATTGGGTGCAGGTGTAAAAATCAAGCTAGGACTTACTTTCCTGGTAGGTTGTATTTTGGGGGGGTGGAAGGGTAATAAGCAGTGTATTTGTGAGATTTCAGGAATGCAATAATTCATAAGAGCCAGCATTTTTTTTTCATAATGCCAGTCTATTCTTGATAACATTACCAGCTTAATAGATGGAGGGAATGCCATAGACATAGTATATCTTGACTCAGTAAAGCATTCAAACCAAGTTTCTCATGATATCTTCATTAATAATGTGGGGGTGGGTGGGGGATATGGACAAGAAGGTTTAATCTTCCTGGATTCATAATTGGCTGAATGTTCATGCACAGAGAGTTTAGGTAGTCTTCAACTTAGGACCACAGTTGGAATCAGAATTTCTGATGGCGGCCCGCAAGGCAGTTGTTAAATGAGTCGCATCTGATTTTTTTGAACTTTTTTTTGCCAAGGTTGTTAAACAGATCACTGCAGTTGTTAAATGAATTGTGCAGTCTTTAAGCAAATAGATGTTTGGAAAAGAAAGAGAAACTTCACAAAGTTAGTTATCCTCGGAGTTAAGGCTAGCAATTTTGTCTTGATAGGGTTTAATTTGAGCCTGTTGCCATGATGTAAAAAAGATGAAAAGAGTGCAGAGAAGAGCAGCAAGGATGATTAGATGTATGGAGGTTAAAACCTACGAAGAACAATTGCAGGAATTCGATATATCTAGTCCGGTGAAAAAGGGACATGGTGGCTCAGGGGCTAAGACGCTGAGGTTGTCGATCAGAAAGGTCGGCAGTTCGGCGGTTCGAATCCCTGGCGCCGCGTAACAGAGTGAGCTCCTGTTACTTGTCCCAGCTTCTGCCAACCTAGCAGTTCGAAAGCATGTTAAAAATGCAAGTAGCAAAATGGGAGCCACTTTGGCAGGAAGGTAACAGCGTTCCATGCGCCTTTGGCATTTAGTCATGCCGGCCACATGACCACGGAGACGTCTTCGGACAGCGCTGGCTCTTCGGCTTTGTAACGGAGATGAGCACCGCCCCCTAGAGCCAGAAACGTCTAGCACGTAGGTGCGAGGGGAACCTTTACCTTTAGTCTAGTGAAAAGAAGGACCAGGGGTGACATGGTCGTCTTCCAACATTTGAGGGGCTGTCACAAAGAATCGGGGATCTATTTATTTTCCAAAGCCCCTGAAGGCAGGACAAGAAGCAATGGATGGAAACTAACCAGGGAGAGAAGCAACCTAGAATTAAGGAGGAATTTCCTGACAGGGAGAAGAATTAACCCGTGGAATGACTTGTCTCCAGAAGTTGTGAATGCTCTAACACTGGAGGCTTTTAAGAAGAGACTGGACATCCATTTGTCTGAAATGGTAGAGGGTTTCCTGCCTGAGCAGGGGCGGGGGGTTGGACTAGAAGACCTCCAAGGTCCCTTCCAGCTCTGTTATTCTTGTTTAGGCTCCTTGCAGATCATTCGCAGCCTCGACGGAATAATAAGAAAGGGTGTTTGCAGAATAACTGGGCGAGGAGAAGGATCTTCCTTAGGGTCCATCTGCCACAGCCCCAGCAGTTCTACCTGCACCCAGAATGTGGGAGTGGCAGTTTAAATGCCCGGATTTCCCCAGCTCCACAGAGACCGTTCTTGAATGCGGAAACCGTTCCAAAATGCTATTTTGCAAAGATCAATTCTCTTTTTATTCTCTCTCTCTCTTCCCCCCCCTCCTTGAGTCGTTCTGCTCTTTTGTTTCCTTGCATGAGCCAAAAAAAAAAAAAAGGAAAAATGGGGAGAGGGGAAGAAAAGGGAAAAAAAAAACAGAATCCAGGAGGATTGATGGAGAGTATTCCCCATTCTCCTAAAGACAAGCTTCTGACTCCAATTATTTCCTAGCTGGGAACCTCCGCAGCAGCAGCGAACAATCTCTGCCGTTTGCAAAATAAAACGAACCACCTCTCTAATCGGGTGGCATTTCGTTTTGATTTTTTTGCTTGCAGAGTCCTTGTTATTCCTGGGGGGGGGGAGGGAGGAGGAGAGAGGGAGGGGTGGGGAGAGATTCAGCTCCATGCCCTGGTTTTAATGACAACAAGGAGACATTTCACGAGCCAGTTTCATCCCCGGGTGAGTTTAACCTCCTCCAACCTGCATTATCCACCTTTTTCATTTATGTGAACAAAGCATAAAGGTTTCCACCGTGGCTGCCAGTTTTTTTTTGTTTTTTTTAAGGGGGTTGCATGGCTCCCCTCCCCTCACATTCATCACTCTGGCATGGATCCTGATTCCACATGTGGAGGGAGAAAGCAAAAAATTCACCCCAGGATGAAAGGAAGGGGAGGAAAAAAAAATACCCCAGTCTCTTTTTATTGTTATTACCAGCTTGATACCCGTGCTTCACAACGAAACTATGTCATCAGGCTTAGTTTTTGGGGAGGAAAATAAGGGGGGTGGGGGAATCTGCCTCTGCTTACCAGCATCCATCGGTATTCATCTGGCTAGCGTCCTGTCAGTGTGTGAGAGAATTGAGGGCTGTTTGGAAACTGAAGCAGTACCTGCTGTGTGAGCAAGGAGACAGCAAGGAACCTGGGCGTGGCTTAGTTCAACTGTTCTGTACTAAACCTGGTTGCTGCTGTGAAACTGAAACTCCTCTGCTTGCGTTTTGCATTTGGAAGAGATTTCTTTTCAGGTGGGGAGGGAAAGTAGAACTCCTTAGCATCAGAGCATGTTAATAATAATAATAATAATAATAATAATAATAATAATAATAATAATAATAATAATAATAATAATAATAATAATAATAATAGTATAGGAAATACTAATGTTCTGATAGTCATTTTGAAAAATCCTTTCCTAGTAAGCACCTAGAAGCCAAGAGGAACATACATGCCAATTTTCAAGTTTGTAGGCTTTACGGTTCTGGAGATTTTATGATGATGTGTGAGGGGTATTTCACTTTTATATATAACTGAGATTATGTAATGATGATGTGATGCTCGTTTTAAGTTGAGGAGTGTGGATTAAACCTGGTAGGTAGAGAGCAATAGGACTTTCCAGCCCTACTTTAGGGGAAGTGTGGGGATCAGCACAGGTGGTCTTTGACTTATAACAGTTCATTTAGTGACCGAGGTTACAATGGCGCTGAAAAAAGTGACTTGTGACCATTTTTCACAATTTACGATCGTTGCAGCCTCCCCAGCGTCACGCGATTTACATTCGGATGCTTGTCAACTGACTCAACATTTATGATGGTTTGCAATGTCCCTTTTTGCGACCTTCCGACAAGCAGAGTCAACGGGGAAGCCAGATTTCACTTCACAACCGTGTCACTAAGTGAGCACCTTCAGTGATTCACTTCAGAACTGTGCCAAGAAAGGTCATAAAATGGAGCAGAATTCACCTTAACCAGACGTCTCACTTGGCAACAACAAATTTTGGGCTCCATTGTTGTTGTCGTAAGTCGAGTTCCTTGCCAGCATTTACCACAGATCTGTTTTCTTTTTTCCTTGTTGGCATTCTTCCAGGTTTCCATGGCAATTCAGGTAAAGGCAAAATCAGTCATTTTCGGGAAACCGTTTTTACAGCCTTTTTAGCTGAAGGCCATATTTGACTGGAACAACAAAATAACAGAGTTGGAAGGGACCTTGAAGGTCTTCTAGTCCAACCCCCTGCTCAAGCAGGAGACCTTATATCACTTCAGACAAATGGTTGTCCTGTCTTTTCTTCAAAAAAAAAAACAAAAAAACAGTGATGGAGCTCCCAAAATTTCTGGAGGAAAGCAATTCCACAGATTAATTGTCCTCACTGTCAGGAAATTTCTCCTCAGTTCTAGGTTGTTTCTCTCCTTGGTTAGTTTCCCTCCATTACTTCCATTCATTTGTCCTGTCTCCTCTTATGCCTTTCTTGCCACAGTTGTGAAGTAAATCCCTGCAATTGTTCATTTAGTAACATGATTACTAAAGATTAGCAGGGTTGGAAGGGACCTTGTAGGTCATCTAGTCCAACCAAGCGGGAGATCCTAGACCATTTCTGACAAATGGCAGTCCAATCTTTTCTTGAAAGCTTTCAGGGATGAAGCTCCCACAACTTCTGAAGGCAACTTCTGTTCCATGGGTTGATTGCTCTCCCTGTCAGAAAATTTCTCCTTATTTCCAGGTTGAATCTCTCCTTGTTCACTTTCCATCCATTATTCATCATCTGCCCTTCGGGTGCTTTGGAAAATAGCTTGACCCCTTCGTCCTCTCTGTGGCAGCCCCTCAAATATTGGAAGACTGCTATCCTGTCTCCCCTGGTCCTTCTCTTCACTAGAACAGCCATGCCCAGTTCCTGCAACCGTTCTTCGTATGTTTAGTCTCCAGTCCCCTAATCCTCCTGGTTGCTCTTCTCTGTACTTTTTCTAGAGTCTCAACATCTTTTTTATAATGTGGTGAACAAAACTGGATGCAGTACTCTAGGTGTGGTCTTACGAAGGCTTTATAGAGTGGTATTAGTACTTCCCTTGATCTTGATTGTATCCCTCTGTTAATACAATTTAGGATTGCATTAGCTTTTTTGGAGGCTATTGCACAATGCTGGCTCCTATTTAGCTGGTTGTCCACTAAGACTCCAAGATCCCTCTCACAGTTACTGCTATTGAGCCTGGTTTCACCCAGTCTACATGGCTACTTTGAGTTTTTCTTGCCTACGTTAAGTGAATCAGGTTTCTCCATACACTTGGCTTGTCAGAAAATCACAAAAGGTAATTCTATAACCCTGGGACACTGCAACCATCATAAATATAAGACAGTTGCCAAGTGTCCGATTTTTGATAAAGTGACTATAGGGATGCTGCAATGCTCGTAGGTGAAAAACAGCCATAAGTCACTTTTTTCAGTGTGTGGTAAGTGCAAATGATGGCTAAACAAAAGCTTGTAAGTTGAGAAGAGTGTATAAGAGCAATTCAACAATTCCCCTATAAGAACAATTCAGTAAGAACTATTGGACCAGAGCGATGGCGAGGTCTTCTTGTTTGATCTCTTTAGAAAGGGGCCTAAGATCTAACATCTCTCTAAGATTTGGTACCAAGAAAAGAAGATAGTTGGAGCTCAGGTTGAATAATGAGGTCCTTGATGCTCTCTGAGCTTGGTGGTTTTCTTGCAGACATTTGAACATCCAACTAGGTAACATTATCAGTACTAGAAGGGAGTGGGGTTTGTAAAGAAGAGGGGGTGGGAGGAGGAAGATGACTGTGGAGTCCTTTTGGTGCTCTCTGAGCTTGGCGGTTTTCTTGCAGATGTTTCATTACCAAGTAATGTAATATCCCTGGAGAGGTTCAAACAGTCCTTAAGCAACCCGTCATAAGTCCCGGACTTCCTGTAGTTCCATTTTCAGCCAAGTGGGGACAATCTCCACAATGACAAGTTTATTTAAAAAACAAATTCTCTTTTTTTCTCGAAAGGACTCCGTGGTATCATGCAATACTGCGTTGCTCGGTTAATTTATGGGATTCTCGCTTCCTCTTTGCATAACAAAATATAACAAAAGGCTGTTTGTGCAGCTGAAAAAAAAAGACCGAACACTCTAAAATAATTACAGAAAAGCCTGGATCCTCCACCCCCACCCAACTGGGGGTTGAAGTCAGCTATATGTTGATTACACTTCCCTTGAACACCAATTATTCTTCAAGCCGGCAGAATGGTCAATGAGCGGAGCTGTTTGGCGAAGGCTTGTTTAAAGCTGAAAGGACCCCCCAAAATCAATAGGTGATTGTTTTAAAAGTGGAGAATCGCTTAGTTCCCCAGCACTGGAGGGTCAGTGAAAACCGTGGTTATAAATCATGTGTCTTTTTCTCTCTCTTCCCCCTCCCCCCATCAGAGGGGTCCGTTAATGCCCCGTTTTTACTTCACAGATGATGGGAAATGCACAGCGCAATTTGGCAACCGAACCCAGGAAAGGGGGAGAAGGGCGTAACAGCACTAAATTTAGCCGCCGTGTTTCACTTGGATTTTTATTTTTTATTTAACTGTGTTTGTGAAAAACGCTCTCCCGGCTTTAATCGGTGTCAGTGCCTAGCCTGACGCTTGCAAGAGATTTAATGCTGGGTTTAGTCAGGAATGCTTGGCCTCGTGATGGCGAACCTATGGCATGCATGCCACAGATGGCACGCAGAGCCATTTTGTGTCGGCATGCGAGCTGCAGGTAAATTACCTCACTGGGCATGTGTGTGCCTCACAGCCTGATTTTCGGCCGGTTTAAGGTCTTTTTCAGGCTTTGCAGGCTGAAAAAGTAGCCCCGTTTCATCACTTCCTGTTTTTCCAAAAATACCGGAAGTGACGAAACGGGGCTAGTTTTCGCCCTGCAAAGCCTGCAGAAGCCTTCCTCAAGCCTTTGGGAGGCCGAAAAAAAGCCTTAAACCAGCCGAAAATCAGCGGTGAGGTGCAGTGCAGGTAAGGGAATGGCGTGGGTGGGTGGGGATTACACACGCATGTGTAGGCAGCATGGGGGGCACACATTGCCTTCTGGGTGCTGGCGCATGCGAGCGTGCACACAGTTTTTGGCACGGGAGCCCCAAAAGGTTAGCCACCACTGGCTTAGCCTATGCTGAACATAAAAAGGGGAGGGTCTATTTTGGCAGAGGTGTCAAATTTAAGA
The DNA here is from genome assembly GCF_049901735.1 of Notechis scutatus. NCBI lineage: Eukaryota > Metazoa > Chordata > Lepidosauria > Squamata > Elapidae > Notechis > Notechis scutatus. Next base: position 259,877,606 of record NC_142010.1, on the reverse strand, counting down.
CGCGGGGGCCGGATCCGGCCCCTGGGGTGCTTAGATCTGGCCCACAGGACCTTCCTGGAAACAGTGAAGGACCGACCCGCGGTGCCTCTGCCAGCAAAAACGGCCCTCCCAAGCTCTGTTTTCACTGGCAGAAGGTTGCAGGAGGCTGTCACAGCCGAAAACGGAGCTCGGGAGCCCGTTTTCACTGGCAGAGCCCTCAGTCCGACAAAGGTGCCCCCGACATGAGTGACATCAAGCTGGCCACACCCACTCCAGGCCCCCAAGGTCAAACACAACCCTGATGCGGCCCTCAATGAAATCGAGTTTGACACCCCTGTATTATGGGGTGGAGAAGCAAGGAATTCTTCTTGGGGGTCTCCAGTACGGACAGACCAAGATCATATTGAGGAGCAGCGGGAATGGGTGGATAACGAACCCTTTCTGTGTTTTATGAGTTGCCACCGTGATGGGCTTATAACCAGTGGAACAGCTTGCTTTCAGAAGTTGGTTTTCAGAAGAAAAACCCAAAGGGCACATATAGACTGAGTGAAACCAGGCTCGATAGCAGTAACTGTGAGAGGGATCTTAGAGTCTTACTGGACAACCAGCTAAATATGAACCAGCAGTGTGCAGCCGCCGCCAAAAAAGCCAATGCAATCCTAAGTTGCATTAACAGAGGGATTCAGTCGAGATCAAGTGAGGTACTAATACTACTCTATAAAGCCTTAGTAAGACCACCCCTAGAATACTGCATCCAGTTTTGGTCACCACACTATAAAAAAGATGTTGAGACTAGAAAAAATACAGAGAAGAGCAACCAGGAGGATTAGGGGACTGTAGGCTAAAACATATGAAGAACGGTTGCAGGAACTGGGCCTGGTTAGTCTGGTGAAGAGAAGGACCAGGAGAAACTTTCTGAAAAGGACAACAATCAACCAGTGTTGTGGGAGCGTCATCACTTGAGATTTTCAAGAAAAGATTGGACTGCCATTTGTCAGAAACGGTGTAGGGTCTCCTGCTTGGGCGGGGGGGGGGGGAGGGCTGGACTAGATGACCTACACGATCCTTTCCAACTCTGATTATCTGTTATCTGTTCAGTTGTAGGGGCTTCGTCACTGGAGGTTTTTAAAGAAAAGACTGGACAGCCACTCATCTGGAATAGCAATAGCACTTAGACTTATATACCACTTTACAGTGCTTTCCAGTCCTCTCTAAGCAGTTTACAAGAGTCAGCCTATTGCCCCCAACAATCTGGGTCCCCGTTTTACCGATCTTGGATGGAAGGCAGAGTCAACCTTGAGCTGGTATGGATGGATGGATTGATTGATCGATGGATAGGGAGAGGAAGGGAAGGGAGGAAGGAAGGAAGGAAGGAAAGCACTTAGACTTATATACCACTTCACAGTGCTTTGCAGCCCTCTCTAGTTTACAGAGTAGTTTACAGAGTCAGCCTATTGACCCCCAACATTCTGGGTCCTCATTTTACCCACCTCGGAAGGATGGAAGGCTGAGTCAACCTTGAGCCTGGTGAGGCTCAATCTGCCAAATTGCAGGCAGCTGGCAGTCGGCAGAAGTAGCCTGCAGTGCTGTGTTCTGACCACTGCAGAATGCTATAAATCCAATCTAGAAGTTAGAAGAAATGTTCAGACCGTGAGAACAATTAATCTGTGGAATAGCTTGCCTGCTGGGAATTGTGGGTTCTCCGTTGTTGGAGGTTTTGAAAAATAGACTGGACAACCATTTGGCTGGGTTGGCATAAGGTTTCCTACCTTGAGCAGAGATGGTTGGACTAGAAGACCTCCAAGGCCCCTTCCAGCTCTATTCCGATTGATGGGCCGGCTCCATTACAGTCGTAATTTGAGGATTACCTGTGCCTTTTCTAAACTTCAGGCTTTCTGGCATGCTGCTCTTTGGCGTATCGCCATGCACGTATATACAAAACATGGGAGAGGTGATGTCATGCATCATTGCATTGTTGGTGCAAATGATGAAATTCTGCCTCATGTGACAACCAAGGCAGATTGCAAAAGTCCTGCCCAGTTGTGCAATGGAGCCCATGAGTTTGCGGCCGCTTATAACAGAGTCGCCCACCTGTAGAACCGTGAGTTTGATGCTTCGGTGGCCTTTTGAAATGACTTTTCTGTTCCTGGAAATCCATCTTGTTCGTTTGGCCTTCAGAGGTAATTCCTGCAGCATTTTAACTCTGTTCAGCCTGGCTGGGCCATTCCAGGATGAAAAGACACACACACACTCCCTCCCTCTCTTTCTCTCTCTCTCTCTCTCTCTCCCTCTCCCCCCTCCCTCTCCCTCTTCATCCCCCCTTCTTCCTCTCTCTCTCCCTCCCTCCCTCTTTCTCCCCCCTCTCCCCCCTCTGCCCCCTCCCTCCCTCTCACTCTCTCCCTCCTTCTCCCTCCTCCCTCCCTCCATGTGATTTCTCATATCCCATTCAATTTGATGGGCAAGAATTTATTTCCCCAAATTTATGGTAAGGAAAAGCGTGGAACAATTTTTATGATGGTGAAAGGCTAATTATTTAGTGTCCAATCAATCTCTCTCTCTCTCTCTCTCTCTCTCTCTCCCTCTCCTCCTCCTCCCCCTCCCTCCTTCCCTTTCTTTCTCTCTCCTCTCTTTTTCTCCCCCTCCTTCTCTCCCTCCCTCCCTCCGTCCCTCCTTCCTTTTCTCTCCCTCCCTCTCTCTCCCCTTCCTCCCCTCCTTCCTTCTCTCCCCTCCCTCTCTCTCCCTCCTATTCTCTCCTCCCTCTCTCTCTCTCTCTCCTCCCACACACACACACACACACACACACACACTTTGAATTTCTTCCCAGCTGAGGCCAACAAGGGTCATGCGCCATGCATTTTCCTTGCCATGCAGAATCACAGTCCGGCTTTTCCACCTAATTTCACTCAGGTCTTATTTATTTAACCCCATCCTCTCTTCTGGGTTCCCCATCACCACCAGCACCACCAACAACATTCTAGGGTCTGATGCTGGCTCCATTCCAGACGGATTTCAACAATGCCCAGTAAATATGTTGCCTATTATTTTAACCCCTGGATTCCAGCCAGCAGTTTTCATGAACCTGCTTGGCCGAGTTTGCAATGATCCCGGGGCTTCCTCTAAATCTCTTAAGCATCGTTGCATACTTATTTCCACCATCCCTGCCTATCGGCCTCCCTCTAATTTTCTTCAGGTTCCCAGAGCCAGAGGGATGTTTTCAAGGTTTTTCCCTGTTTAACATGCAAGGAAGACATCCTCGCCCGCCGCCATCATTCCCATTGAAGCCTAAACTTTGACCCTTCTGAACATCTGTCTCTTGTCCGAATTTTAAACAAAAATGCTGCTTGTTTTTGATGCTGTCCCCAGTACAAATGACTTCTGCCTTGTCAATAAACAGGAAGGTTTTCTCAGGATATCCATGCACAATAACTGCAGAGCTCAGGTGCATGATGTTAGCCTGTCTTTTATCATCTTTACTATTATTATTATTTTCTTTCTGTCTTAAGGTCTCTGTTTGATGAGTTAAATTAGTTGCTTGCAAGGTACATATTTTAGACCAGCTGTTTGAAACTACGCTGTGGTTTTGGTCTTTGGGGCCCAAGTACAGAAAACAGACATTAAATTCAGGCACAGTTGTTGTACAGGACTGTGGGAAAAGATCCTTAGAGTAGCTGCCTGAAGAAATGACATTTTCTCTTTTTTTTTCTTCTGTTCATTGATGTCTGAGTGAACTGCACATCCTTGCAGTTTTTTTTCAAAGGTTTCCCAGAAGTGGTTTGCCATTGCTTTACTTGCTAGGGCTAAGAGACAGTGGTTGGCCTAAAATCACCCAGTTGCTTTCATACCTAAGGTGAGACTCGAACTCACTTTCTCCTGGTAATTAGCCCAAATTCACCCAGCTGGCTTTCCTACCTAAGGTGAGACTAGAACTCACAGTCTCCTAGTGATTGGCCCAAAGTCATCCAGCTGGCTTTCCTGCCTAAGGCGGGACTAGAACTCAGAGTCTCCCAGTGATTGGCCCAAAGTCACCCAGCTGGCTTTCCTGCCTAAGGCAGGACTAGAACTCACAGTCTCCTGGTGATTGGCCCAAAGTTACCCAGTTGGCTTTCCTGCCTGAGGCGGGACTAGAACTCAGAGTCTCCCAGTGATTGGCCCAAAGTCACCCAGCTGGCTTTCCTGCCTAAGGCGGGACTAGAACTCAGAGTCACCCAGTGATTGGCCCAAAGTTACCCAGTTGGCTTTCCTGCCTGAGGTGGGACTAGAACTCAGAGTCTCCCAGTGATTGGCCAAAATCATCCAGCTGGCTTTCCTGCCTAAGGCGGGACTAGAACTCAGAGTCTCCCAGTGATTTGCCCAAAGTTACCCAATTGGCTTTCCTTCCTAAGGCGGGACTAGAACTCAGAGTCTCCTAGTGATTGGCCCAAAGTCAGGAGGCCCTGAACATACCAGATGTGGTTAATCACACCTGGCGACCAGATTAACCTGGTTGAAATGCCTACACACAGGTGGGTTTACCCAAGCCCTGGACTCAGCAGCGCCCCCTGCCGAGAGGGCACAGCACGACTGATAAATAACCTGTGGAAACCATTCCAGTTAAATAACTGGATCATTTGGCAAGTCCAGGAATATTTTTTCCCCCGTTAGGACAGCAGCGAAGAATGCAAACCAATGGGCCAAAATGAAAGAAGTATGCAAACACCAGGATTCCCACAGCAGGGATCACATGCTACGCATTGCGATGAAGACATAAAACGTTATGTCACGCTCGGAGCTCCGCAGGCTTAGAGATGAGACAACAGAGGCTAAGTTACATTTAATCCAGGACTATTAATACTGACTGGACTTCTCTCTCTCTCTCTTTTTTTTTTTTTTTGCCCTTTAACAGTGAAATCATATTGTCTCGGAAAGAAGAGAGGAGTTTGATGGCACAAATGGCGCCATTTCATATTATAGGCATCGTAAACAGCCAAAACGGGCCTAAAGATTTCCTAGGGAGAGATAATATGGACAGCGAGTTTGCTACAATTTTTTTTTTCCGTAGGATTTACAAAGCGGACAATTCTACTGGAAAAAAATAATAATAATAAGGCTTCTTTCGCATCTTCCCAGAAGTTCTGGGACTATCATGCTGGTTAGGAATTCTGGATTTGGCAATTACACGATGCAGAGGTGGTATTCAGCCCGTTCTGACCGATTCTGGAGAACCAGTAGCGGAAATTTTGAGTAGTTCGGAGAACCGGCAAATACCACCTCTGACTGGCCTCGCCCCCATCTATTCTCTGCCTCCTGAGTCCCAGTTGATCGGCTGGGTCTTCTTTGGTTGCCCTGCACAGGAGAAGGGAGCTGGAAAGCAGGTTAGTGGGGTGGGAGGGAATGGAGATTTTGCAGTAACCTTTCCCTGCCACGCCCACCAAGCCACGCCCACTGAGCCAAGCCACACCCACAGAACCAGTAATAAAAAAAAAATTGAATCCCACCACTGTATTGGTTCCAGTGATAGATATAGATGAATGGATGGACAGATAAGGGAGGGAGGGAGGGAGAGGGAGAGTACATAGGTAATACATAGGGTGTGTGTGTGTGTGTGTGTGTGTGAGAAAGAGAGAGAGAGAGAGAGAGATTAGAGTATTTACTGCTTTATTTTTGGTCTAGTAATGCTTGTATTAATCTCTATTTGGGTGTTCTTTGTTGGTGAGAGTTTTTTTTTGTTTGTATAAATCAAAGTTAGAGTTATTACTGTTTCGTTATTAGTGTTTCCTTCTCCTCTTTCTCCTCCTCTTCCCCCTCCTCCTCTTCCTCCTCCCTCTTCCCCTTCTTCTTCTCCTCTTCCCTTTCTCTTCCTCCTCCTCCTGTTGCCTTGCGTAGGAGAACGGAGCTGGAAAGCAGGTTAGCAGGGTGGGAGGGAATGGAGATTTTGCAGTATCCTTCCCACCAAGCCACGCCCACAGAACCGGTAGTAGAAAATATTTGAATCCCACCACTGTCACCATGCCCAAGGGGCATCTCCTTGAGGAAACATGGTTGCCCCCCCAAAAAAAATGGTTGTGTTTACGCAGCGGCCTTAAGCTTTGGGTTTACAGGTGGTCCTCAAAGTACGATCATGGTTGAGCCCAAGGTTTCCATGGCTAAGCGAGACAGTGGCGTCCTGTTCCCGCCAGCAAGGAAACCAATTCATGCATCAGATGTGCGAAGGAAAAAGAGCAAGAGAGAGAGAGAGAGAGAGATAGAGAGAGCAGAGGTATGGGTTGACCCTGGAATTGTGCGGTGTTTTCGGCAGATAATGCCCGGATTCGGAGTCTGCGGCACGTCCGTTCTCCCTGAGCTGCCTCTTCTGTCCGCTGCCGCATCTTTGAGAAACTGCCTTGTCTCCTAATCTGATTGTTTGACGTTCAGCTTTATTAGTGCGGGGCGTGAAGAGACTCTATCAGAGAAGCCCGAGGACATTCTGGAATTGATCGTCCTGCAGGAAGGATCACTCGGGGTTTATTAGCTCGGGAGTTCATCTGTTTCACCTTCCTTTGCTCCGATCCCCAGGAGACGTCTCCAGGCTAGCGACCTCTTCGTTTGGGCCTTTTGGGGGGCAGGAGAGAGAAAGATGGGGCTAACGTTGGATTTTGCGCTCTCTCCCGTTGGTCGTCTCTTTTTCTCTCCCTCCTTCCCTCTCCCTTCCTCCCTCTACCTCTGCCCCTCCCTCTACCTCCTTCCCTTTCTCTCTAGCCCTCTCTTTTCTCACTCCCTCTCACTCATTCCATCTCTCCCCTCTTTCTCTTGCCCTCCCTCTGCCTCCTTCCCTTTCTCTCCAGCCCTCCCTCTCTCTTTCTCTCCTCCTCTTTCCATCTCTCCCTCTCCCTCCTCCATCCTTCCCTCTCCTCCCTTCGTCTCTCCTCTCTTTTTCTCTCCCTCCTTCCCTCTCCCTCTCCCTCCTCCTCCTTCTCTCTTTCTCTCTCCCTCCCTCTGCCTCTTTCTCTCCAGCCCTCCTCCATCTCTCTCTCCTCTCCTTCCCTCTCCATCTCTCCCTCTCTCTCCCTCTTTCCCATCTCTCTCTCCTCCTCCCTTTGCCTCCTTCCCTCTCCTCCCTTCCAGCCCCTTCCTCTCTCTTTCTCTCCCTCCTTCCCTCTCCCTCCCCCTCTCTTTATCCCTCCCTCTGCCTCCTTTCCTTTCTCTCCATCTCTCTCTCCCTCTCTCTCCATCTCTCCCTCCTTCCTCTTCCCTCTCTCTCCCTCCCTTTGCCTCCTTCCCTTTCTCTCCAGCCCTTCCTCTCTCTTTCTCTCCCTCCTTCCCTCTCCCTCCCCCTCTCTCCCTTCGTTCCCTCTTTTTCTCTCCCTCCTTCCCTCTCCCTCCCCCTCTCTTTATCCCTCCCTCTGCCTCTTTCTCTCCAGCCCTCCCTCCTTCCCTCTCCATCCCTCCCTCTCTCTCCCTCCTTCCCTTTCTCTCCCTCCCTTTGCCTCCTTCCCTTTCTCTCCAGCCCTTCCTCTCTTTCTCTCCCTCCTTCCCTCTCCCTCCCCCTCTCTCCCTTCGTTCCCTCTTTTCTCTCTCCTCCTTCCCTCTCCCTCCCCCTATCTTTTCCCCCTCCCTCTGCCTCTTTCTCTCCAGCCCTCCCTCCTTCCCTCTCCATCTCTCCCTCCTCTCTCTCCCTCCTTCCCTTTCTCTCCCCTCCCTTTGCCTCCTTCCCTTTCTCTCCAGCCCTTCCTCTCTTTCTCTCCCTCCTTCCCTCTCCCCCTCCCCCTCTCTCCCTTCGTTCCCTCTTTTTCTCTCCCTCCTTCCCTCTCCCTCCCCCTATCTTTATCCCTCCCTCTGCCTCCTTTCCTTTCTCTCCATCCCTCCCTCCCTCCCTCCCTCTTGCCTCCTTCCCTTTCTCTCCATCCCCTCCCCTCCCTCCTTCTCTCTCTTCCCCTCCCTCCTCTTCAGAAAGAGGACTATAAAGATTTCCGAAAGGACATTGTAAGAGCAAGGGAAATGTAGCTGACTTTCATGAAGCTAACGTAATGTGTTTTATTCCAGAAAAACAAATACAGACTTCAACCCCTTATATACTCAGATGCAAAAAAGAAAAGAGAGGGAAGGGAAGAGAAGGAGAAAGGAAACAAAAGAAGGGGAAAGGAAGAGAAAGGAAAGGGAAGATAAAAAGCAGGGAAGGAGAAAGGAGATATAGAAGAAGGGGAAATGAAAGGAAGGGAATGGAAAGAAAGGAAAGCTAACAGAAGAGGAAAGGGAAGCAAAATACATTGCAATCTTTATTACAAAAGCATATTTTCATATGATACCGGCCTACGAATTCCTGTGCGAATGTATGAACACCACAGACAGAGGGGAATGACGTACACATGATGGCATCCTCCTCCTTCAAATGCCCTGTTGTGTCTTTGTCAGAGCAGCATTTCGTGAGAGGAGTTCATGCGGTTTTGGTTGAGGCCATTGTGTAGTTAATACATAGATAGTACAGGTAGTCTTTGATATACTGTTCTGGTTCACCGGCAGCAGGTGCGGACATCTGAGGTCTCAGAGAGCGAGGACTCAGATGAGGGGACTGCGTGTGATGCAGGGATGAGGCCAGGACCATCAGGGAGTGGAGTGCTGCCTTCGGAGATTGTGGAGGCTGGCAGCAGTGATGAAGAGGCCCCCGAGGAGCCCTGTGCCCAGTGCGTGTGCACGCAGGGCTGCTTGAAGGAAAGAGCAGCTGCAGCAGCACGGGCGACTCGGGAGTAAGGCTGCAAGGCAATGGCCCCTCCCTCAAGAGATAAAAGTCAGCTGAGAAGCCAGAGTTCTTTGCAGGAAGCAAAGAAGTTTTTGCATTCAAGCCTTGTGGACGTTCGGAATATCTTGGTTGGTGTTTGGAGACTCTTTGTGTTTTTGAAATAGTTCTGAGTAACTTTATCTAGTGTTCTTGGCAGCCTTGCACAACCTTGGCAAGGCTCGTTCTTATCGGAGACAATTAGATTGAAACAGCCTTTTAACCGGGAAGGAACGGAATTCGTAAAGAATCATTAAAAGGTTTTGCTTTTATCTCTGTTTGGTGTTTGTTTCCTTGGAACAAGGTTTGGGTCAGAACATATACGGCCATAATAGAACCTGCCCTTTAGGGTCATAAGTCATGACAGTGATAAATCAGGTCACCCAGGTGACTAACCTGAGTTTATTACCTTTTTGGTGTTAGCCGTTGTGCGAAAGTGATAATTGTCAAGCAATTCCCACGTTATGGTCAGAACAGAAAGGTTGCAGAATGAGGCAAAACTCACCTAATATGTCTCGCTTAGCAACATGAATTTTGGGCACAATTGTGGTCATGTCGAGGACTTCCTGTACATACATGGTTTATTTAGACATATGTTTCACCTTGCGGTGAGTAAGAACCCTTCACAGCTGATCATAATAGTACAAAAAAGCAATAGAGATTATTTAGAAATACAATGGTTATGTAAAATCGGGATTTTTACAAACCGTGATGTGTTTGTTTTAAGGTATATGGCAGAAGGCTGAAAGGAACCGATTAAAAAAAACAAACCCCAAATTAATTTAACTTGGAAAGAGGTCTGGAATAGACCCTTGCCAACTTCATGAGCCTCAGGCATTCAAGGTCTCCGCAAAAGGGAACCCAGCAGATTCGTATTTACTGAGATGGAACATTTGTGTGGCTGCCCAACTCAAACATTGTGCACAATTGGAAAATGGAATCCTTTAGAGATTTGGCCCCCAGATATTTAGAGTTTTAGAAACCATAAGCAAAACCATGATTGCCTGCTGCTTGCCTGCCTGCCTATCTATCTCTGTCTATCTGTCATCTTTCTAACATCTCTCATTCTGTCTTCCTGCCTATCCATCTATCTATCTATCTATCTATCTATCTATCTATCTATCTATCTATCTATCTATCTATCTTTGTCTATCTATCTCTATCATCTATATCTATATATCTTCATTTCTATCTGTCTGCCTGACTGATTGTCTGTCTGTCTATCTATATCTATCTCTATCATCTATACCTATCTCCATTTCTATCTGCCTGCCTGTCTGCCTGTCTATCTATCTCTGTTTATCTATCTATCTCTATCATGTATATCTATATATCTTCATTTCTGTCTGTCTGACTGTTTGTCTATCTATATCTATCTATCTAACTAATATCTATCTATCTCCTATATCTATCTCCATTTCTATCTATCTGCCTGCTGCCTACCTGCCTATCTATCTATCTATCTCTATCTGCCTGCCTGCCTATCTCTGTCTATATATCATCTATCATCTATCTGACTGTCTGTCATCTATTATCTATATCTTTCTATCTATCAATCATCTATATTTGTCTATCTTTTAGATGGTGCTTCGATCATGAGTAGTCATACCTCAAAATAAACACTACCATAATAACAATACAACGAATAACAAAAATACATACCATTCTGCCACATCATACTGAGGGAAAACTCAAACAAAATAATTAATCGCCATTTTATACAGAGGAGAAATCCAATATTAGTTACGTTCTTCATGTCTTGTTCCTGAAAGAAAAAGAATAACCACTAACCAGGGCATCTCTCACCTCATGCCATTTGTTTGGACTAGGCTTAGCAAGATGTAAGAATCCAACTCTTGTCCTTGTAAATCTACAATATCTGGGCTGCAGACATCCAGAGAGATAGTAGATGGCAGTAAAGTCATCCACAAAACTCATTCTCTGCTGCCATCTAGGGATCAATCTGATTTTGCAATCCAGATGCATAAATGAGCGAAACCATTGCTTCATGCTTAGTGTCTTGGTGATTAATTTAGCAAAACCATGATTGGTTTAAGCAAATGTTAGTGCCGTTGGTTTTCCATCCTATGCTTCAGAGATAGATTCATCTTTAAAGCTCAGGTGTTCTTATTAGTTTTCCTTGGCAGGTGAGGATGCTGCGGTATTTATGGGAATGTGAAATTTAAGGGTTGCGCTATCTATATTTTAAAAGTCAATTTAAAATTGTCACGAAGCCGAATCGGCCTTCCTTTAAGAAGAAGAAGAATTATTATTTTGTTCTTTGTTATATTTATAGAATGCTAATTCCAGGCTCTCCTTTGGGCATCAAAGAAAGATATAAGTGATCGATTTGTGGGCAACCCAGCTTCATCGCCCCTTTTCAAAAGAGGGCTTCCAGGATATCATACGTCTTTCCTGCGCTCTTTATTCAAGATAGTAATCAAAATGCAAATAACCTGACCCCGCTAATGTTTTGAGGTGTATTGTGCTACAAACGAATGGCGTAATGGAATTTTTAAAAAGCAAGAGATGGCTCGGGAGAGAATAATATGCCAGTTGACAGGAAAAAGACAAATCTGTTCCATTTGGAAAGACCAAAAAAGAGCCAAGGGTTTTCTTCAGGAAAAGTTGTATCAAAGGACCCACAACTGTTTCGCGATTGAACCAGTTGTACTGTTTTTTGGTGTTTTTTTTTAAGATGAAAAATGGGAAGATACAGCTCATCTTTGACTTACTGTCAACATTTTTATTGAGTTATAAAGTATTATCAAACACAAAGTAAATTTTAAAAAAGTGGGAGGGGGAAGGGAAAGAGAAGTGAGGAAAGATAAGAAAAGGAAAAGAAGCATTGACGTCCAACTCTCTCAGTTGCAGTAAAATAAGGCATTAACATCAAATCACAACTTTTTGCTTTCTCATAATAATACGAACAAACCATTTCTATAAAGATCTGTCAGTCTAATCGGTAAAACCCAAAGTTAGATTTTCATCCTTTTCCACATCAAGCACAAAGTTCAGAAGCAGTTTCCACATGGAAACAAAAGTACTAGTGTTGTTTTCTTTAATCAAAGTAGTCAGTTTTGCCATTTCAGCCAATTCCATCAACTTCTGCAACCATTCGTCCATGGTAGAAATCAAAGGGTCCTTCCATTTTTCTGCGTACAATAAATAGTCTTGCTGCAGTCAACATATATATAGTAGCAAAGTTCCAATTTTTTTTTTCCTCCAGGTCTTTTTCCATTAGGCCCAAAAGGAAAAGTTCAGGATTCATTTTTATCTCCATTTTCAAAAAAATTCTGCATTAAAGTGTGAATAATACTCCATATTTTTTTTGTTTGCTTTATCACATGTCCATCATAGATGGTAAAAAGTCCCTTCTTTACTTTTACACTTCCAACATTGATTTGATCTACTTCTATTCATCTTAATAGGAACTCAGTGGCTAAGACGCTGAACTTGTCGATCAGAAAGGTTGGCAGTTCGGCGGTTCGAATCCCTAGCACCACGTAACAGAGTGAGCTCCCGTGACTTGTCCCAGCTTCTGCCAATGGTGTAGGGCTTCCTCCTTGAGCAGGGGGCTGGACTAGAAGACCTCCAGGGTCCCTTCCCACTCTGTTATTCTGTTAAACTAATATCTGGTGTGAAATACCAGTGATGTATCATCTTACGGAAATTTTCTTTTAGATTATAATTTAGTGTAAATTTTAAACCCTTCATCCACAGATCGTCCTCGGCTTACGGCCACAATGGAGCCTGCCCATCACGGTCATAAGTCGTGACGGTCATAAAATGTGACCGACTTGATTTTATGACCTTTTTTTTGCAATGGGTGTCAGGCGAACACCATGGTCATTAAACGAACCGATCAAGGGACGATGCAGTTTTGCCTAAACCTGGAAATGTAAGTTTTGGGCAAAATTGTCCTAAAATGTGACCTTGGCACAGTGCAATCAACTCTAAAGACCGCCATGTTGCTGACTAGTCATGTGACTGCAGGGGGTGGGGCTGGCTATCGGAACTTCAAATCCAGTGGTAGGACCGTCGTAACTTCGAAATGACCAGTTCATAAGTAGAAGAATGCGTGTGCATTATTTGGAAATAAAGGTGCTGCATATTTATTTTATTTTATTATTTTATTTTATTTGTTTGTCCAACATGTACAAGATAATGAATAGGTATAAACATAAACATGAACAAAGGGAGTAAGTACAAATAAATGGGGACAGTAAGACAGGGACGGTAGGCATGCTGGTGCGCTTATGCACGCCCCCTTTAAGGACCTCTTAGGAATGGGGTGAGGTCCATGGTAGACAGTTTGAGGTTGAAGCTGTGAGGGGTTGAGGCTGTAACAACGGAATCTGGTAGGGCGTTCCAGGCATTGACCACTCTGTTGTGGCTAAAGTCGTATTTTCTGCCATCGAGTTTGGAGTGGTTTACCTTGAGTTTGTATCGGTTGTTTGCCCATATATTATTGTGATTGAATTTGAAGAAGTCATTGACAGGCAAGATGTTATAGCAGACAATTTTGTGTATTATGCCTAGATATTATCGGTGGGACGTGGTAAAGTAAAGCGTTTGTAGCAATTGCAGGACCAGGGGTGGCTGCAAATTGTGGTTAAAGAGACTCAAGATGGGAATAACAACGGTGTGACCAAAGATTCACTAGTTTTGTGTGTGTGTGTGTGTGTTGCATGTACATCTCCTTTTCCTTGATTAGTTTCCATCCATTGCTTCTTGCTTTAGAGAATAGGTTGACCCCCTTCTTCTTTGTGGCAGCCCCTCAAATATTGGACCACTGCCATCATGTCACACAAGTCCTTCTTTTCATTCAACTAGACATACCCAATTCCAGCAACTGTTCTTTGTATGTTTTAGCCTCCAGCCCCCTAATCATATTTGTTGCTCTTCTCCCCATTCTTTCTAGAGTCTTAACATCTTTTTTATAATATGATGACCAAAACTCGATGCAGTATTCTAACTGTCATCTTACAAAGGCTTTATAAGATGGTACTAATACTTTACATGATCTTGATTCCGTCTCTCTATTAATGCAACCAACCTAAGATTGCATTGGCTTTTTTGACTGCTGCTTGCCGCACACAGATAACTGATCATCAGAGTTGGAAGGGACTTTGTAGATCATCTAGTCCAACCCCCTGTCCAAGCAGGAGACCCTACACCATTTCTGACAAATGGGAGTCCAATTTCTTCTTGAAAGTCTCAAGTGATGAAGCTCCCACAACTTCCGAAGGAAACTTCTGTTCCATAGATTGATTATTTTCACTATCAGAAAGTTTCTCCTTATTTCCAGGTTGAATCTCTCCTTGTTCAGTTTCCATCCATTATTCCTTGTCTGGCCTTCAGGTGCTTTAGAAAATAGCTTGACCCCTTCTTCTTTGTGGCAGCCCCTCAAATATTGGAAGACTGCTATCCTGTCTCCCCTGGTCCTTCTCTTCACTAGACTAGCCATGCCCAGTTCCTGTAACCGTTCTTCATATGCTTTAGTCTCCAGTCCCCTAATCATCCTGCTTGTTCTTCTCTCTACTGCTATACTGCACTGCTGGCTCATATTTGAATGATTGTCCATTAGGAATCCAAGATCCCTCAGGCAGTTACTGCTTTTGAGCCAGGTTTCACCTAATCTGTAAATCTGTTTTTTCTTGCCTGAGTGTAAAATCTTATTTTTCTGTGCATTGAATTTTGTTTTGTAGGCTAGGGCCCAGTGTTCAAATCGGTTAAGATCCACCTGGATCTTGAGTCTTATCTTTTGTGGGTGTTGGCTCTTCCTGCCAGTTTCATGCCATCTGCAAATTTGATGAGTTTCCCCCTTTATTCCCTCATTTAAATCCTTTATGAAGACGTTGAAAAGTACTGGGCCTACAAAGGAACCTTGGGGTTCCCCATTGCTTCCTTCCTTCCATGTAGATGTAGTTCTATTCAGGACTACTCCTTGAATGCAGTTTGTCAGACAGTTACAAATCCACCTGGTGGTGATGCTATCTGTCCCACATTTTTCTAGTTTATCAAGAAGTAGGCTGTGGTCTACTTTGTCAAATGTCTTATTGAAATCCAAGTATACTATGCCCACAGCATTTCGCCAGTCCACCAATTGAGTCCCTTTGTCAAAGAACAAAATAAGATTTGTTTGGCATGATCTGTTTTTGTGAAACCCAAAACTGGATGCAAATACTGCAAGTGTGGTCTTACCAAATACCACTATATGGTGGTATTAATCTTGGTTTATCAGCCCCGGATAGAAACTTACCAGCTTTCTCAGCAGACATCTGCTGTCTTCCAGGAAGTTTTGGTTTCCAGCTAACAGATTTGACAGAACCTTTTTTTAAAAAAAAAAATGTTTTTCCTCAGCCAAATATTTTTCTGCAGGCGAAGACAGCCATAAGCCCGAAAGTGCATAGACGGTGGTTTGATGCACAGCTGTTGCATTCCAGAATCTGTTCTCAGGGTAAAAAATGTGCGTTCAAACCACTTTCAGCACTCTTTACATGGAATATCTGTCTGCGCTTTCCGTTCGCAACTTGTCAACACACTGCTCTTCCACCCAGGGTATTATTATACATTGCCCACTCCTCAACCCAAGGCTTGCCAGAGGAGTGGGCTGAGGTCAATATACAAGAAGCCGCGCGAGATTCTTTCATGTGTTTTTAAGTTTCTGATGAAGGATAACCCTTGGGTTGCAATTGGTTCACCAAACACCTGTCTTAAAGCGTACAGGAGATCCTCAACTTAGGCACTGAAAAAAGTGACTTATGACCATTTCTCACACTATTTTTCGGCCTGCAAAGCCTGCAGAGGCTTCCCTCAAGCCTCTGGCAGGCCAAAAAAGGCATGGAAATCAGCTGGGAGGCTCACACATGCGCAGTGAGGTAAGTTTACCTGCAGCTCACGTGCCGGCACAAATGGCTCTGCGTGCCACCTGTAGCACGCGTACCATAGGTTCACCATCACGGACCTATACTATATTTTACATCCACCAGATTTTTTACTCTTGTTAGAATACTGCCAAAAACAGCGCCAGCCTCACACCTAAGCTTCGTTTCCAAGAATCCTTCTGGATCTCGTGTATAGTTTGGAGACATTTTTAGAAAGAAGTCTGCAGATGGCTGTAATCCAGCACTGTGAAAATGCCCATTTACACACACACACACACACACACACACACACACACACACACAAAAACGAAGCAGAAACGATGTGGTAGCACACAACTTCATCAGTCTGCCTTGTGCTAAATGGATTTATTGTTGGTCACACCGACCAGAGTAGTGATTTTATGAGAGTGGCCATGAATCCTAGAATTTCAAGCTAGAAAGGATAGGAATGGGAATAGAATAGAATAGAATAGAATAGAATAGAATAGAATAGAATAGAATAGAATAGAATAGAATAGAATAGAATAGAATTCTTTATTGGCCAAGTGTGATTGGACACACAAAGAATTTGTCTTGGTGCAGATGCTCTCAATGTACATAAAAGAAAAGATACGTTCAACAAGAATCAAGAATCACCAGGTACAACACTTAATGATAGTCATAGGGGTACAATAAGCAATCAAATCATACTGGGAAACCGTCAATATAGATCCCTTAACAATTGTCTCACTTAGCAACAAGAAATTTGGGCTCCACTGTGGTCGTAAGTCGTACTGGTAGTCTTACCTGTAAAGCTACCGTATGGCCATTCTGCCTCTCTTTAAAGATTAGGTTCTATTGCTTCCCAATTCAGTATTGTTCTGTGTTCGAACAGCTTTTACTCTTCCCAAAAATATGATCCCAGATATCCAACTGCAATCTGATTTCACTGCAATAGAAAACCCATTGTTTATTGGCCTCTCTTCTGAAGCAGCTGCTTAATGTACATAGAAGTAAAAGAGGTCAGGTCAGTTTACCCAACCTGATTTTTCCCAGATGTATTGGACCACTATATTTTCAAACACACTGACCAGAGTGTTCTGGAGAATTCATCCGAGAGGAAAGCTGTGTTTCTTGAGAGATTGATTCAGTGTTGGGATTCTACCAGTTTTACAGCCAGTTCAGTAAGTGTGTGCTTTTTGTGCGCAGCCATTGAAAGCCACCAGTTTACGACTCTAAAACATACCTTCTACTGCAGCGCCGGTGAGTAAAACAGCTGAGGCACGGCAATCCACTGTGCCGCATCTCAGCTGAGCTGCAAAACACGAAAATATAGGACAGACTAGGGCAGGGGCGGGTGGGCGAGGCCAACTGATCGTCGTTCATACCTGTTCGCCCAAACCAGTGCGAACCGGTAGCAGCTTACCCCCTGCATTGATTCCCAAGAGGTCCCACCCAGATTTATACTTGTGCCTTCCATGCGTTCCCATTTTCAGAAAAATATCTATAGAGATTCTCGGTCATCCAGGTCCATGGTTGTCCTAAAGGTGCTTTTTTCAAAGGCAACTCGACTGCCTTTTGCTTGTCCTTGAAGAGGTTTCGCTTCTCATCCAAGAAGCTTCTTCCCGTTCTGAGTGAATGGTGAGAGGAAGGAAGGATTTATATGCCTTGCAGTCATCTGGTCGTTAGTACTCCCTCTGAGAGTCCTTGAAGCCACTTGGAGGTTTATCTGTAACCTCAGGGTCACCTGAGTAGTGCAAATGGGTGTGGAGCTGCTTTGGAACTGCTGAAAAGATTGTGTTGTAAACGGGAAGTGATGGCTGGTGTCGTATCTCTCCACCTCTGTGGAGAGCGGGCTATTTAATACAGAATAACAGATTTGGAAGGGACCTAACCTTACCATAGATGTCTTCCTTGATCTTCTTTCAAACCAGTGTTCCTTTCTGTCCAGAATGCAGACATTGCTGTCTGGGAGGATTTTTGGATTCCTCTACAAACTAAATCCACCTTTGAGTAGTGGATTTTCCTCCTTTTTGGAGACCTAAGGAAAGCATATGTCGTCCCCCAGGGTAGCTTTTTTTTTTCTCCTGTTGCCAGCTTGTCTTCCTTCTCCTTTGTTGACTTCTTCACCTGCCACCATCTGGATTCAGCGTTTTAAGAGGGGGCAACCGACTTGGGTTCCCAACCAGGGCCAAAGTAAATTAGAAACCAAAGTGTTCTCTCAAGGCATAATTCCAGTGGTCCCGTGGAGAGCTAATGATGCATCAAGGGGGGGTAGGCAAGAGGGTCTTTGAAGCCGCTTGTCAAATTTGTAACGGCTCCTCTGTTCCTCCAAGCTTGGGGTGACCTTGCAAAGCTTCGGAGGTGGCAGCCCAGGGCACACGTTCCCCCATCTCTTGCTTTTTCTTCCGGAGGGAGCCCAATCAAAATATTTAAAATATCGAGAGGAGGAGGGAAAGAAACCTCTCTGGTGTTTGGCCTTTGAAGCGAATCTAAGATCGTGCGGTGAGATAGTTAGGCCCGCTGCCAATGTTGCTGTTTGGGAGGATGGAACCAAAGATCCGAGTATCCATGGCAACCAGGAAGTCAGCTTCTGCATCCCGGCAGCAGGAATCCATAAATCAAGAATCGTCCTAATGCAAACGCTGGTGTGCAGGTAGAGAGAGGTAGAAGTCTGCTAGCTTAGCGGATGAAAACAGCTTACAAAGGATTCCGTTGAAGGAAAGGATGGCAGCCTCCTGAGATGGCAAAATAGATTTTAATGCAGAGACCTGGACAAAGGGGGTGTCTGGCATGGGAGGAAGAAGTTGGGGTTTGAATTTGTTGATTTGGAGTTTTTATTTTATTTATTTTTAATCCATCCAGATCCGAGGTTTACAGCTGTTACTTTTAGTACAGGTTTTTTTTAAAAAATAAATAAATTTTATTAATCATATTTTCATCATAAAAACACATTTCCATTCATTACAGCGTTCCAGTATCGGTGTTCATTCACATTGACATCTCTCTAATTATGTACGTTGCTACTATATGTTACGTAGTTATTTCTGCATTCAACTTAAACCAAATATTTACAAGATTACAAGCAATATTTATCTCATCTTGTTATAGCTCCTACATACCCTTCATCTATCAGCTTTGCGTGTACCTTCCAACCAATTCTACCATAAATTCCAAATCTCATAGTACTCTGATTCTTCTCTCTCTTTTAATTCCATTGATAACCCAGCCATCTTTGCACATTCTAAAACCTTTTTTTATTACCATTGTGTCAGAAGGAGTATTGTCTTGTTTTCAATTCTGAGCATAAGCACTTCTGGCCACGGTTATTATATGAAGTATAATGTATTGAAGGTTTTTTACAAATATGATATCCTAATATACCCAATCTCTGGTTTCATCTCAATTTTTTGTTTTGTAATTTCTTCTAGCCAATTTTTTAATTTTGAGCCAATATTTCTTAGCTTTGGGGCAGGTCCACCACATATGGAAGAAAGTTCCTTGTTTATGGTCACATCTCGCCGACCTGTTAGGGAACATTTTAGCCAATCTTGCCAGGAGTTAGTACAGATTTTCAAAAAAAAAAAAAAAAGAAATTGTAAGGGATTTTCAGCCTCATGATCAACAGATGCAGAGTTACAGGGGCATTTAGCACCGTTATCGTATTTGCAACTTTAAGACTTGTGGACTTCCACTGGCTGGCTGGAGAATTCTGGAAGTTGATGTCTTAAACATCCGAGGAGATTCAGGTCATGGTTGTCCCCAAAGGAGCTTTTTCAAAAGGCAACTGGACTTTCTTTGACTATTGACACTATTCAGTGGATCTGGTTCAGCTTGCATGTCTACATATCTGGCATTTTCTTTCTTTGGCACAGCACAGATTTTAAAAACGTAAAGAGGAGCAGAAATGGAATGAAGTAGAGGAATCTTGTTCTAATAACATTCGGAACAGAGTTGCTATCATTCCTGTAAGCAAGCGAAAGTGTAAAGTAGATACCTTTTTAATGTAAGATGGCTTACCAAGGCTCCAATATTTTGTGTCATCTGATGGCCAGCTAAATGTCCATAGAGATTCTCAGTCAATCCAGGTCATGGTTGTCCCCAAAGATGCTTTTTCAAAGGACAACTGGATTTTCTTTATTTTTCCTTGAAGAGATTTCGCTTCTCACCCAAGAAGCTTCCTTCAGTTCTGACTGAATGGTGGAGGAATAAATCCTTCTATCCTCCGTCGTTCAGTCAGAACTGAAGGAAGCTTCTTGGATGAGAAGCGAAACCTCTTCAAGGAAAAGCAAAGAAAGTCCAGTTGCCTTTTGAAATTTGACACAAGTCTTAACGCTGCCAAGGTGGGAGACCCCTTCCCTGTTGTAAATGAAAACACACTTGATAAACTTGTAGTCTCACTGATGCACCAACATGTGCTTCTCTACTGACCGTGTTCCCATCACCACAGCCCTCCTTGTAACTGAAGTAGTCCTCGACTTATGACAGTAGTTAAGTGAAACACTTCTTAAGGGAATCTTGTCCCACTTTGTGACATTTTTTACCACGGTTGTTAAATGGACCACTGCAGTTGTGTTGTGGTTAGCCGGCAGCAGGTACAGATGGCTGAGGAGAGCGAGGACTCTGATGAGAGGCCAGGACCATCAGGGAGTGGACTGCTGCCTTCAGGGATTGTGAGGGCTGGCAGCAGTGATGAGGAGGTTCCTGGGGAGCCTGTGTCAAGTGCATGTGCACAAAGGATTGCTCAGAGAGGAAAGAACAATTACAGCAGCACAAGTGACTCGGGAGTAAGGCTGCAAGGTAATGTCCCCTCCCTCAAGAGGATAAAAGCTAGGTTTGGAAAAGCGTTCTTTGCAGACAGCAAAGAAGCTCTGAAGCTCAACTTGTGGACATCATAGTTCGTGTTTGGAGAATTTTGTAAATTAGTTCTTATCTCTGGGTTTTTGGCAGCCTTGACAAACAACTTGGCAAGGCTCTTTCTTGTCAGAGCTAATTAGTGGAAAGCAGCCTTTTATCTGTAAAGGAACAGTATTCGTTATTAAACCTTAAAAGGTGGGGGCTGCTACCTTTGTCTGTGTTTGCGCTTTGGGAACCTGGTTGGGTCAGAACAAGTTGATAAGTTTGTTCAGTGAATCTAGCTTCCCCATTGACGTTGCTTCTCCGAAGGTCAAAAGAGGGGATCACTTGACGCCAGGACACTGCAACGGTCAGAACACGGGGAACATTCAACAGTCGTAGCTGTGAAAAACAGTCATAAGTCACTTTTTTCAGTGCCATTGTAATTTTGAACCAGTCACTAAATGAACTGTTGCAAGTCAAGAACAACCTGCATACATGTTCTCTATGGCAGTGATCCCCAACCTTTCTTATGCCGCGGCCCGGTATCCCCAACCTTTTTATGGCGCGCCCGGTACCGGCATTAGCTGGCGCCGCCATCTTTTTGATGAAAAAGTGCTTCCGGTGACCTCACCGGAAGCACTTTTTCATCAAAAGATGGCGGCACGCTTCCGATGAGCTTTCCGGTAGAAATGGCTTTCTGCCCAGAAAAGCTCACGGAAGGCGCAAGCGCCGCTTTTTTGATGAAAAGTGCTTCCGGTGAGCTTTCTACCCGAAAAGCTGACCGGAAGCACTTTTTCATCAAAAAGATGGCGGTGCCCAGCAAACCAGCGCCCGGTAGGACTTGTTCCACGGACCGGTACCGGTCCGCGGACCGGTGGTTGGGGACCCTTGCTCTATGGAAGACAGGCTGGCTGCAATTAGTTTTTTTTTCCTGCAGGCCTAATTATCCACTGGAGTTTATACCTGTCCCATTCGGTTGCTCTACCAAACCAGACTCTGGCAGGGGGCATCAAATTGGATTTCTTTGAGGGCCGGATCAGCACTGCAGTTCTCCGCCGGCCCAGCGGGGTGAGAATGGGACGGACACCTCCTGCAGCACTTTGCCAGCCAAAACAGCCACGCGGGGCCACGCACAGCACCCCGTTTTGGCTGGCAGACCACGGGGGCGCTGTGCACAATCCCTCCCCCTGCCCTCCCCATGCTCCATTTTGGCTACCAGAGTGCTGCAGGAGGCACTGGCTGTGAGAGGGCTGTAGGGGGGCAGAGGCACCACAGGCCGGGCTGGGGGGGGGGGCGTGGCTGCCAGAGGCACTGCGGGCCAATCCTTTGCTATTTCCAGGCCAGCCTCCCAGGCCAAATTTAGGCACCTCACGGACTGGACCCGGCCTGCGGGCCTCGAGTTTGACACCCCTGCTCTAGGGTTATTCTTATCCAGCAGCCGTTACAAACATGGCACTGATTTCACTGTAAAATCCTGGTTGAATAAATATGCCCTTCCAGCCTCAAAATTGAAGCCATGCTTAAGAAAATTAGCCAAGCAGAAGAAATAAGGCGTTTTCAAAATCCCACTGCAAAACGTCAAGCTATTACGATGTGATAATGCAACTCCAAACCCACCTATAAAAAGCCAACGTTTCGTAGTTCCCATAAATTAACTTTTTTTTTGGCCTCTTGCAATTATTTCTGCACAAGAACAATCTCCGAGAAACTGTAATAAAGATTTAAACCATCTGATGCCCTTCTAGTTTATATTATTATTATCTCTTTTATTCCTTAAACATGAAACTCGGTCAACTGAACATTGAAAAATGCATCACAAATACCAGTGACTAGTGCTAATGGTTGATATGGGTTGCTGCCAGCATCCTAAGTATCAACCAAGTATCTTCTTAAAATGTACGAGGTTCCAAGTAGCGTAGTTTATTTTTGCAGTTCCACCAGTGTTATTGCAGGGAAGCTGCAATTTCTTGATGCACTTTGTACCTGGACATGGTACCAAGTGCCCCAATGACAATGACAATGGGTATTATTCAGAGGTGGTATTCAGCAGGTTCTGACCAGTTCTGGAGAACCAATAGTGGAAATATTAAGTCGTTCGGACAACCGGCAAATCCTACCTCTGACTGGCCTCGCCCCCGTCTATTCTCTGCCTCCTGAGTCCCAGCTGATTGGCTGGGTTCTTCTTTGGTTGCCCTGCACAGGAGAACGGAGCTGGAAAGCAGGTTAGTGGGGTGGGGAGGGAATGGGGATTTTGCAGTGACCTTCCCCTGCCACTCCCACCAAGCCACACCACAGAACCGGTAGTAAAAAAAATTTGAATCCCACCACTGATGTTGTTGTTGTTGTTATTAATATCATCATTATTTTGGCTGGGTTGTTGTTGTTGTTGTTGTTTTTTTTTGCTTTATAGGAAAGGATCTTATGGATTGTTTCAAGTGAATGTTTTAACTGAACATAAATGCAGATACATCGACATATTAACACATCATACACACATTATGCTTTGAACTGTGGCAGGAAAACAAATGAATAAGCGGGTTTCCAACTTACACAAAGGTGTGTTGGGCTGTTTCGTTTCCCTGTTCATCATCATCATCCTCATTTTAGCCACTACAAGATATGAAGACCTCTTCCGCATGTTTCCAACCCATACGGTCCTAAGTTTTCTTTTGCCAATTGGGGCTGCCATCCTTGCTGATGTGGTCGGTCCATCTCGTTTTAGGCCTCTTTCGTGGACGCTTTTGATCAAGTGGGATCCATTCTATGACTGCCTTCGTCCACCTGTACTCAGTTCTTCTTCCTGTGTGACCAGCCCGTTTCCATTTCAATTCTTTTACTGTCTTGATGGCATCGTATATTTTCGTTCATTCTCTCTAATCTACGTGTGAGTCTTGTGATGTCATCTTTTCATGGCATTTGTGGCACTAGGAGCTTTTGTGTCGATTGTGAGGTGTTAGTGTCCATGTTTTGCCAGCATATGTTGGAACAGGTAGCAGACACTGATCGAAAACTTTTTGTGGTTCTTGAAAATGATGCTTCGCTCGCTGAATGCCTGCCAGCCACATTTGACACGCTGTTCAATTTCCTTTATTGTATGTCCCCTTCCATTGAGATCCGTTCGCCAAGGTCTACTCCATCTACTTCTCCAGATACAAAAAATCTACATGAAACAGCAATGCAATTATATTTCCTCCTTTTGTTTTAAAAATAGACTCGTGAGGCAATTGTGTGTTGGATGTGAATCAATGTTTACGTTCCCTCCTTAGGCAAATTGACTAATACCTAACTTTTTTTTTTTACAAAAAAAAAAAAATCCTAATTCTCATTAGCATGAAACAACATTATTAGAAGCAGTGTGCGCCGGCAGCCAAAAATACAGTCCTAAATTAACAGAGGGATACAATTAAGATAAAGGGAGGTACTAATATCACTCTATAAAGCCTTAGTAAGACCACAGCTAGAGTATTGCATCCAATTTTGGTCCCCACGCTATAAAAAAGATGTTGAGACTCTAGAAGAAGTACAGAGAAGAGCAACCGGGATGATAAGGGGACTAAAAACATACAATGAACGGTTGCAGGAACTGGTATGGCTAGTCTAGTGAAGAGAAGGACTAAGGAAGACAGGATAGGAGTCTTCCAATATTTGACGGGCTGTCCCAGAGAGGAAGGGGTCAAGCTATTTTCCAAGGCATCTGAAGGCCAAACAAGGAATAATGGATGGAAACTGAACAAGGAGAGATTCAACCTGGAAATAAGGAGAAATTTTCTGACAGGGAGAACAACCAACCAACAGAACAGAAGTTGCCTTCAGAAGTTGTGGGAGCTTCATCACTGGAGACTTTCAAGAAGAGACTGGACTGCCATTTGTCAGCAATGGTGTGGGGTCTCCTGCTTGGGCGGGGGGTTGGATTACATGACTTACAAGGTCCCTTCCAACTTTGTTAATCTGTTAAATCTGAAGCACATTTGTGAGGCAATATGCTTGGAAGTCCATTTCAGAGCTCTGTTGTATATTTGGTTGAATCTTAAGTTACTCCTCCACTTAATAGTCCTCTTTATTTATGTATTTTCCAGGAATTACCAGTTCTCACCTAAAAGCAGACCAGGCTTTGCTCCATAGTAAGAATGAATGTTCGGCTTCAGCGGCAGTCACTCGTCGGAAACCAGCAGCTCTCAATGGCATTGCCGTGTCTTCGACACCTATCTTATCTCTCTTACCTTCTCCAACAGCAACAGAAACAGGTAACTGTCTCTACCCTAATTTTGCATTGCCCCCAACTTTGCACCTGGAAACACCTTGAAAAAATTCCAGCCGCAAAGCAAGTGGATTCTTAACAAATGATTAATATTTTGAAGATCAAAATATTATTTATTGTTTATTTATATATGGACGGAGTGGTGGTTATTTATATGTGGACGGAGTGGTTGGCTCTTGGTGTACAACAAGTTTGTGAATCTGCAGAGAATCAACAATCCCTTGTCAATCTTGAGTGAAGTAGTACAGATAGTTCTCAACTTGATGTGATATGACACGATAGCAGTGTTCCAATATTTGAGAAGCTGCCACAGAGAGGAAGGGTCAAGTTATTTTCCAAAGCATCTGAAGGCCAGACAAGGAATAATGGATGATCAAGGAGAGATTCAACCTGAAAATAAGAAGGAATTTTCTGACAGAGAGAACAATCAACCCATGGAACAGAAGTTGCCTTTGAAAGTTGTGGGAGCTTCATCGTTGGAAGCTTTCAAGAAGAGATTGGACTGCCATCTGTCAGAAATGGTGTAGGTTCTCCTACTTGGGTTGGACTAGATGACCTACAAGGTCGCTTCCAACTCTGTTATTCTATTCTAACTTATGAAATCATCTTTTAAGAAAATAGAAGAGTTGCCGGAAGACAAAATTGTTCCAATCTGTTATTGGAAGAGTTTTTCTCCAGCCAGAAGGTAACCAGGACACTGGGGGCAAAGTTGGAGCTAATAAAGGGACTCCTACTGATTATCTGACTGTGTTGCCTTTGTGCAACTGATTTGTCCTACTCATCACAGGTACTAAGAGGCCTCCCAGGAGCCCCACCCCTACCCATGAGACACCTCGTGCTCAGTTTAATGACCTTAACGACTGCATTGGGAAGGGCAGGAACGGGAAGGTCATTAAGTAAGGCAATCACATGGTCACCTTGCTTAATGACTGTCATGACTTGTAATGGGCAGGCTCCCTTACGGTTGTAGGTTGAGGACTGTTAGTGGTAGACTTCCCAGAATTGCCTCCCCTACCCTTCAGGTACCCTGTGCTTCGCGGAACGTCCCATGTGGCCGCTTAACAACCTCATTGGGGAGAGCAGGGATGGGCCTGTTAAGTGAGTTGATAACATGGTCACCTTATATAACGGCTGTCACGACTTGTGTCCATAATGGGCAGGCTCCATTACAGTCGTAAGTCGAGGCCTAGCTGTACCTTTTAATCTTCCGTTATATCGAAAGGACACAAAATGAAGACCAGATAACTAGGCCCAACTCCTTAATTTTCAGTAAGGATGCTCTGTGAGCCATCAGTGGAAATGAAAATAGGGAAATCTTCTGGAACTTATTCAGAAATTGATTGCAAACAGATCTTCTCCCAGCATTTATCTGCACACACATTAAGAAGGGCCTCCTCGCATTTTACTACAGGGAGGGACGTGTCCCTTATGGATGAGAAAGGGAGCTGTGTGTTGAGTTATCTTGAGTTCTGGAATGTCTTCTCCTGAAGGCCAGATTGCGGCCAGACTGGCATCCGTTAAATGCCATTATTATTTTTTATTTTATTTATTTGTATCCCACCTTTATTATTTTTACAAGGCGGCAAATATCCGACACATTTTCCTCCTCCTGTTTTCTCCACAACAGCAACACTGTGTGGTGGGTTGGGCTAAGAGAAAGAGGGACTGGCTCAAATTCACCCAGCTGCCTTATGATGGCTAATGCGGGACTAGAATTCTCTTGCACCTGGCAATTGGCCCAAAGTTGTCTTTCATGGCTAAGGTGGGACTAGAACTCACTGTCTCCTGGTGATGGGCCCAAAGGCTCCCAGCTGCCTTTCATGACTAGAACTCTCATGCACCAGGTGATTGGCCCAAAGCTGTCTTTCATTGCTAAGATGGGATTTTAACTCACCATCTCCTGGTGATTGGCCCAAAATCACCCAGCTGGCTTTCATGGCTAAGGCAGGACTGGAACTCACAGACTCCGATTTCTGGTGCCTTAACCACTAGAGCAAATTGGCTCCTCTTATTATTTTGCATTTAAATTATTGTTAGTCTTTTTTACTGGCTAGAGTGGGGTCGATGTTACCACTTTGACTTTGCATGTTTAATGGATTCTGTACTGACTTAAAATCTTGTGGCAGGCTATAAATAATATAAATGGCTCTGATATAAATAAATTAGTCTTAAGGTTCACTGATATGAATCAGTTAGACTTAGGAAGGGTAAAAAAACATTTGGACTGCAAAAACCTATTCCATCTAAAGAAGCTGAACTCCAGAATATTAGAAAATAAAAACAGAATTTCTCTGTAAGATTCTCGTTCCTTATCTTAACATCCTAAGTTATATAATTTATTGCAAATATATAAGCGTCAATGACAGTGATTTTAAATGTATCTTCCCAATAATTCCAAAATTCTATTTTTTTCCCCTTTTTTCTGTGCCATTTCCCATATTTTCAACATTTACTCATGAATTTTCAGCTTCAGTAAAGGTTTACTTTGGCCTGCATTAATCATAATTCCTCAGGTATTTTTTCAGGACGCCATGTTGGTAACCAATTGTTCTCCATCTTGGTTGACTCTGATGTGAGGTAACTCTCTCTTCTCTTTGTCTTCTCCAGCCAGCTCAACCCTCAAGAAGAGATTCAAGCGCTGTGAAATCGAAGCAATCCAGTGTGAGGTACGTAAGATGTGCAACTACACCAAGATCCTCTCCACCAAGAAGAATCTAGACCACGTCAACAAAATCCTGAAAGCCAAACGGTTGCAAAGACAATCGAAAACTGGGAATAATTTTGTCAAGAAGAGGCGAGGCCGTCCGCGGAAGCAGCCCCCCATGTTTGACGAAGACTCCGGAGACCAAATGCCCGTGCTGGAGAAATGCGTGGACCTGCCTTGCAAACGAGGTCAGCAACTTCTCTTGAACTCTCTGATCCTGGAACAGGCAAGCGGTCAAGATGCGGTGGCCGCCACCATTGAGGCGGTGGTCCACATGGCCCGAGAAACCTCTCAGTCTCCCCTCCCGCCGGTTCCTCCGTCACGGACGTCAAGAGCCGGGAAGCGGAAAAGCAAGTCACAACCGCCTCCAGAGGATGAGGAGGACGAAGTGAAAGGGAAAAGGCATCGGAAAAATAGAGGAAGTGAGAACGAACACCTTCCCTAGTTGACCGACACAGTCAACGAAAGACAGAGGTGGGACATTCAGTTCAGCCAGTAGGCCGAAGCGGGGAAAACTCTAGTTCACATCTTCTACAGCATCAAATTTGCTCTGTATTTCAGTAGCACAGCAGCCATGAAGAATCCAGATGAAATTGATCACTCATCGTCCTCCTCCTCCTCCTCCTCATAACAATAAGAACTCAACTGCGATGGGAACCCCTTGGTTAATAACAGGGGAGAGAGTACGGAAGACGTTCTTCAAACTTACCGAGTTTTGCTTTTTTTATGTTGTTGTTCAGACACATTCACCATTGTTCTTGTGTCTCCAGAAGTCCCCAGAGGGTAGGAGAACATGGTGTCCTTACCAGTACGGTCAATATTTTTCTCAAATGATGGTCCTTGCCTTCCCTCTTTTTTTTTTTTTTTTTTTTTGGTAGGTCACCTAGAAATCACCAGCAGCATTTCTGGTCACTGCTGTGACAGCGAACGAGGGTGGAGGGAATGTCTTTCCTGCCGCACAGCTTTTATTTAAGTCACAAGAGTTCTTTGCCCAGGAACCAAGATGCCAGGTTACGTCTGAAAATCGTGTCCCCTTTATTTTTATTTTTATTTTTTCAAAAGTAAGAATGATAAAGCAAATTCCTCAAATGTGCTTTTCCTTTTGAACAAGGGTTCATTGGGTCAAGGAACATGAAAAGAAAATTTGCCTAGGCTGATGGTAACCAAACATCTAACCCTCACCCAACCTCCAGTCTTGAGTTTGCCACTAATTTTGAAGAGTGTTTATTTTCTCTCTTTCCTAGAGTGCCCGATGAAAAGGAAATTGGTTTCAAAAAAATGAGTCATGTAGGCAAAAAATAAGGAATCACACAGGATAGATGGAGTCATTTCAGACATTAAGAGCTTGTGGTAGCTTCCCTCAAACAATTGCTGCCGAATGGATTGGGCATTTACAAAATGGGTGCCATTGCTTGTCGCTTCATTTGAAAACTAAATTCAGTTTTTTACTGTCCCAACTAAGCGCTCCGAAGGTCGACTGGCTGATAGAAACAAGAATTTTCCAGCAGCCCTCAGTTGGCTAGTATGGTTGCAGAAAATGGAGACCCACCAAGGTGTCTTAAAAAAAACAAAGAACAAGATGGCGGTCATAACAATGCAATGCCCTTTTGTGTATGCACACAACATCAGTGTGTACACAAAATATAGCCATGTGGTGACCCCTCAACTTGGTTCTTTCGATTCACCTGTGAATGCCCTTATAAGCTATCAGCATAAATAAATATAACAAACAAACAAATAAATAAATAGGAATGTTCAAAAGGCAAGAAATTAAAAAGGATCCAAGCAGGAAAAATAGTGGTTACTCAAAGCAAATTCGTTCTAATTACGAGAAACATTTCTGCACGTTTGTGTTCAGTGCTGGTTGGTTGTTGTTTTTTTTCAATACAGTGGAAAAAATAAAATAAAATAGGAAAAGCCATTTTGAAGTAATAATTCACCGGGGGGAAAAAAATCTAACAAGAGGAAAACCGTGTAAATTTCTCAACACAGAATT
This sequence comes from Notechis scutatus, assembly GCF_049901735.1. Classification (NCBI taxonomy): domain Eukaryota; kingdom Metazoa; phylum Chordata; class Lepidosauria; order Squamata; family Elapidae; genus Notechis; species Notechis scutatus. Next base: position 259,848,233 of record NC_142010.1, on the reverse strand, counting down.
TCTAAATGAAAATTTTAAAATGACCAAGTGTTCTTATCTTAAAAAAATAATAATAATAATACTGTTTTAAAAAAGATCTAGATGTTCAAAAGATAGTGTTTGAATTAATGCCACTCTGGAAGTCTTTCCTTCCAAGGTGTGGTTGCCTTAATAAATTGAAAAATATTTGGGGTGGGGCTGTCCTGTATATAATGTAATTATAAAGACGAAGGGAGAAATCAAATCTGCATGGACCCCAACTTTTGTGTGACCAGTTGTTGTTTTCTTTTTAAAGTTGTCATTTCCAATTGAGCAGATCGAATGCAAATTACCCTTTTCACTGTGTCGTTGGCTCCTATTTCTGAAGCAGATTTGATTCGCTAACTCAACTTGTTTGTGTTGTTTTGCATTAAGCAGCATATTTTATATTATCCTTTCATGGCAATAATGATCTTTCCCCCGAAAACTAAAAAACAAAACAAAGGAAGGTAAGGGCAGTTGTTGATAACTTCCTTTCCATTCCCCCATTAATTTCATCTCATTGGGAAAACAAACCAACAAACCAGGCAGGGCATAATGTATGCAATAAGCTCAGAGTGAAGAAGAAATTTTAGCTAATAATAATAATAATAAAATAAGGAAGTTGCTGAGTTTAATGTGAGGATAACATCTTAGGAATATTTAGAACCAACAATTTCTCCGTCTTAAAATTCAATAGATAAATGAATAACCAATTCTCAGAAATTGTTACCCTTTTCCTTGGGTTATTTCATTGTTTTTGAAGCAGGAATCTATCTTTGCAACTATTAGCAAGGCCTCCTCAGGCCAGGAGTATCCCATTTTTGATCAGACATGATTCCCCAAAATTACAAAGCCCAAAGGGAACGGAATCAGATCAAAAACTAAAACCTATCTCATTCCATTAAAATGTCTTATTAAGTCCCATTAAACAAATGCAGTTAAAATCATTTTTCCCCATATGGTTCTATGTTTTTTTTTTCCCCCTAAGGTTGCATTTAAAAAGAAAAGTCAGTAACTTTTGGAAAAGTTTTGGAGGTTATACTGAAAGCAGAGAGTGTCGATGGAAATTCTCAGTCATCCATGTCATGGTTGTCCCAAAAGTGCTTTTTCAAGAGGCAGCTGGACTTACTTTGTTTTTTTCCTTGAAGACATTTTGCTTCTCATCCAAGGAGCTTCTTCAGTTCTGACTGAACGGTGGAAGATGGAAGGATTTATTCCTCCACTATTCAGTCAGAACTGAAGAAGCTTCTTGGATGAGAAGCAAAAACCTCTTCAAGGAAAAACAAAGAAAGTCCAGTAGCCTCTTGACAAAGCACCTTTGAAAGAGGAGATTTTGATTTTGCATTGTGTCTTAAAATGTCAAGGAAGACATCAACGCTAAAGACAGCTGGGTAACAACCTCGAAGCTTCCTTCCATCTCCATGGGTTCTAAGTGATGAAATGTCCTACAAACCACAGGGCCAAACCATCTTACACTGCCCACATGCTCCACATCCTCATTAGTGCATCTTGACCATCCATGCTGTGATTTGGCAATACCCTGTTTCCTTGAAAATACGACCTACCCTGAAAGTAAGTCCTAGCTTGGTTTTTACACATGCGCCCAATATAAGCCCTACCCCGCCCCTAAAAAAAAGCCCTAATTAAGATCCTGCCCACTCCAGAGTGCACTGGTAAAAATTAAGCTAGGGTGGGAATGGGGGTGTGGAGCTACCTTACTACTTACCTTTGGACAGTTGTAGACAGGCCTCGAACACCCCAACACCTGCCTTGCCGGCCCTAGGGCTTCTGTAGCTGATAACAAAGCTCCGGATCGATCCAGAGCTCTGTTATCTGCTGCAAAGGCCTTCAGGAAAGCCTTGCCAGCTGCAGAAGAAGAAGTTCCTGAAGGCCTCTGACAGCAAAAAGGAGGCAATGCACACAAGTGAGGTTAGTCAGTGGATGACATCCCCCCAAAATAAGACCTGGTGCCTTTTTGGATGGCAGAAAAAAATATGACAGAGTCTTATTTTTGGGGAAACATGGTCATTCTCATAAGTCTTTGAAAAACACATTTCATCAGCCCTAGCCATGTCAACATTTGGGTTTTCATTCCAACATTGCCATAATCCCAGTAAATTTGGAGCAGAGCCAAACTGCTTCTCCCAGGGACTAGTATTTCATTGCTTAGTTTTCCCTACATGGATGCTACCAAAATAGGTGTCTCCAAAGAATGACATTTATTTTTTAGTGGGATGGATGGTTTGAGGTTGCTCTCTACCTCTGCACCAAAGAAAATTGATGTTAACTAAACAACAGTGATGAAAATTAAAACAAGAGGACAGGTAATACCTATAGCATGCCAGAGCAATTGTAGACATGGCACCTGTACTGACCTAGACTTCACAAAATCATGAAGCAGACACCTCATCTCGACAAAGCCCCTTTTTATTAGGCTAATGGGAATTCCTATCATCCAGCAAAGTCCCGGCAAACAGTCTTTAAAGGGTGAATTATAACCACAGACCTTATCAGGTTTGGAGAATTGCCAGGCCGATATCTTTCAGATACCATACCGTAGCAGACAATACTTGGCAAGAATGCAGGAGCAGATCTTTACCCAAATGAACTAATTGTCTCCTGCGAAACCTCACTCCCCTTTCGCTACTCTTTTATTCCCTACGGGAGGGGCCATTCACTGTCCACCTGAGCCTTTACTCCTGAGTCGACCCTTGTTCCTTAACTGTTCCCTTCTCCTGGCAGTTCTGTGCATGCGCACATCAGGAACAGGCTCCAGCTGTTCTTTTTCCCCACTGATCTCTCACTCCGAAAGCAGCTGATAACTGTCAGACGGCCCTGGCCCCATCTCTGCCTCTGATGCAGAGCCCTTGTCAGAGCCTTCCCCAGACTCCAGGACTGGCCCGTGTTCCTCCCCAACCTCCTCACTGTTCAAGTTTGCCACTAGCTCCACTGGCAAGCCACAAACAGTACCTAGGCAATGTAATAAAGACCAAGAACAGGGAGACCAACTTTTGCAAAGCCTTTCGAAGAAATTGCAAAGGAACAGCTCACGTAAATCTACATTGAGGGTCCAGTCTTCATACAAGCCAACATAGATTATTGACCACAGACTGTAGGCCTTCAAACACTGCCATTTTAGTTTATCAAATCCCTTTTGGAGAAAAATAACTAGCACACACGAGTGAGAGACACTGAAATAACCATTATGGGTCTCAGTGTAAAATTATCTCCGTCTTTCTTCAAACTCATTTGGATTCATCTTTTAATTTAATTTTAGTTTTAATTTCTTTTTTTTTTTCCTTTTCATTGCAACAAATAGATTAAGTGTTCGGTAGCAGAATTGGGGTCTCTGAGTGATTTTGAACTTGAGATGTTGAATTATAAGTGATAACTCTTTTCTTGGGGGTTTGATCATCAGGAAAGGGCCTCTCAAGCCAAGTTGTTTCTTTTGCTGACATTTAATGGGTGAATTGCGTCTGATACCTCACTGTGCATATATTCTCATAGGTACACTTTTAATTTGTTCTCCTGACAATGATAGACACCTTCAGTGACTTGATTTACATATTGCTAAAGAATTGTTCAGTCATTGGAACGCCCAGAGCTTTCCTTCCCTCAAAACTTAATAATTTATACATGTAAAATACATTGCATCCGTTCTTAACAGAGAGGCATTGAAGTTAAAAATTCCTGCATTTCTTTCCAACTTCAGAATTTTTTTTAAAGTATATTTGAGGACTCTATGGACAGAAATGGCCAGTTGTGTTTTTTTTTTCTGGGGAACATCTAAAAACAATTGCCACAGTTATTACAAATCATTAAGACTCAGCGGTTAAAAAGATGTCCTCCCCCAAATCTTAAATATAGGAATGAACACATAATACAAAGATAAAGTTGTACTTTCAGGTTACTTAAACCCAGTGAGTAGGAAGGAGCGTTGGATTGCAAAAAGTCATCCTGACTTATGAACCAGTTTTCGTTGAAGAGGCACCTTTATAAAATGACGAGAATCACCTTTAACCATTACAATCTAAAGAGAGATACCCAGGACAAGTGAACGATAAAATCCTCCGTTTAATATATTTCATGTCCCAGTCGGTTTCCATAAAAACAAAAGGAGAAGAGTGAAAGTTTTAACATCCTGAGGGAATCATGGAGCCATTTTGAAGCCATCGGCTTTTAGTTGGTCCCTCAGAAGAAATGCCAGAAGTTAGTTTTCTAGGTATCTGTCTTCTAAAGAGATGTCCAAATAAGTTATATCATAATATGTGTCAATGCTACAGGTCATATTTGGTTTTTTGGCCAAAAGATTGGTCACCTGTGCTCATTGATCTTCCTTGAGAAGAGCAAAATTGGCAGCTGGACGTTGTCTAAATAAGAGAGGGTTGTTCACTTTTGGCAACTTTTAAGATCTGTGAATTTCAACTCCCAGAATTCCCCAACCAGCCCAGTCCAATGTTGGACACCCCCTGGGCTAACAGCAAACTTGAGTTGTGAAGTGGCAGAACAAAGTTGTGTTCTCCAGCTACCAGTAGGATTGTTCTACAAAGCCATAGAGAGAATCACAATAAAATCAAAAGCTAAATATAGACGGCTGCAGATTGGATTTGGGAGTGGGAGCTTACCAAATCCTTTGTCCAAATGCATTAAGTCTGATTAAGAATGAGCTTTAGAAAACCAGCCAAACTATCATTCAACGGGATACCTGTATCAAACCTATCTCATTAAGCCATCATTTACATATTTTGGCACCGTGGATAACAAGAATGCCACAACTGTTGAGCGTATTGAGTGGGTAATAAGCTTTTTAAAATGCGGAGGCCAAGGGGAGAAATTATTTAATTTGAACATTGAACACCTAGACAATTCAGCTAAAGTTAAATTCACCGAACACAAAGGTAGGTCCTGCAGGGACACAATTAAAGGGATTATGGTATATATTTCTGTCCCTCTTGAGTTGAGCTGGACCATGGTGGTTTTTTGTAGGGAATAGGTAATAAATCAAGTGATGTGGTAGCCTTAAGGTGGAGCTCTCACCTCACAATCAGGAGGCTGTGAGTTCAATCCTAGGTAGAGGTAAATATTTCTCTGGGCACAATGAGACTATATCTGCTGAATATAATCCCATATTGGCAACAGGAAGAGCATCCGCCCAGTAAACACTCAGCTCCATTCAGTTGCCCAGACTCCACCCCACAAGGGATTATGGGGTCATTAAAAGAAGATGATGAATAGGTAATCAATCCATAAAATAGTCCTTCAGAGTTACAGTCTCAAGCCCCCTAATCAACATCCTTCCTAGAAAGAAGCAAAAGAGCTCAAACCCAGCAGAACAAACCTTGGTATATAAACTAATTGAATATATACAATTTAGCACCTACTATTCTTTCAGCCCTTTGGATAAATGTCTTGAGGATATGACATTCCACTTTGAAGTTGTAGGAGTGATGCTTGGTTGCCACTTATTAAATATACATATATATTAGAATAAGCACATCTTCCAGTTTAAACTCCTGTACTCAAAAAATAAATGTAACTTTGTTTTTGCTAATATGTGAATTGCAGTAGTCAGGGGTATCCCACCCACTTTCAAAAATTTAAATGCAAAGTTAACTGAGTTGCATCCCCGTCCCACTCCCCAAAAATGCCAGAGGATTTAACTGACCTACCTGCTTCTTATGTTAAAAGTAGGGGTGTCCAACCGTGGCAACTTTAAGACTTGCGGACTTCAACTCCCAGAATTTCCCAGCCAGCCATGTTGACTGAGGAACTCTGGGAATTAAAGTCCGCAAGCCTTAAACTTGCCAAGGTTGGACACCCCTGTGTTAAGAGTAATCATATTTCAAAAGTTGGTGTCTATTTTTATTGACTTTTCTCCGTTCAGATGGGTTAATCACAAGCACAGCAAATTTTTGGATCATAATGTTAGCCAGCCAAGGTAATATATTGGAAATATTCATAAAAACCCTGCCAATTTATTACTAAAACAAGAAAATCTCCAGAAACTCCAAAATCCATTCCCACCACCCTAACTTTCAAATAGGAAAAATATATATGTATACAATTAAGCGAAGGAGATTCGTTGACATGGGGAGAAAAACTAATACAAAAATCATGTGGATCAGTTATTTTTTTTAAGTGCTGTTTCTTAAATACTAATACTAAATGCACACAAAGTGTTAAATATGTATATACTGTATTTCAAAAACTTAAAATCCTACAAAATGAACGGGGCACAAGATTGTTTTACAAGTCGTGCTGGCTACTTTTTAGTTTGTAAGTGGTTTTTAAAAGCCTTTTTTAACGTGTAATTTGCATGTCCTACTTTGATTGTATGTAAACATATTTTAGAGCAAAAAAATGTATTTGTATTTTATTGAATATAGAGGCGAGACGGAAAAAAAACTTGTACATTTGTTTGAAATGTTCTTTTTGTAACGGTTTTTATTCATGAAGCATTTTTGTACATTTAAAAAAAAACGGATACGGACTTCGTTGTTCTTTGAAAGTTAGGTACATCTGGCATGCTAAAATGTCATGCTTTTTTCATAATTGTAGATGTTGGTTTTTAAACATTTTTTTCTAAAAGAGAGCTCCAGTCTTCGCTACCAAATCAGGTTAGCCCAGTATAGAGCACTTAACTATTAAAAGGGGGGGAGGAAAAAGAGGAAAAAAAACCTTAATCCTATTCATATGTTATTCATTGTGTGAAATTAAAGGAATTCAAATCAGTCTGTTAAGTTGTGAATTCTTTTGTCTTATTTTTCCATCTGGTTCACATCAGTTTTAATAGCTCTAACAGTAAAAATGCATATGGGCACCATGTCTTTTTCTTTTTTTGTGGTCGTGGATAAATCTGGTTTTTGGTTCTTTTCCTTTTGGGCCCTTAAAAAAATGAAATATTTCTTCGGGGAAGAAAAATGGTAGCAGTGTGAGCCTCTTGTTTTTCCCGAGAAGTGTGGCAAAATTCAGAAAAAAAACACCAATCTCTCGCTCTGTTCCCCTATTACGTTATGCGTCTTAATAAAGCACAATGGTTCATTTTCTAAAACTTTATAGCATCCCCATTCTTCCCGAGAGCAGCTCCTGCAAAACCAGCAACAAATTTGTAATTTGTTACGCGAATTTGTTATTTCAGAGGCAAGGGCAAAAAAGGAAGTAGGATGAGGAAGGAAGAAGAAAACTTGAGCAGCCATTAAATTTGTTCTGGTTGAAAACTGTTTCCTTGAAAATATGACCTACCCTGAAAGTCCTAGCTTGATTTTTACATGTGCGCCCAATATAGGCCGTACCCCCCCCCCCTAAATAAGCCCTAATTAAGATCCCGCCCACTCCAAAGTCCACAGGTAAAAATTAAGCTAGTGTGGGGGTGGGGGGGTGGAGCCCCCCTACTACTTACCTTTGGACAGTTGTAGCCAGGCCTTGCACACCCTGACACCTGCCTTGCCAGCCCATTTCTTCTGCAGCCGGCAGGGCTGGCAAGGCTTTCCTGAAGGCTTCTGTAGCTGATAACAAAGAAGCTCTGGATCGATCCAGAGCTCTGTTATTGGCCTCAGAGGCCTTCAGGAAAGCCTTGCCAGCCACAGAAGAAGTTCCTGAAGACCTTTGACAGTGGAAAGAAGGCCGGGGGGTGATACGCGCAAGTGAGGTTAGTCAGTGGATGACGTCCCCCGAAAATAAGGCCTGGTCCCCTTTTTTGGTGGCAAAAAAATATAAGACAGCCTTATTTTCAGGAAAACACGGTAGATGGAAGTTTCATTTGCGGGGAGCCCATATTTGTTGGTTGCTTGTTTGTAATGTCATATTCACATGGGTAGTTTAAAAGGTGATTATTTGAAGTACTGATTCTGAAGACACCCAGTTAGCTTGATCCAGCAGGTTCCATTGGAGTGTCACAAAAGAGAAATCCAATGCTTATTCAGCAACTGAACGTAAGGTAGACTATGATATTATTCCTTACTATTTGCAAAGTTTCTCCCTGCACCATCACAGGCAAAGCCTTCTTATTACTAGAGGTAGTTCTCATTGAACAACAACATTTGGGACCAGCAATTCTTTTTTGCTAAGCGATAAGGTCATTAAACGAATCAGGGGACTGCACCAGATTTACAACTTCAAGAGTAACTAAGAAAAAGACACTTGGGGCCAGTAGGCAAGGTTGCAGTAATCCTCGGCTTACTGACTACAATTAAGTCCAACATGTCCTTTGCAAGAGGGCTGTTGAGTGAGTTTTGCCCTATTTTATGATGTTGCTGAGTGAATCATTTTTTATTTTTTATTGGTCAAGTTAGTAACATGGTTGAAAAGTGAATCTGCCTTTCCCATTGACTGCAAAAGATGACCGCGTAACCCAGGACACGGCAAAACGTCATATGCATGAGCCCTGTAGTAGCCAAGTATCTGAATTTGGAAAACGTCACCATGGAGAAGCTAAACTGATGGTTGTAAGTCAAGGATTACCTGTTTATGTTTTTGTTTATATGGGATCCATTTATTTGAATGAATAAATGAATGAATTCTTTATTGGCTAAGTGTGATTAGACACACAAGGAATTTGTCTTGGTGCAAATGCTCTCAGGGTACATAAAAGATGCATTCACCAAGAATCATCAGGTACAACACTTAACGATAGTGATAGGGTACAATAAGCAATCAATTCATACTAGCAAACAGTCAATATAAATCATAAGGTTGGAAGTGACAAAGTTACAGTCCTACAATCACAAGTGGGAGGGGATGGGTGATAAGGAGTGATGAGAAGATTAACAGTAACAGTAGTGTACACTTTGTAAATGATTGAACAGTGTTGAGGGAATTATTTGTTTAGCAGAGTGATGGCTTTCGGGGGAAAACTCCTTGTGTCTAGTTCTGATGTGCAGTGCTCTATAGTGTCATTTTGAGGGAAGGAGTTGAAACAGTTTATGTCTGAGATGTGAGGGGTCTGTTAATATTTTCACAGCCCTTTTTTGTGGGCGAAAGTGAATGTATTAATGCATCTGCTCATTCTGTTCCTTCTAAAGAGCTCGGGGAAATTAGCATTTAAAAATGAAAGCTTTTAAATGTAAAACAATCAGACTGCAGATAGTGTTCTGACCCGGCTCCCAAACAGGACAAACCCTCTGTAATTAACTAAACTTTCCCTTTATTAGGAGCGCCAGCAGCCCTGGCCAAGAATCCCTCTCTTCTCACACAGCAGGCTAACAAATTTCTCCAAGTGCTTGTGGAAAGTGACGCTCATTTCCTTTCCCCCCTGAAATGGCCCAACACACCAGGAGTCTCTTTCTCCCCCTCCCCCACACTTGCAAAAGAAGTCCTGAAAGGTGCGCTCGCTTTTTCAGCAGCAGAGACACATGCATGCACTCAGAAGGGGCGCCCAATTCTCAGCGCCTCAGATTCCAAGAAAGAATTCTGATAAGTTCCAGACAGGATTCAGAAGTTCAGGCTATCAGTGGCTGGCCGACAAGAGATGAATAGTTTGTCTGCCACACCTATTTGTCTCCACCCCCTGCCTTTTATCCACAGAGCTAGGGTGGGGCTTCGCTAGCAGCGGTGGCTCTTCCATACTGAAGACCAGCACATAGATTTCCACTGCTCTCCTCTCCTCTGCCTTCTGCGCCTCTGTGCATCAGGCACTGGGCCCAGCTCTTCCTCCTCAGCCGCCTCCAGACCTGGGGGCTGTTGACTCTCCATCTGAGGGCTGACGGGTGATCCAGGCTCTGCCTCTGTCTCTATCTCTGACAACTCCATCCCCTCTTGCTCCGTGGAGCTCTCAGATTGATGGACCTGACTCCCACGCTGATTTGACTGCCAGAGGGGCTGGCATTCAACAGGTCACAACCCTTTAGCAATCATTGCGTCTGGTTTTTGCACTTACAACTGTCATACTATTCCCAAGTCATAGGATCAAAATTTGTACTTGTATTTGTGACAGTTGCAACATCCCGGGAATCACACGATCTCCATTTGCGACTTCCAACAAGCAAAGTCTACAAGAGAAACTGGATTCATTGAATAATGGTGGTGATTCACTGAACCACGGCGAAAAGGTCATAAAATCAGATGCGACTCACTTAACAACTACCTCACTTAGCAATGGATGTTCCGCCCCCCCCCCAACTGTGGTGCTAAATTGTGGACGACCTCTACAATCAACATAAAACTCCTACCGCAAACTGAGCAATCTGATCTACACAGTACAATGGAGTGAGCCCCATGCAGATCTGTACGTCGGAGAAACAAAACAACCACTTCACAAAGGTATGGCACAGCACAGGAGAACAAATCCATCAGGGCAAGACTCAGCAGTCCATCAGCATTTGAAAAACAAAAGCCACTCTTCTGAAGACAACAAAGTCCACTTCCTAGACCAATGATGGTGAACCATTTTGTTGTGGTGTGCCGAAAGTGTGCACATGTCGACACCCACAATGCAATGCACCCAACACCCCCTGCTGCCCCCTTACCTGCACTGTGGATGCGCCTGCCTCCCAGCTGATTTTCAGCCCATTTGAGGCCTTTTTCGGCCTCCCAGAGGCTCAAGGGAAGCCTTTGCAACCTTTGGAGACCAAAAAACAGGCCCATTTTTCAGCCTCCAAATACCAGAAATGATGAAACCGGAAGTACCGGAAGTGATGAAACGGGCCTGTTTTTCAGCCTCCAAAGGCTGCAGAGGTTTCCCTCGAGCCTCTGGGAGGCCGAAAAAGGCCTCAAACAGCCAAAAACCAGCTGGGAGGCACGCACATGTGCAGATAAGTTTGGCTTGGGCTCGCGTGCCCGCACAAATGACTCTGCGTGCCACCTGTGGGACGTGTGCCATAGGTTTGCCATCACAGTCCTAGACAGAGAGGACCACTGGTTTAAAAGGGGTCAAAGAGGCCATCTGTGTCAGACTTCTCTCAGCAAAGGAGGAGAGATTCAACACCACGCATCTCCTGTTTCAACAGTCCTAAGAAATTTCCACATCCATTCGCACTTTGATTCAGGGCACAGATAAACCTCCGTGGCCTCAATGACTCTCAGAGGGAGTATTAATGACCAGATGACTACAAATAATAAATATCCTTCCATCCGCTACCATTCAGTCAGAACTGAAGAAGCTTCTTGGATTGTTTTTCTTCAAGGAAAAACAAAGAAATTCCCCTTGCCTTTTGGAAAAAGCACCTTTGGGATTACTGATCAACCTGCTTGCGCTCCGATAAAATGAGTAACTTTTGCAGGGTTACAAACAGTAGCTTGTAGTAACAGTACCCAGCAGTAGCTTTTTTCTGAAGAAGATAAACCAACGTTGGTATTTAAATTATACAGGTTTTTTCCACACTGCAGTCATCGTCCATTATATGTGCTTTACAGTCACAAACTAAACCATCCTTTCTCAAGTGCGGAAAGCATCGATGACAGCAGCTAAGATGATTTAAAAAGAAAAAAAGTCAGACAGTGAATAAGTCTGTTGTGGTTTTTGTTTTTATCACTTAGTTTTCCACACAAATGCCTTGCCCTAAGATAAAGGCCATAAGCCATAAGATGGAGGAGTTAATCGCCATTATGTTATCTTTTGTCCAGGGGTGGGATTCAAATTTCTTAACAGCTGGTTCTGTGGGCGTGGCCCAATTTGTGGATGTGGCTTGGTGGTCATGTGACTGGGTGGGCTTGGCTTGCTGACTGGGCATGGCTTGGTGGTCACAGTGACTGGCTGGGCATGGTTTGTATGTAAATATTGTAAATATTTATTGAATTTGTTTATTTAAAAAAAGAGCAACTTTTACCCAAAATCAGGCAAAGCAGGCAGACAAATTGAGTTGCTCACAGCATCGCAGGTTCATTCAGAGATCTACCATTCTGCGATCTGCTACCTGAGTCTGCACTGAAAAATACAAGCTTCAGTCCTAAGGAAGGTTCAGCTCTGCTTTCAGATTAACTAGAAAGCAAGAAATCCAACGATTTCCTGCTTTCTAGCTAATCTAAATCTCTCGGCACAGCTGATAGTCGGAACAACTGATGGTTGGGGAGGAGGAAGGAAAAATAGCAACTTACCCAAAATTAGGTGACGGCACAAGGCAGGCAAGTTGGATGGTGTGCATGCCAGGTAAGGAGTGAGGGGGAGAGGAAGGGCCAGCCACTGGCGTGATTTGCTGGTTCCCCAAACTGTGCAGAATCATAACAGTCCTGGCTGGACCATTCTATAGAACCGGTCCAACCAGGTAGAATCCCACCCCTGCTTTTGTCTTTCAAGCAGGGGAGACCAGAAGGAAATTCAAGCAGGACGGGTCATGGTGAAGCCCCAGCAAATATTCGACGCCAAGGTTGCTCCAAGAGGTGTTTTTTTTTTAATTCTTCAGTCACTAAGTCACGTCTGACTCTTGGTAACCCCATGGCCCACAGCACATCAGCACACACACATACCCATCCTCCACAGCTTCACCTTCTTGCAACAAATTAGGTAACTGATGATGTTACCTAGTTGGGTAATGAAACGTCTGCAAGAAAACAACCAAGCTCAGAGAGCACCAAGGACCCGACGACAGTCCTCTTCCTTTTCCTCCTCCTTATCCCTCCAGTCCACAAATCCCACTCCCTTCTAGCACTGATGATGTTATATAGTTGGATTATGAAAGGTCTGCAAGAAACAACTATGCTCCAAAAGCATCAAAGACCTTCTCTTCCACCTCCTCCTCCTCCTCCTCCACTCTGCAGACTTCCAACCTCTCAAATGATAAGATTCAATAAAATCACCTTTTTGGGGGCTTTTAATCCCCACCCCCACCCCTTTTGTGTCCAAAGCATTTCTAAGACAACAAATTTCAACATAACGGGTGCCCAACACATGTGAATTCCTAACTGACGTGAACTCTTAAAAGCCCCGAATTCCTAGAAATTTGCTTATGTATTGCTCTAGATTTAAGGGAAGAGCTTGTTTAATTAACTGGCATGGTGCCATCCGCTCTCGTTGAGCAGATGATAGATGCCTGGCTGGTTTAGTGCTTTGGCAGGCAAAACTTTGATCTTATGGGTTTCTTATCTTCCATCTTCTTCAACCCCAGCTGAACCTAAAGGCCAGCTGTCGGCTTGTTCCTTTTCCAAGACCTGTTTCTCTCAAAACTGGAATTGGGTAAGGTACAGGTAAAAGGTTCCCCTCGCACATACGTGCTAGACATTTCTGGCTCTAGGGGGCGGTGCTCATCTCCGTTACAAAGCCGAAGAGCCAGCGCTGTCCAAAGACGTCTCCGTGGTCATGTGGCCGGCAAAGGTGCATGGAACGCTGTTCCCTTCCCACCAAAGTGGTCCCTATTTTGCTACTTGCATTTTTAACTTGCTTTTGAACTGCTAGGTTGGCAGAAGCTGGGACAAGTAACGGGAGCTCACTCTGTTACCCAGCACTAGGGATTCGAACCGCCGAACTTCCGACCTTTCTGATCTTATCCACTGAGCCACCCTGTGGAATGGAACTGTGAATTGGATTTGTCTAGTTTAATGAAAAGAAGGACTAGGGGTGACATGATAGCAGTCTTCCAGTATCTCAGGGGCTGTCACAAAGAAGAGGGAGTCAAGCTATTCTCCAAAGCACCTGAAGGCAGAATAAGAAGCAACCGATGGAAACTAATCAAGGACAGAAGCAACCTAGAACTCAGGAGAACTTTCCCAACAGTGAGAACCATTTATCAGTGGAACAACTTGCCTCCAGAAGTTGTAAATCCTTCCAACACTGGAAGTTTTTAAGAAGAGATTGGACAACCATTTGTCTGAAATGGTATAGGGGTCTCCTGGCTGAGCTAGAAGTTGGTTGGACTAGAAGACCTCCAAGGTCCCTTCCAACTCTGTTGTTCTGTTAAAACACCTGGGTGATTCTTCTACCAAATCTCATTCAGAATCTCCTAAGTCCTCATTAGTGAACTGTGGGGTCCACCTTAGGTATAACAACTAGCTTTAACGAGCACGGTGGCTCAAGTGGTTGGAACGCTGGGCAGGAGGTTAGCAAATCGTTCGAGACTTGAGAGCTGCCATGGGGTGGGATTGAGCTCTCGTCCTTCACTCCAGCTCCTGTCAGGGACATGAAAGGACCCCCCCAACTGGGCATCCCCAGAGCAATGGTGATGTCACCAGCTAACCTTTTCAACCTAGAAGTACCTCAGTGCTTCTGACAGGATGATGCTTCTGCAAGGAACACGAAGAGCAATGGTGATGTCACCAGCTAATCCTTTCAACTCAGAAGTTGAATCTCTCCATCCATTATTCCTTGTCTGGCCTTCAGCTGCTTTGGAAAACAGCTTGACCCCTTCCTCCTCTCTGTGGCAGCCCCTCAAATATCGGAAGTCTCCCCTGGTCCTTCTCTTCATTAGACTAGCTATGCTCAGTTCCTGCAACTACCCATCATATATTTTAAGTCCCCAGTCCCCTAATCATCCTGGTTGCTCTTCTCTGCACTCTTTCAAGAGTCTCAATATCTTTTTTATAGTGTGGTGACCAAAACTGGATGCAGTATTCTAGGGGTGGTCTTATTAAGGCTTTATAGAGTGGTATTAGTACCTCACTTGCTCTTGATTGTATCCCTCTGTTATTGCAATTTAGGATTGCATTGGCTTTTTTGGCTGCCACCTCAGTGCTTCTGATATGAGTGCAAAAACATTTTTTTTTTCTGGAGAGAAATGGAGACAATACAATCCCCCTCCAACAATCATAACAGTGTAGTCCAGTGTACTAACAACAGTGTAGTTGTTAAATTACACTAAACTAAACTAAACTATGATAAGATAAGATAAGATAAGCTGAGCTAAAATAAGCTAAGTTAAGTTAAATAGTCCATTTTAAATTAGTTAAGAGCCTTCTGGTTGGTTTTCATGAACATCGTAAGCATGCAGCTAGAAGAGCATTCAGTTAAATTCGTGCACTGCATAATCTTTTATTATTTGATGCTCTCTGAGTTTGGTTGTTTCCTTGCAGATATTGCATTTCCAATATTCAATAATATGGGTTGAAATGAGGGATTCTTCTCGGGGTTGAAATGAGGGATTCTTGGTGCTCTTTGAGTTCGGCTGTCTTCTTGCAGACATTTCATTACCCAACTAGGCAATGTCATCAGATGGCCTGTGGAGCCACCTTGAAACAGCAAAAGGACTGGCTCACACAGTGCGTCTGCCAATATCGTAAGCATGAAAAATGCTCGTAACTCACTTATTTCAGTGCTGCTGTAACTTGAATGAAGTTACAGTGAATAAACTAAGTTGAGGACTACCTGTACCGAATACCTGAGTTGGAAGGGATCTTGGAGGTCTTCTAGTCCATCCCTCAGCTCGAGAAGGAGAGCTGAGAATAATCTTCCCTTCATTTCTCCAGCACAACATATATCTAGATCCATCAGCAAGAACACATTTTCTACCCTTTCTATTTACTTACTATCAATTGGAAATTCACTAAGCCCAACTTTAAACTTCTTTGACTATTTAGCATTAATGGAACATTCCCTTTTTCCATTTTTTAAAAAAATTTATAACAAGCTTTTCGAAGTCTTCTTGACTTCTAATTAACAAAGCCATGTCACCGGTAGTCTCTTTCTTATTTATTTATTTTTATTTTATTTTGTCAAGCAATTATAAGATAACAGGTATAAGTATAAACATAGTTATGAATGCATGAAATAGATACATATAAGAAAAATAAAAAGAAACAATAGGACAGGGATGGTAGGCACGTTGGTGCGCTTATGCACGCCCCCTACAGACCTCTTAGGAAGGGGGTGAGGTCTATAGTAGACAGTCTAAGGTTAAATTTTTTGGGGTTTGGGGAAGAAACCACAGAATCAGGTAGAGTATTCCAGACATTGACCACTCTGTTGCTGAAGTCATATTTCCTGCAATCAGGTTTGGTGCAGTTTAGCTTGAGTTTGTATCTATTGTGTGATCTTGTATTCTTATGGTTGAAGCTGAAGTATTCATTGACAGGTAGGATGTTGCAATATATAATTTTATGTACTATACTTAGATCAGATCGAAGGCGGCGTAGTTCTAGGTTTTCTAGGTCTAGGTTTTCAAGTCTGGTGGCATAAGGTATTCTGCAACGAGTAAAGGAGTGGAGAACTCTTCTTGTGAAATATTTCTGGACTTTCTCAACTGTATTAATATCAGATATATAATGCGGGTTCCAAACTGATGAGCTGTATTCAAGTATTGGTCTAGCAAATGTTTTGTATGCTCTAGTTAGTAGTGTGATATTACCAGAGAAAAAGCTTTGCGCTATCATCTCTTCCAATCCTACCACCCTTTTAATATATTCACTGAATACATTAAACCAACACCAGGACAATATGCATCCTTGTTTCTCTCCCTTTCTATTCCTCACTGTTATGTTTCTCACAAACTGGTTCTTACAATGGCTTGTTCACTGCTCTTCAGAATAACTCAGGTTTTCTGGCCCACCCAGGAAGCTTAATGTCTTCCACATTCTGGCAAAAGATGCAGAATCAAAGGCCTTGCGGTCTTTAGCAAAGTAAAGCTAAGCCTCTTTCTTAAATTCTTTGACTCCCTCTGTTTTCTATCGCCAAAGAATGGAGGCCTTTGAACTCTGGTGCTGGGGGAGGAGACTCCTGCAAGTCCCTTGGACTGCAAGGCGATCCAACTGGTCAGTCCTAGAGGAGATCAACCCTGACTTCTCTTTAGAAGGCCAGATCCTGAAGATGAAACTCAAAGACTTTGGCCACCTCATGAGAAGGAAGGACTCACTGGAGAAGAGCCTAATGCTGGGAACGATCGAGGGAAAAGAAGAAGGGGACGACAGAGAAGGAGGTGGCTGGATGGAGTCACTGAAGCAGTCAGTTAGCATGAGCTTAAATGGACTCAAGGGGGTGGTAGAGGACAGGAAGGCTTGGAGAAATGTTGTCTATGGGGTTGCAATGAGTCGGACACAACTTTGCAACTAACAACAACAACTACAATTTTCTATTTAATGTTAGCTTTCTGATCTTATATCCACTTGCATTTTTTTTTTTTTTGAAAGCTACTTAGGCATTCAAAATCATGTGAAGTGTTCAAACCACTTTATAATGCCTTGGTAAGAACCACACTTGGAATATTGCAACCAGTTTTGGTCACTGTCGTGTCCGGCGCAGGAAGGAAGCTCAGAGTCAGTGACTATTTTCAGCTCTTTATTGTGCTCCGGTTACAGCTTAAAGCTGGAAGGAAAAACAGCGGCTTTTTATTTCCAAACCGCGGCGGCCGCGACCAATGGCACCACTTTGAATCTCCCGCGCTTAGCTCACCCAATCGCGGGAGATTCCCAACGGGCCAATCAGTACGGCTCGCTCGGCCAATCCGGTCGCGCGCTTTTGCCAATCGTGACGCGGGGTTTATGAGTATGTTAATTTACTGTACAGAACACCCTCCCTCTTGGTTCGGTCCTCACGTAACGTAGTCCCGTGGTAGGCGGGGCTTCGCACCTGCCTACTGGACCTGCGCAGGTTAGTTGTTGTTTGGCTTTCGACCAGTTCGGTCGGGGCCTCTGTGTCTCTTGGCCTCGTCGATGGAATCGCCTGGAAGGTGTTGCCGGGCCTGTCGTTGCAGCTCCCTCCCGGTCTACCCGGGTTGGTCGAGCTGTGACTCTTGCCGCTCCCGCTTGGTCTTTCCGGGTTGGTCGAGCTGGCCTGGCCGCTTCTCCCTGGTGAGGCTTGAGTTGGCTGTTACCCGGTGAGTATTGCTGGTTATTTTCTATTCTTTCTTGGCCCCCTGTGTATTCCCTCCCCTCTTGGTTTGTGTTAATGGGGTCGCCTGTGCTTGTTTGCGTGTCGGTTGTGTTTCTTGCCCTTGATCTTAACTGATCGATGTGGCGTTTCCATGATTGTCCGTCCGTTGTTTGTAGTCTGTAGGAGTGGGGGCCTGTCAGTTGGGTTATGGTTGCCGGAACCCATAGAGGGTCTCCGGTAAGGTTCTTTGCATAGACTGCATCGCCTGGTGCAAAGGCCCGGTGTTTGCTTGATGAGTCTGGGGGCTTTTCCGGGTTGTATGTGGGTGCAGTCTGTCAAGTGGGGACCTTAGTTTCCTCCCCATTAGTAATTCTGCCGGGCTTTTGTTTGTTGTTGTATTAGGGTTATATGTTGTATTAGGAGCATTTTATTTATTTTTCCTTGTATGTCCCCGTGTTCGATTTTTTGGATGGTTTTCTTTGTAAATTGAACCATCCGTTCCGCCTCACCATTGGCCGCGGATGTGCCGTCGCTGTCAGTGCGTGTCGTATGCCCCATTCCACTAGGAATTTTTGAATTCCAGCGAGGTGAATTGGGGCCCGTTGTCTGACACGATGACATCCGGGAGACCGTGGGTCGCGAACAGTTTGTTTAGTACCCTAGTGACAGCTTCTGTTGTGGTGGTTTTCATGTTGCTTACCTCCAGCCAATTGGAGTAAGCATCCACCGTGATGAGGAATGTGTTTCCTCTTGTGGGGCGGTGAAATCTATATGTATTCTGGACCATGGCCCCCTGGGGGTCTCCCATTCTAGTATCGGCGCGGCAGGGGGATTTGGTCTGGCTTCTTGGCAGCGTGAGCACCTGGCCACCCAAGCCTCAATTTCCTTGTCCATGCCTGGCCACCAAGCGTAGCTTCTGGCCAAGGCTTTTGTTCGATCCGATGCCGGGTGCCCTTCGTGCAAAAGTTTTAATACTTTCCCTTGTAGTTTTCTGGTATGACCACCCTGTCCCCCATAACAAACAACCTTTTTGCACAGACAGTTCTGTTTGGTGGTTTCGGAATATCCTGAACGATTCGTGCGTTGTCTTTTTCCGCCACCCTTTTTCTACCAATGCAATACCCGCGCCAGACGTTTGTCTTTATTAGTCTCTCAGGCAATGTCTGACGCGGTTATGGGTAGGTCGGGCAATGCCTCTATGCTGAGGGTGGTCGTCGTGGGGGCGGGTCGTCGTCGAGGTCAGGTAGTGGCGAGCGGCTCAGTGCGTCTGCATGGGTGATCGTCTTACCGGGCGGTGTGTGAGCTGGTAGTCGGCGGCGGCGAGGAACTCGGACCACCTTGTCATCCTGGGGGATAGGATGTTTGGGGTGGCCTTGTTCCCGCCAGGATTCCCAGCAGCGGCTTGTGGTCCGTGGTAATGGTGAATCGGCGGCCGTAAAGGTACTCGTGGAATCTCTTTACTGCTGCAACGATGGCCAGGGCTTCCTTGTCCAGTTGGCTGTAGTTTCTTTCTGGTTTGCTGAGTGTCCTCGAAAAGAAAGCAATGGGTGCTTCTTTTCCGTCCGGGAGTGTATGGCTGAGGACGGCGCCGACGCCTAAGGTGAGGCGTCGCATGACGGCAAGGGGTAGAGTCTCATTGTATTGTATGAGAGCGGCATCTGAGGTTAGCAGGTCCTTGGTTTTCCTGAATGCGGCGTCCTCACGTGTCCCCCAGGTCCATTTTGCCGTCTTATCCAGGAGCCTATGCAAAGGCTCCGCCATGTGATCACCTTTTGGGGCAAGAATACATTGTAAAAATTTAGCAGTCCCAGAAATGCCTGCAACTCTGTTTTGTTCTTGGGGTGGGGGCTTCCTTGATGGCTTTTATTTTGTTTCCGGTTGGGTGGATGCCATGT
Organism: Notechis scutatus; assembly: GCF_049901735.1. Taxonomy (NCBI): domain Eukaryota; kingdom Metazoa; phylum Chordata; class Lepidosauria; order Squamata; family Elapidae; genus Notechis; species Notechis scutatus. Next base: position 259,828,673 of record NC_142010.1, on the reverse strand, counting down.
CGGTCTAGGAGGTACCCCAGGAACTCGACTTGCTCTGTGCAAAGCTGGCATTTCTCTCTTCACTTTTAGACCGGCCCCTTTGAATTTCTTAAGTACCTCCCTTAGGCGACCCTCTAGTTCTTCCGGTTGGCTGCTGACACTAGTACGTCATTGAAGTAAGGGACCACCCCTTTATCCCCTGCAGTAGTCTCTCCATGAGGCTTTGGAAAATCCCGGGGCCACGCTGACTCCAAACTGGAGTCGGTTACAACGAACAGCTCCCGGTGGGTGACTATTGTTTGCGCCTCGGCGGTTTCTTCGTCGACCGGCAGCTGCTGATAGCTTGCGCCAGGTCGAGCTTCGCGCTTTGCCCCCAGTGAGTGAAGTAGGTGTTGCACTACTGGGACGGGTAGGCGCTTTGTTGCAGGGCGCAATTGAGGGTGGCCTTATAGTCCCCGCAGATCCTTACTGACCCATCTGGCTTAACTGGGGTGACTATTGGGGTCTCCCACCGGGCGTGGTCAATTGGCTGCAAAACCCCCTGTTTGACAGCTTGTCAAGCTGCTTGTCTATTTTTTCCGTGGTGCGAAAGGCACCCGCCTCGGTTTTAGGCGTATGGGGGCGATGTTGGGGTCTAGGCTGAAGGAGATAGGGGCCCTTGGTACTTGCCTAGGGTGCCGTCGAATACTTCTTGGAAGTCCTTAGCCAGCTGCTGCTCCCAGTCGGCTTCCTCGGTGTGGTTTATGCCGGTGACCTCGATGCCAAGTGGTGCGAACCATTGGAGTCCTAGGAGGCTGGAGTCGGTTCCGGTCCACGATTGTCAGGGAAGTTTTGCGGTGCGGCCCTTGAAGGTCACCTCGAACTGTCCGGCCCGATGACGGGGATTCGGTTCCCCTGGTAGTCCTTGATCACCAATTTTTGGTTCTCCAGCCCTCCCTTTTGGATGGTTGGCACCAGCCGCTTGATTTATTTCCAGGCGATCATGGAGAGGTAGGACCCGGAGTCCACCTCCATCCGGCAGGGCTCGCCCTCAATGTTCACTTCCACGTAGACCTTGCGGGCATCGGTGGTCTCGGCGTGTGCCAATCGTGACCGTCTGATGGGTTTCCTCCCTCTGGCGGTCTTCCCGTTCGTCGCCCCGGTTGTCTCGGTTCCAGCGATTGTCGGCTTGGCGCTCTCTGTGCCTGGGGTGTCATCTCGCCTCCGGTTGCTCGGTTCTCGGTGGCGGGGCTGTATGTTTTTCTGAGCCGGCAGACTCGGGCGATGTGGCCCCTCTTATTGCAATGCCGGCAGGTCGCGTCGATGAAACGGCGTTCTGATCGGAAGTGGTTGCCCCCACACCCGGCGCACTGGCTCCCGACTTACAACCTCGTTGATCTCATCGGTCTCGACCTGCCTGGAGCCGATGGACGTCTTCTTCTTCTTCCGGGGTGTCTGAGGCGGAGTCCAGGTCCCGTGGTGTGTGGTGGTCTCGGCGGCTTGCCTTGGGGTTGTCGGCGCGGTCCACGTTCTCTGCCTTCTGCAGTCGGGCCGCTGACTTTTTGGTGGCTTCGGCTGCGGAAGCTTCCGCCATGGCGGTGGCGGTCGATGTCGCCCTTCGCCATCAGGCGGCTTTTTAGTGCCTGGTCCCGGAGACCTAGGACCACGCGGTCTCGGAGGCGTCATCCAAGTCCTGGAACTCTCACAGGCCCCGAGGTCCCGCAGGTCAGCTATGAAATCGCTGACGCTCTCGTCCTGTCGCTGGTTCCGCCTGTAGAATTCATCCCGCCGGATGAGGATGGGCACGGTGGGGGCGTAGTGGTTTTGGAGTAATGGCTCAAGGTTGGCCCAGTCCATCACCTTTACATCTGCGGGTTTTGCGAGGGCTTTTGCCATCTTGAACACCGCGGGCCCCTCAGTGCGTCAGGAAACGGCCCTTTTCTTCTGTCCGTTCGCGTCCTTCAAGTTGCTACTCTCGAGGAACATTAGGAATCGGTCTGTGTACGATTCCCAGTCCTCAGTAGCCGGGTTGAATGGCGCGGGCGGGTGATGCCGGCCATCTAGTCGGTCTTTGTCTTCCTCCGGACACGTGCTCGGTGGTTCTTCCTTGGATCCCACCCTCGTCGCCAGTGTCGTGTCCAGCGCAGGAAGGAAGCTCGGAGTCAGTGACTATTTTCAGCTCTTTATTGTGCTCCGGTTACAGCTTAAAGCTGGAAGGAAAACGGCGGCTTTTTATTTCCAAACCGCGGCGCGCGACCAATGGCACCGCTTGAATCTCCGCGCTTAGCTCACCCAATCGCGGGAGATTCCCAGCGGCCAATCAGTGCGGCTCGCTCGGCAATCCGGTCACCGCGCGCTTTAGCCAATCGCGACGCGGGGTTTATGAGTATGTTAATTTACTGTACAGAACAGTCACCACAATATAAAATAGATGTTGAGACTAGAAAGAGTGCAGAGAAGAGCAACAAAGAAGATTAAGGCACTGGAGTCTAAAACATACGAAAAATGGTTGCACAAATTGGGTATGTCTAGTTTGATGAATAGAAGGACTAGGGGTGACATGATAACAGTCTTCCAATATTTGAGGAGCTGCCACAAAGAAGAGGGAGCCAGCATAGTTTCTGAAGGCTGGACAATGAATCAGTGGTGGGATTCAAAAATGTTTACTACCGGTTCTGTGAACGTGGCTTGAATGAGCGTGGCATGGCCTGGTAGGCGTGGCAGGGGAAGGATACTGTAAAATCCCCATTCCCTCCCGACCCCACTAACCTGCTTTCCAGCTCCGTTCTCCTGTGTAGAACAACAAAAGGAGACTCAGCCAATCAGCTGGGACTCGGGAGGCGGAGAAGAGATGGGGGCGGGGCCAGTCAGAGGTGGTATTTGCCGGTTCTTTGAACTACTCAAAAATCCCACTACCGGTTCTCCAGAAGTGGTCAGAATCTGCTGAATATCACCTCTGCAATGGATGGAAACTAATCAAGGGGAGAACTCAGCTCTGAACTCTTCTTCTGTAAAGCACTTCCCAAGTCTCATACACATCACTCTAAACATGTGGATGGCCCAAACCACAACGAAATAAGGAAGAGGGTTGCATTAAGGAATGGTCACAAAGAAGAGGGAGTCAAGCTATTCTCCAAAGCCCCAGAAGGCAAGGCAAGAAACAATGGATGGAAACTCATCAAGGAAAGAACCAACCTAGAACTAAGGAGAAATTTCTTGGCGGCGAGAACAGTCAACCGGTAGAACATCTTGCCTTCAGAAGTTGTGGATGCTCCAACACTGAAGGTTTTTAAGAAGAGATTGGACAACCATTTGGGTTTTTTGCTTGAAGTAGAAGACCTCCAAGGTTCTTTCCAACTCAGTTACTCTGTTACATTTGTCATTTCCCGTTCCATGGATGGCTTCATTCTGATTGTAAGATTTTAAGCGAAATTTTAAGTATGATAGAATTACTGCAATGCTTTCATAATTTGTCAAGTCTTTTGTAACTCTTTCCCCTGGTATATGCAACTGTCTTACAACCTCACATTTTACCCCTTTTTCCACATAACCCCTAATCTTGAAAAGCATCAGCCACTTAATTTTTTTATCCAGATCTCTTGGACTTTAAACAGAATAAAATTTAAAAATACATTTTTAAACTTAAACATATACTTTAAAAAAAACCGTGAAAATAAAAACTTCAATTTGCAAGATCTTTATAAAGCAGGGGAAAAATTCCTTTTGCATTATTTGTTATGGATTTACACTATATCTATACTAATATATATTATGTTAGTGTTGTACATGGTTATCTTGATTATTAAGATGTATTAAGAAGTGGCTTATTACCAAACATGATATTGGTTAGATATGTTTTTTTTTTTTTTTACCTAAACAAAATTTCATTTTCTCTTACTCTAAGCTACACATTCTTGTTCTGTATTTGTTGGCATGCTTCCATTAGCACTTTTGCTATCTCTTCAGTTTTAAGTGTTTTAATTCATATTTAATCTGGATCTTTTCTTTTCTTGCATGTTAACTAGTCTGTTGCCTATTTTATCTCAGTTTTTACTAGCGTAGATTTATTTTTTGAAACTCCAAATCCACATCTTCTGGAAGCAAGCCATTCCCCTGATTAATTGTTTTAACTGTCATGAAATTTCTCTTTATTTTTCTAGGTTGGTTCTCTCTTTAATAGTCTTTTTACAGATTAACAGAGTTGGAACAGACCTTGTAGGTCATCTAGTCCAACCCTCCCTCCCGCTGAAGCGGGAGACCCTACACCATTTCTGACAAATGGCAATCCAGTCTCTTCTTGAAAGCCTCCAGTGATGAAGCTCCTACAACTTCCGAAGGCAACATCTGTTCCATGGGTTGATGGTTCTCGCTGTCATAAAATGTTTCCTTATATCTTCCAGCCATTACTTCTTGTCCTGCCCTCTGGTGCTTTGGATAATAGGATAACAGAATAAAAAGTTGGATGAGACCTTGGAAGTCTTTTAGTCCAACTCCCTGCTTAAGGAGACTCCATACCATTTCATTTGGTTGTCCAATCTCTTCTTAAAAACCTCTAGTGTTGGAGCACCCACAACTTCTGAAGGGAAGCGTTTCCACTGGTCAATTGTTCTCACTGACTGATAATTTCTCCTCAAATCCTAGGTTGGTTCTCTCCTTGATTAGTTTCCATCTATTGCTTTTTGTCCTGCCCTCAGGTGCTTTGGAAAATAAGTTGACCCCCCCTCTTCCTTGTGGCAGCCCCTCAAATATTGGAACACTGCTATAATGTCTTTCTTTTCATTAAACCATAAATACTCAACGCTATCCAGACTCTTTTTTTTGAAACGCTACTCAAATTTGTTTGCAAGCTATTTCCAAACATCTTTGGCGCGAGAGAGGGATATATTAATTGCTTAAATAAGCCAAGAAATTGGAAGCATTCCCAAACTTTATCCTGAAGAATCAAGTTTGAAGATTTTCCTTCCAGTAACATGCTAAAAGTTTGCCATTTGTCAAACTGGCCACAGAGAAATTCTTTTAGCTTTGCGTGGTAATACATAAAAATGTCCAATAGATTGGACAGAATTTAACTGCCTGTCAACATGCTAGAGAATTCCTGGAGGCCTGGCATGGTGACAGATTGACCTTCAAGAAATTGGCCATTGATAGACACACAGACGTAAACAACTTCTACATACTGTGCAAAAGAGACAATCAACAAGCCAAAGAGGGGACGAAAAAACCCAAAACATCTCCCCACCAGCAATCAACACCCAGACGAGCAAAGATTAACACCAATGCAGCAGAGTTGGAAGGGACATTGGAGGTCTTCTTGTCCAACCCGGGGTGGGATTCAACCGGTATTATTACCGGTTTGGTTATTACGTTTTTCTCAGTATGTAGTAGTATCTCTCAGTGACAGTAGTAGTATCTCTCCATGATTATAGACCAGTAGCTTTAACATCTGTTGCCATGAAATGTTTTGAGAGGATGGTGTTGGATTACATGAAGGCTAGTCTTCCATCTACTTTGGACCCATACCAATTTTCATATAAGAGTAACAGATCAACTGATGATGCTACGTCTATTGTTGTCCATACCAGGGGTCGCCAACCTTTTGGACCTCAGCGACCACCAAACTCATAATTTTAAATCCCAGGGACCACTAACCGGTTCTTTGGGCATGGCCTAATTTGCGGGTGTGGCTTGGTGGACATGTGACTGGCTGGGCATGGCTTGTATGTAAATATTATAAATATTTATATAAATATTGATTTTTTTATTAAAGAAAGAGCAACTTTTACCCAAAATCAGGCAAAGCAGGCAAAGCAGCAGGCAGATTGAGTTGTTCACAGAATCACAGATTCATTCAGAGATCTATCTATCTGCCATCGGCTAGCTCAGTCTAAAATTTGCTTGCAAGCAAACTCATAAAATTTGCTAGCAAGTAAACTCACAAAATTAACTCACAACACACCATGTATGTAAATATTTAAGATTTTATAAAAAAGAGCAACTTTTACCCAAAATCAGGCAAAGCAGACAGGCAGATTGAGTTGCTCACAGAATCATTCAGTGATTTATCTATCTGCCATTGGCTAGCTCAGTCTGTCACATAAAATTTGCTTGCCATGAGTCTGCACTGAATAATAGAACCTTCAGTCCTAAGGGAGGTTCGGCTGTGCTTAAAAGCAGAGCCGAAGATCTAAAGACTAGCTAGAAAGCAAGAAATGCAACCATTTCCTGCTTTCTAGCTAATCTAAATCTCCCAGCACAGCAGAACGGCTGATGGTCAGAAAGAAAAAAAAAAGGAAAAATAGCAATTTAGCAGGCAAGGTAAGGAATGAGTGGGTGGGAAGGGTACCTGCACGGCGCAGCCTTATGTTCCTGCGCAGCCTGGATTAATTGCTTTGGGGGGTGCTCTGGGGGTGACATTTCCCTGCGGCCCACCAAAATTTTCTCACAGATCACCAGTGGTCTTCAGCCCACCAGTTGGTGACTGCTGGTCCATACTGTATTGAATCATTCGGAACAACAGGGAACTTACGCAAGGCTGTTATTTGTGGATTATAGTTCTGCCTTTAACATCATTCTACCCAACAGGTTGTTTCTTAAAATGTCCAATTTGGGTATAAATCAGAAGATTTGTTTGTGGATAAAGGATTTTCTGACAGATAGGCAACAGTCAGTAAGGATGGGCTCTCACCATTCTTCTACTCTGATACTAAGCACAGGAGCCCCCTACCCCCAGGGTTGTGTGCTAAGTCCCTTCCTTTATTCTTTGTACACACGACTGCACACCATTGTATAACACCAACACAATTATTAAATTTGCGGATGACACAACAGTGGTGGGGCTCATTAATAAGAACAATGAGTCTACTTATAGAAAGGAAGTACAAGGGCTGACACTGTGGTGTAATGAAAATGGCCTCCTGCAACCCTCTGACAGCGAAAATGGCGCTCGGAGAGCCGCATGCCCCCCCCCCCCGAGCTCCATTTTCTCTGGCAGAGCCCTCAGGCCATGAGTGACGCCCTGACATGAGTGACGTCGAGCTGGCCACACCCACCCCAGCCCTCCTTAGATCAAACACAATGCCGATGTGGTCCTCAACGAAACTGAGTTTGACACCCCTTTTCTAAGCCCAATGAGAATAGCTCAAAGAGATGCACTGGTAATACTTTATTTATTTTTATTTATTTATTTGGTTTAGTTTGTCCAGCATGTATGAGAAAACAAGTGTAAGTACAAACATAACATAGAAACCTATAAGGATAAATGGTTATAAGTATATACATAGTAAATGAGTACAAATAAATGGGAACAGTAGGACAGGGATGGTAGGCACGCTGTTGCGCTTATGCACGCCCCCTTACAGACCTCTTAGGAATGGAATGAGGTCAATAGTAGACAGTTTAAGGTTAATGTTTTGGGGGTTTGAAGATGTAACAAGAGAGTCAGGTAAGGAATTCCAGGCATTGACCGCTCTGTTGCTGAAATCGTATTTTCTGCAATCAAGTTTGGAGCGGTTTACTTTGAGTTTGTATCTATTGTTTGCCTGTGCGTTATTGTGGTTGAAGCTGAAGTAGTCATTGACAGGTAGGTGGTTGTAGCAGACAATTTTTTTTTTTACCAAGCTTAGGTCAAACCGTAGTTCTAAGTTGTCTAGGTCCAAAATTTCAAGCCTGAAGAGTATTTCTTTATGCTGCTCACTTTGCAAATGGAGATACCCATTCAGCAGGCAACACAAAAGGAAGGCAAGGATAAAAAATTTGCCACTGGCTGTAGAAGCTTTCTTTTTAAAATCTATTTAGCAATATCTTGCCATCGATGACTCTACCCCATTAACAACACTTGGCAAGTCTCCTTTTCACTTTAAAAAATAAAATAAAAATAAAGGTTACTATTTACTTCCTTCCTCCTCCAGTTTACTGCCAACAAAATCCTGTAAGGCAAGAGAGAGAGAGAGAGAGAGAGAGAGAAAGAGAGAGGGAGAGAAAATAAAACATGAAATATATTTGACTGAGTTGGCAGCGTGAGGCCATTTGCGTCAGAAAGAACTAATCTCCAATAAAACAGAAAGTCCAAGAAACATAATGTACCCTTTTGAGATGCTCTTTTGAAGTTCCTGTTCTTTGGAATGGTGAAAATGCTGCAGCTTGCCTGGAACTTGGAAAGGTCAATAGATTTATGGACAAACAGTTATTTGTAAAAGCGTTCTCAGACCTCAAGTTAAAAAAAGAGGGACAATTTTAGCCGATGGTCAACATACAGAAACATTAATGTTTATTTTATTTTGTCCATTTGAATCCTTTCTTTTTTTTTCCCCCTCACAGAGCTTCATGCTGGAATACAGGAGGTTATTTGTAACCCCAATGACAAGGAAGTAGAAACTCACTGTGGGGCAGTGTAGGTAGTCCTCGATTTATGACCACAAGGGAGCCCAGAACTTCTCTTGCTAAGTGAGACCGTTGTTGAGGGGCTGCCACAAAGAAGAGGGAATCAAGCTATTCTCCAAAGCCCCTGAGGGCAGGACAAGAAGCAATGGGTGGAAATTAATCAAGGAGAGAAGCAACTTAGAACTAAGGAGAAATTTCCAGACAGTGAGAACAATTAACCAATGGAACGACTTGCCTCCAGAAGTTGTAAATGCTCCAACACTGGAAGTTTTTAAGAAGAGATTGGACAACCATTTGTCTGAAGTGGTGTAGGGCTTCCTGCCTGAGCAGGAAGTTGGACTAGAAGACCTCCAAGGTCAATTCCAACTCTATTCTATTCTATTCTATTCTATTCTATTCTATTCTATTCTATTCTATTCTATTCTACTTACTCTACTCTACTATTCTGTTCTGTTCTGTTCTATTTCTATTTCTATTCTATTTCTATTTTATTTCAATTTCTATTCTTTTTATATTCTCTATCTCTTCTCCTTCTCTTCTATTATTTCTATTTCTATTCTCCTCTTTCTATTCTATTCTATTCTATTCTATTCTATTCTATTCTACTCTACTCTACTCACTCTATTCTGTTCTGTTCTGTTCTATTTCTATTTCTATTCTATTTCTATTTTATTTCAATTTCTATTCTTTTTATATTCTCTTCTCTTTCTCCTTCTCTTCTATTATTTCTATTTCTATTCTCCTCTTTCTATTCTATTCTATTCTATTCTATTCTATTCTATTCTATTCTATTCTATTCTATTCTATTCTATTCTATTCTATTCTCTCTGTTATTGTATTCTACTCTACTCTACTCCACTCCACTCCACTCCACTCCACTCCATTCCATTCCATTCCATTCCATTCCATTCTATTATGTGGGTTTTGCCTCAATTAACAATTAGCTCGTGGAACTAAGGAGAAACTTCCTAACTGTGAGAAGAATTAACCATTGGAACAGCTTGCCTCCAGAAATTGTGGGTGCTTCATCACTGGAGGTTTTTAAGAAGAGACTGGACAGTCATTTGTCTGTAATAGAATAGGGTCTCCTTCTTGAGCAGAGGGTTGGACTAGAAGACCTCCAAGGTCCCTTCCAGCTCTATTCTGATTGACACTGTTGATTGACTATCTGGTAAGCTCCCAAAGAAAAATGCAATCTTCTATCCTTAATTAGGTAGGAACAAAAGGTTGTTGTGCTGCTAAACGCAGACCTTAGAATATAATTAGATCCAAATAGTGTAGCATGGAAGAAAGGTGAGAGTAGAAATTCACAGGCCAGTGAACTGTAGAAAAAAATTAAATATTAAGAGTCAATGGCCATCGATCGATTCCAGACTGGGTCTCCATGAATCCAGCCGATTAAATAGTTGTGTTCAAGCAAAAAGTAATGAAATGATAACTAATTTCTTATAATGAAATGCAGAGATACAGTTATGATTTTTGTCATGCGAATAATTTTTGCTATTTATTTTGCTGGTGTCAGGATTCAGGCAGTTACTCCAACTAAATCATGAGCCTCGAGCTATGCTCCCAAAACTAAAAAAGATTTATTTGAAGTTAACATTCTACGTCCGGCATTAACCTGGACGTAGCCAACTCTGAGATACATAATTCACTGTCACACTTGATCCTGTTTCCTCCCCAACCCTCTGGGTATATCATCCAACGAAAAATGTCCATAGCCAAGAGTTATCAGTCATGCTCTCCAATTAGATTTTTTACAAGGCAGAAGCTTCAGTCATCTAATCAGTCTTTAAAGAAAATATGAATGGAATGTACTTTCGATTCCACACTGCTGCCCGCTCTTTGAAACTCCCCCCCTTCTTTTGACAACTATAAAATGTGTATACATTATGTTTTATGAGTTGACAACTGGCTTGCTATAGCAACCAAATGGGACAGGTAGAGACTCCAACAGATAGGACTGCAGAAAAAAACATCCATCATCATCCACTTAGAAACAAACAACCTACTCTCTAATAAAAAATTTGGTTTCAGGAAAAAACTATCATATAATCTGCAACTCTTACACTGCAAAAACATATGGACTTCACAACTTGATCAGGGCAAAACAATAGACGCAATCTACATAGACTTCTATAAAGCCTTTGATTCAATGGTACACGACAAACTACTCCTAAAACTAAAATCTTATGGTATCTCTGGACACCTGCATAACTGGATAGAAGCATTCCTCTCAAACAGACAACAAATGGTCAAAATTGGGAACGTCCTGTCAAATTATGTACCTGTCAACAGTGGTGTCCCCCAAGGCAGTGTTCTAGGACCAACTCTTTTCATACTCTACATAAATGACCTCTGTGATCATATCAAGAGCAACTGCGTTCTCTTCGCTGATGATGTAAAGCTGTTCAATACCACAGATAATTCGGCTACCCTTCAAAAATACCTTGACTATGTATCAGAATGGTCAAACAAATGGCAACTTCAAATCTCAACAAATAAATGCTCTGTCCTACATATTGGCAAATAATAAATAAATCAGTAAATAAAATACAGCGTGAATAGTCAAGACCTTGTTGATGATCCAAACTCTGTCAAGGATCTTGGAGTACTCATCTCAAAAGACCTAAGTGCTAGAGCCCACTGTAACTACATAGCCAAAAAGGCGTTAAGAGTTGTTAACCTAATCTTACATAGCTTTTGCTCTGGTAATATTACACTAATAACTAGAGCATACAAAACATTTGCTAGACCAATACTCGAATACAGCTCATCAGTCTGGAACCCACGTTACATATCTGATATTAACACAGTTGAGAAAGTCCAGAAATATTTCACAAGAAGAGTTCTCCACTCCTCTACGCATTGCAGAATACCTTATGCCACCAGACTTGAAATTCTAGAACTAGAAAATCTAGAACTACTCCACCTTTGGTCCGATCTAAGTATAGTATATAAAATCATACATTGCAATGTCCTACCTGTCAATGAATACTTCAGCTTCAACCATAACAATACAAGAGCACACAATAGATACAAACTCAAGGTAAACTGCACCAAACTTGATTGCAGGAAATACGACTTCAGCAACAGAGTGATCAATGTCTGGAATACTCTACCTGATTCTGTGGTTTCTTCCCCAAACCCCAAAAACTTTAACCTTAGACTGTCTACTATTGACCTCACCCCTTTCCTAAGAGGTTTGTAGGGGGTGTGCATAAGCGCACCAACGTGCCTACTGTCCCTGTCCTATTGTTTCTTTCTTTTTTCTAATCTATCTATCTATATCTATCTAAACTGACTATTTTTGCCATGAGCATGGTGCTTAAAGCAAAGAATTGTATTTATCTGAGTTATTTTTTTTAAGCTGTTGAGTCTGTCAGTTCAGTCGGTTCAGTCACAGCTGTAACCCAAAAAAAGGTCTATTTTTTTTTAAAAAAAAAAACTTTCTATTTCTTCTTATCTGAGAAGATTTAGCCCTAAACAAGCCCTCCACTTCACAACAAGCAGCATTTGGTGATGTGAGTGATTATATCCTTTCAAGATGTTTTGAGTGCTGAAAAGAAACAGGACCATTATGAGAAAATGGCTTTCCAGGGACATACAGGATGATCAATTGTCACCCAAAATTGCCAGCAATTTTCATGGAGTGGGTGGCGTTCCGTTACTTCTTGCTGTGTGGAAAACCTGTCGCTTGCAAAATGGTGAGGAGGTTCAGCAAAATCATGAATTTCAGCAAAGACTTGGGAAGGGGGTAGTTGGGCTGAAATTATGGGGTGTGTATATAGGGAGCCCGGGCAGGCAAGTGAGCCCAACACAGCTGATCATTGGAGTGAACCAGTTCGCTCCCAGCTGAACTTCGGAGCAACCGGTTCTCCCCAACTGGGCCGAACCGGTAGAAATTTTTTTAACAACCAGCTCTGTGGGCGTGGTTTAGGTGGTGGGCATGGCTTGGTGGTCATGTGACTAGGTGGACATGGTTGGGTGGTTATGTTATTGGCTGGGCGTGGCCAACTCAATATCACTCACATCGAGGCACGCATCTCCTCGCCTGGCCTCTCATGACTGTGGGGATGCTGCAACAGTCATAAGTGTATAAAATGGTTATAAGTCACTTTTTTCAGTGCCATTGTAACTTTGAATGGTCACTCCACACAAGCAAAGTACCAGCAAAGGAGGGGGAAAAAAAACTCCAGAGAAGTTCCAGAGACAGGAAGTCTAGTCCTGCCAAGAATGTAATAAGGGTTAATGGAGAGGCAGCTTCTGTAAGCAACACCAGAATGTTTCCTTCCTGCCTTCCTTACAGGATTAGGCCAGTAACTTCTTCTAACAACCAGTTCTCTGAACTGCTTAGAATGTTAACAACCAATTCTAGCGAATAGGTGCGAACTGGTAGAATCCCACCCCTGGTTGGAAAGCTTCTATTCTTGCGCAAACACCTCTGCACCTGCGCAAAGTGCACGTTTGGCATGCTCGTGCACACAAAGTGTGTGCACATGTGCAAAGTGTGCCCACCAAGCCACGCCCACCAAACCAGTGGTAAAACCTTTTGAATCCCACCACTGTTCTGGAGGCAAGTTGTTCCACTGATTAATTGTTCTCACTGTTGGGAAATTCTTCCTTAGTTCTAGGTTGCTTCTCTCCTTGATTGCTTCTTGTCCTGCCTTCAGGTGTTTTGGAGAATAGCTTGACTCCCTCTTCTTTGTGGCAAACCCTGAGATATCAGAACACTGCTGTCCTATCACCCCTAATCCTTGACATTGCATGAATGATGAGTGACATACACACTGCATGACTGACATGAGTGTATAGCGAGACATACCTCTCTATACACACAGAGAGGCATGCCTATCTACTGTACAGTATGTGTGTCTCCCATTATCCTTGGCAGTACTTTTCTCTCTCTTGAGTATGATGATAGTCACATTTGTGTATGTATTATTAACAGAGATGACTTTGAGATGCAAACTCTACTTAAGTTGATCAACCCTTGGAGTGTCACACTGGCTGTTTGGAGCCATGATTGCCAAAAGATAGAGGCGCGGCTGCCAATTTCGCGATTTTATCTGTCGGCTGAGGGAACAACAGCACTATAATTGTCAATGCTGTCATCCTTGTGAAGTTAAAATACACACACGGTATCAGTTTCATTTTGGTATCTTCAGGAAGCTGTCAATTCAACTGACAATCCATCCGCATTATGATCTGGTATATAGCAAGGATGTGCCACATTACAGGTGTTTTTTTTTTGTTTTTTGCTTGCACTTTAGGCAGTGTTTCCTAACCTGGACAACTTCCAGGTGTACGGACTTCAATGCCCAGAATTCTCCTGCATGGCCATGTTGACTCTGAAATTCTGGAATTCTAGTTTAGTTTAGTTTAGTTTACTTTATTGTCACTGCACCTCGTACAACGAAATTAAAGACCATCTTCAGTGTACATCATGACTATGAAAATAAACACAAACACACATCCTTCGCGTTCTATACATTGAATTGAAAACCCCTGATATTGCATTGTAATATTGATATTACAGGAGCCTCTGTGGCACAGTAGTGAGAGTGCACTATTGCAAGCTACTTCTGCAGCCAGCTGCCTACAATTTGGCAGTTCAAATCCACCAGGGTCAAGGTTGACTCAGCCTTCTATCCTTCTGAGGTGGGTAAAATGAGGACCTAAATTATTGGGGACAGTATGCTGACTCTGAAAACCACTTAGAGAGGGCTGGAAAGCACTATAAAGCGGTATATAAGTCTAAGTGCTATTGCTATTAATATTGCACTATACAGTAGAATTCAATAGAGTTACTGCCCTGGGATAGAAGCTATTTTTCAGCCTATTTGTTCTTGTATTTATTGTCCTGTACTGGTAATAGTTAAAAAAAAAACGGTGCCCAGGATGAGATGGATCTTTGAGAATGTTTTGAACTTTCTTAAGGAAGCAGGAGCTCTTCCAAAGAGGGGAGAAGGCAACCAATGATCTTCTGGGCAATGACATTAACCAGGGGTGGGATTCAAATTTTTTAATATCCGGTTCTGTGGGTGTGGCTTAGGTGGTAGGCGTGGCTTGGTGGTCATGTGACTGGATGGACATGGCTTGGTGGTCATGTTATTGGCTGGGTGTGGCCAACTCAACATCACTCACATCGAGGCACGCATCTCCTCGCCTGGCCTCTCGTGACTGTGGGGAGGCTGCAACAGTCGTAAGTGTGAAAAATGGTCATAAGTCACTTTTGTCAGTGCCATTGTAACTTTGAATGGTCACTCCACACAAGCAAAGTACCAGCAAAGGAGGGGGAAAAAAACTCCAGAGAAGTTCCAGAGGCAAGAAGTCTAGTCCTGCCAAGAACATAATAAGGGTTAACGGAGAGGCAGTTTCTGAAGCAACACCAGAATGTTTCCTTCCTGCCTTCCTTACAGGATTAGGCCAGTAACTTCTTCTAACAACCGGTTCTCTGAACTGCTTAGAATGTTAACAACCGGTTCTAGTGAATAGGTGCGAACTGGTAGAATCCCACCTCTGATGTTAACCCTCTGGAGTGCTTTCCTATCTGCCACTGTGCAATTGGCAAACCATAGAGAGGTGCAGTATGTTAAAATGCTCTCTATGGTGCAGCGGTAGAAGGTCACCAGCAGTTTTCCATTCAGTTGTTGTTTCCTGAGAAGTCTCAGGTAGTATAATCTCTGCTGGGTCCTTTTGACCAGGGCTGCAATGTGAGCAACCCAGGTCAGGTCCTCTTTTATGGTAACACCCAGAAACTTAAAATTGCCCACTTGCTTCACTCAGTCTCCATTGATAAGCTTTGAAAACTTGGAGGTTTATCTATGTCCTCAAGGTAATAAACCTCCAAGTGCTTCAATGACCCTCTAAAAGGATGCAAATGACCAGCTGCCTGCAAGGAATATAAATCCTTCCATTCCCCACCGTCCTGTCAGAGCTGAAGAAGCTTCTTGGATGAGAAGTGAAATGTCTTCAAAAGAAAAAAACAAGAAAGTCCAGTTGCCTCTTGAAAAAAAACACCTTTAGGACAACCATGACCTGGATGACTGACGATCCCTACAGACTTTAAGGAAAGAGAAGAAGAAGATGACCAGCAACAAAGTGGATGAATTTAGTTATAGGTGAGGGATGAAACATTGAAAGACTTCAAGGCCCAGACTAGGAATAAAGCATCATGGATAACATCTATCTTCAAGGGTCTTCAAACTTGGCAAGTTTAAGACTTGTGGACTCCAACTCCCAGAATTCCTGAGCTAATATGACTGGAGGAGGAATTCTGGGAGTTGAAGTCCACAAGTCTTAAAGCTATCAAGTTTGAAGACCCCTGACTAGTAGTCATTAAGAGTTGATACCCACTGGATGGTGATTGGAATAGAGGTTTCATCCTCTTTATATGGGACTGCAACACCACAATGCACACACAAAAGGGCAGAGGTTGTGTCGTGACACTGCTTTAATTATTTCTTCCCCTTGACTTCCTTATGAATGGCACTTCATACTAATGGCAAACTATTTGACTGAAATTATTAAGAGTCTCCTTCTTGGGAATTATTTTCTGCATCCAGTAGTAAGTAGAAATGGCTCTGAAATCGTTTGTCCAGACTCTAGTCTAATGAAAAGAAGGACCAGGGGACACGTGATAGCAGTGTTCCAATGTTTGAGGGGTTCCTAGAAAGAGGAGGGGGTCAAAGTATTTTCCAAAGCACCAGAAGGCAAGAAAAGAAACAATGGATGGAAACTAACCAAGGAGAGAAGCAACCTAGAACTAAGGAGTAATTTCCTCATGGTGTTGTGGTTAGCGGGCAGCAGGTGCAGACAGCTGAGGAGAGCGAGGACTCTGATGAAGGGCCAGGACCTTCAGGGAGTGGACTGCTGCCTTCAGAGATTGTGGGGGCTGGCAGCAGCGATGAGGAGGTTCCTGGGGAGCCTGTGCCAAGTGCACATGCACGAAGGATTACTCGGAGGAAAGAACAATTACAGCAGCACAGGCGACTCAGGAGTAAGGCTGCAAGGTAATGGCCCCTCCCTCAAGAGGATAAAAGCCAAGTTTGGAAAAGAGCTCTTTGCAGATAGCAAAGAAGCTTTCAAGCTCAACTGGTGGACATCTTAGTTCGGTGTTTGGAGAATCTTGTAAATTAGTTCTTATCTCTGGGTTTTTGGCAGCCTGGACAAACAACTTGGCAAGGCTCTTTCTTGTCGGAGCTAATTAGTGGAAAGCAGCCTTCAGAACAGAATTCGTTATTAAACCTTAAAAGGTGGGGGCTGCTGCCTTTGTCTGTGTTTGCTCTTTGGGATCCCGTTTGGGTCAGAACAAATGGTGAGAGCAATCAACCAGTGGAATAGCTTGTCTTCAGAAGTTCCGAGTTCAGAAGCTCCATCACTGGAGGCTTTCAAGAAGAGATTGGACAACCATTTGACTGAAATAGTATAGGGTCTCCTGCTTGAGCAGGGGGTTGGACTAGAAGACCTCTAAAGTCCCTTCCAACTCTATTATCCTATGTTCTGTGGTCATTTCTCAACCCATAATTTATAGTGTTTTCCTAATATCTTCCAGCTATTACTGGTGTGATGTAAATCTTCCCACCTTGCTATTTATTTTGACACAAATGATAAACTCGATCACGACTTACTTAAGTAACTTACTGACTGCATGTTTTGTTCTGTTTGTACAAGTTTTATTTTGCAATTTGGCAGAAAGCCTCTGCACAGACCTGGCTTTGCAATTTCTGTTCCTGCTTCCCAACACTGGCATTCTTATAGCAATTTTTCTTTGGGTGTGCCTTTTTTTTTTTTTTTTGAAGCCCAAGCGAAGGTCGAGTGTGTCCCTTCCAAGTTTAATTAAAAGAGACATTTCAGTGTATTGCCTTCCATTTTGGCCTGTTGTTGTTCTTCTTTCTTTAACTGCTGACTGTATCACAAAATTCTGAAAAGTGTGGATTATAATATCATTCACATTCCAACAGCTTTGATGTATTTAATCAAAATCAGTGCATGTCAAAAATTCACGGCGACTGAATCTTTTATTCCTCCCTACTTATGAACCATATCAGATTTAATTATGACTCTAAGGACTTTGGCTAAGATACCTTCTGTGCTTCATGCAACTAATCAGAGCAGCAAATGTTAGGGACCTATCTATGGATGAAAGAAAAGCCTTTGTTTTTAAGAGAAGTAGATGTTTTGCACTTCCCAAAGTAATATTTAAAATATTTTTAGTTGGAATTTGCAATTTCTAGATTCTGTTTGCCCATTTGCAAAAGGTGAATCGTACCCAGTGGTGGGATTCAATTTTTTTTTACTAGCGGTTCTGTGGGCATGGCTTGGTGGGCGTGGCAGGGAAGGATACTGTAAAATCTCCATTCCCTCCCCACTCCTGGGCGTGGCAGGGAAAGGATACTGTAAAATCCCCATTCCCTCCCCACACCCCACTAACCTGCTTTCCAGCTCCGTTCTCCTGTGCAAGGCAACAAAAGAAGACCCAGCCAATCATCTGGGACTCAATGGGAGGCAGAGAATAGATGGGGGCGGGGCCAGTCAGAGGTGGTATTTGCCGGTTCTCCAAACTACTCAAAATTTCCGCTACCGGTTCTCCAGAACTGGTCAGAACCTGCTGAATACCACCTCTGATCGCACCAATTCATCTCCAGGGCAAAATAGAGTCACTGTTTTAAAACCAAGGCAGCAAAAGATGACTTCAAGCTGTCTCAGTTAGGAATATGGAGTAAAGTAACAACAAAGGGATGAAATGTTGAGACTTGGAAAAAGTACAGAGAAAGGCAACTAGGATGAGTAAAGGGCTGGAGACTAAACATGTGAAGAACAGTTGCAGGAATTGTATGTGGCTAGTCTAAAGAAAAGAAGGAATAGGGGTGACATGATAGCAGTATTCCAATATTTGAAGGGCTGCCATAAATGAGGGAGTTAAGTCATTTTTCCAAAGCACAAGGCAGGACAAGAATCAATGGATGGAAACTAATCAAGGAGAGAAACCAGGAACTAAGGAGAAACTCCCTAACAGTGAGGATAATTAATCAGCGGAACAGCTTGCCACCAGAAGTTAGAAGTGCTTCATCACTGGAGGTTTTTAAGAAGAGACTGGACAGTTACTTGTTTAAAATGGTATAGCATCTCCTGCTTGGGCAAGGGGTTGGAGTAGAAGATCTCCAAACTCCTTTTCAGCTCTATTCTGATTGAGGATGTTCCTAAAGGAAATCAACCCTGATTGTTCATTGGAAGGACAATTCAAGTACTGTGGCCACCTAATGAGAAGAGTGGTCTCATTAAAGAAGACCTTGATGTCAGGAAAGATGGAAGGCAAAAGGAGAAGGGAAGGGGATGGAAGAGGATGAAATAGCAATAGCATTTAGCCTTACATACTTTCTCATAGCAGTACTCTTTACGGCACTGTCTGAACAATTTGCAAGGTTAGCATTGAGGGCGAAAGTATGTTCTCTGAGCTCGTGGGCTCGTTTCCGAATTTTTCATTAATGGGCTAGGTCACATGTTTAGGGGGCGTCAGTGTTCTTCTGTTTATAAGGACTTCGTCGGGAGTGGGCTTCAAAAAAAAAATAGCGACCGGTTCTCTGCCCGATTGCTGGGTGGGCGTGGCCATGGTGGGTGTGGCCTAGTCAGCCTCCTGTACTACAGCGGGGGTCGGGGCGTTTTTGCCCTCCCCGGGCTGTGGAGGTTTTCTTTGCGCTTCTGGTAGGGCAAAAATGGCCTTCCCAGACTCTGGAGGTTCTCTGGAGGACAGAAACTGTTCTATCGCCAGAACAAAGCAGACTCGAGACCGGAGTTGAGTTCAGCTCTTTATTTAACTGTCAGTAACTTCAACTAAACTCGAGCCGCGGCAGCCTCTTTTATAGCGGCTGCTCGCGGCTCGCAACCAATGGCATCATTTTAAACCTTCCGCCGTTTAGGCGGCCAATCATAATCCATTGTTAACCACCAATCGCTAGGCGGTAGTGATTGTCCAATTGGAACGTAGTATTTCGAGTATGCAAATGTCTATATACAACAGAAACGGGCCCATTTCCAGCCTTCCCAAGCTTCTGGGAGGCCCGTTTTTTGCCCTCTCTGAGCCTCCATGCGGGCTCTGCACTTACCTGGGATCCAAAATGGGCTGTGTGGAGAGTCCTGGGAAGAGAAGGGAAGGGAAGGGAAGCGAAGGGAAGGGAAGGGAAGGGCAGAGTGGGCAGGGCCAGCCAGTCATCCCAACTACTGGTTTGGCAAACCAGATGTAAAATTAACATCTGGTTCGCTCGAACCAGTGCAAACCGGTAGCAGCCCACCCCTGGACTTCAGGTGTGGGGTGTGTCAAGTGAGGATCTTGGGATGGGTCTTGGGATGGATCAGGTGTCAGTTTGAGTTTGCTCAAATTCATGTTCACTGCATCAATGGCCATGATTTAGCCATCTATATATATATATATATATATATAGTTCATATTGCAATAGTGGCAAATATCTGTAGCTCGGGTGTAGGATGAGGGTGAAGGTTCATTCTCCAAGCTTGTGGGTTGGTTTCCAAACGTTTTGTTACCAGGCTAGGTAACATTTACAGCAGAGTTTAGGGGAGGTCAGTATTTAAAAAAAAAGAATTGTAGCTTTCAAGCAAATATATGGAAGAAGTTCCAGATGGTAAAATCAGTACAACATGGGGGAAAAAATTAACTCCATTTCTGGAGGTTTTTAAGAAGAAGTAGACAATCACTTATCAAGGAAGTGGTTGTCCAACTCTTCTTATCTTAATTAATTCATCTGATCTTAATGATCAAATTAATCAGTATTAACCATGATCCTTCTGATAGTAACTGCATCCTAGGCTTAAATGGTATCTTTTATCAAGATGTAATCATTATTAATTAATGCTGTCGGGTAGTCCTGGCTCTGCAGCTTAAAAATGGAGGAATTCTCAATTTAGCTCTCAAAATATTATTATTATTTTAAATTATTTATTGAATGGAATACTGCATCCAGTTTTTGTCACCACAATATAAAAAGAGATGTTGAGACTTTGGAAAGAGTGCAGAGAAGAGCAACAAAGAAGATTAGGAGGCAAAAACATACAAAGAATGGTTGCAGGTATTAAGCATGTTTAGTTTAATAAAAATAATAGAAGTAGGGGGTGACATGATAGCTGTCTTCTGTGGGAAGAAATATTGGTCTGGTTCAGTTACAGTCTGGGAGAAAGGCACTGGAGACAAAATGGAGGCTGGAGGATGATTGGAAAGAGGGTTTTATTGTACTGGTCATTTATTGAGAACCACATGTTTGTGGTTCGGGTGCAGCTGACCACACGGAGTTGAAAGTGGGTGGGTTTTTATACCTTCTTTGGGCTTTGCACTTGAACTTCCTGTTCCTGTGCAAGAACATGTATTCTATTGGCTGTTGTCAGATCCCTATGGGGTCATGTAGGGGTCATAGCTGTCTCTATAGACAAAAGAGGAAATGCAAATCCTAGGTCCGTGATGGCGAACCTGTGGCATGTGTGCTACAGGTGGCACACAGAGCCATTTATGCCAGCATGCGAGCTGCAGACAAACTTACCTCACGGGGCCTGTGTGCACCTCACAGCTGATTTTCAGCCAGATTGAGGCCTTTTTCAGCCTCCCAAAGGCTTGAGGAGGGCTTCTGCAGGCTTTGCAGGACGAAAACTAGCCCTGTTTCGTCACTTCCTGTTTATCCAAAAATACCGGAAGTGACGAAACAGGGCTAGTTTTCGGCCTACAAAGCCTGCAGAAGCCTTCCTCAAGCCTTTGAGAGGCCGAAAAAGGTTTCAAACCAGCCGAAAATCAGCTGTGTGGTGCAGTACAACTAAGGGGGCGGCGTGGATGGGTGGCAATTACACGCGCATGCATAGGGGGCTTGGGGGGGGGGCGTACATTGCCTTCTGGGTGCTGGCATGCGAGTGTGAGCGTGCAAGCGCGCATACAATTTTTGGCACAGGAGCCCAAAATGGTTAGCCACCATTGTCCTAGGTGTTTGTCTGAGCTCCCAGGTTTGGTTGAAGTTTGAGGTGATGCAATGAAGGGGCTTTGTGTTCTGAAAGGGTGTTGGGAAATTCCTATTGTGGCATAATGATTTTTTTTCCTGTGTTGGATCTTGGGTGAGGGGCTGCTTTCTAATCCCACCATTCTGCCTTTGTTTCAAAATATCCTGTCCCAAATCTGCATTTCTAAAAGCATCTGCTGGGGCTATTAAAAAGATTTGGAGGCTGCTTTCTGTCTTTTAATATTTCCCAAAATGTTTTATTCTTCTGTGGGGGTGGCTGCCGACTTTCTACAATTCCAATATTTGAGGGGCTGCCACAAAGAAGAGGGAGTCAAGCTATTCTCCAAAGCACCAGAAGTAGTAGAAGAAGCAATAGATAGAAACTAGTCGAGGAGAGAAGCAACCTACAACTAAGGAGAAATTTTCTGACAATGAGAACAATTAACCAGTGGAACAACTTGCCTCCAGAAGTTGTGAATGCTCCAACACTGGAAGTTTTTAAAAAGATGTTGGATAACCATTTGACTGAAATAGTATAGGGTCTCCTGCTTGAACAGGGGGTTGGACTAGAAGACCTCCAAGGTCCTTCCAACTCTTTATACTGTTGAGTTATAATTAGTTTTCCTGTATATGGTGTCAAGTTGGACTAGAACAGGGGTCGCCGACCTTTGGACCTCAGGGACCACCAAACTCGGAATTTTAAATCCCGTGGACCACTAATATGAATTTTGACTGACAATGGCTTGCTGATGTTGGTGGGAGAGAGAGAGAGAGACTTTTGGCTTCATGCAAGGAAAGCAGGAGAAGCAGCAGAAGTTTTTCTTTCTCTCCCCCAAACTCCGCCAGAAATGAGTCTTTGCCGGTGCAGCCTCTTGGAGCAAGCGGCCTTGCAGGGTCCCAAAGACTCATTTCTGGCGGAGTTTGGGGGAGAGAAAGAAAGACTTTTGCTGCTTTCCTTGCATGCAGCCAAATGTAGAAGAAGAAGAAGTGGATAAAAGCAGCCCGGTGGCCAGGCCAGGCACATGGGATGAGTGAGGCAAGTTCCCCCCCGCCCTTTCCCCCCTCCCCTCACTACCTCGTGTTGTTCACAATGCAAGCGACACAAGCCTTGTGTTCTTGTGGGCCATGTGGGTGGCACAGCCTTGTGTTCCCACATAGCCTGGATTAATTGCTTTGGGGGTGACATTTCTCTGCAGACCACCAAAAGTTTCTTGTGGACCACCAGCGGTCCCCAGCCCACTGGTTGGTGACCACTGGACTAGATGACCTCGTGGTTCTTTCCAGGTTCCCCATCCTATGAGTCCATGAATCATCTGCACCTGGAAATACAAAAAGATTTAATCCAGAGCATCTGTGTGCTCAACACAGCCTTTTTGCTTCCCTGTTGTTTCCCATAATGTATAAATCAAAGAATGAACCGAGTGGTCTTTTTAAAAAGTTAAGTAAAGACATTAATAACAGTAAGGCATTATGAATTATTGAAAAGCCAATGTATACTCCTCTGTAAATTTTGAATATATCGGCTGTATTGACATCTTTATTTAGCTTTGTCAGTTCTTTTAAAAATACATAGGAATTGATTTGACTCCTGGGCCGTCCTATCAGGGAATAGAATTATCTTTATTGAAGGGTAGGCAGCTAACAGATAGGAAGCCATGTAGAAATCCATCACTGGACTCAAAGTCTTTCCTATGGCAGCTCAGTCAGGCAATTTGGACTACACTTGGTTGGTTCCAGTGGTGGGATTCAAAATGTTTTACTATTGGTTCTGTGGGTGTGGCTTGGTGGGCGTGGTGTGGCTTAGTGGGCGTGGCTTGGTGGGTGTGGCAGGGGAAGGATGCTGCAAAATCCCCTTCCCTCCCCACCCCACTAACCTGCTTTCCAGCTCCGTTCTCCTGTACAGAGCAACCAAAGAAGACCCAGCCTATCAGTTGGGACTCGGGAGGCAGAGAAGAGATGGGGGCGGGGCCAGTCAGAGGTGGGATTTGCCGGTTCTCTGAACTACTCAAAATTTCCACTACCGGTTCTCCAGAACTGGTCTGAACCTGTGGAATACCACCTCTGGTTGGTTCCCTCCCAATTGCTTGCCCCGCAAAGAGCCAATTTGGTCTCGTGGTTAAAGCACTAGGTTGGATACCAGGAGACAGTGAGTTCTAGTCCTGCCTTAAGCATGAAAGCTGGCTGGCTGATTTTGGGCCAATCACCAGAAGACGGTGAGTTCTAGTCCTGCCTTGGGATGAAAGCTGGCTGGCTGATTTTGGGTCAATCACCAGGAGATGGTGAGTTCTAGTCCTATCTTGGGCATGAAAGCTGGCTTTGTGATTTTGGGCCTATCACCATGGTGCACTTATGCACGCCCCTTACAGACCTCTTAGGAATGGGGTGAGGTCAATAGTGGCTAGTTTGAGGTTAAAGGAGTGGGGGTTAGAGGATGTAACAACAGAGTCAGGTAGTGCATTCCAGGCATTGACCACTCTGTTGCTGAAGTCGTATTTTCTGCAATCAAGTTTGAAACGGTTTACATTGAGTTTGTATTGTTGTGGTTGAAGCTGAAGTAGTCATTGACTAGTAGGACATTGTAGCAGATAATTTTGTGTGCTACACTTAAGTCTAACCGTAGGCGGCGTAGTTCAAGGTTGTCCAAGCCCAAAATCTCAAGCCTGGTGGTGTAGTAGACTATTTTGTTGCGAGCAGAGGAGTGTAGTACTCTTCTCGTGAAATACTTCTGGACTCGCTCGATTGTATTAATGTCTGATATGCAGAGTGGATTCCAGACTGAAGAGCTGTATTCGAGTATTGGTCTGGCAAAAGTTTTGTATGCTCTAGTTAGCAATTTGATATTTCTGGAGGAGAAGCCTGTGACCTCCACTTGTCTCCTCCTCTTCTGGATTTGTCCTTCTCGCTCTGGCCCTACTTCCTTCCTCTCTCTTGCACACTTCGGCGATGCCTCCCCGGGCCTTGGAAGTACGAATGGCTGTCTCGATTAGCCCCCAATAATGCTCTAATGCATTCTCTCTCCTATTCCTCCAGACGCTAATTTGGTGGAATCGGAAACTGACAGCCCACTGATGTTGTTAAGGTTAATGACCCGTTGATTTACAAGGAAAGTTGCATTAGAAGTCAAATTGATTATAATAATGGTTTCGCTGAGCGGTGTCCACATTAAGGAGAGGGTGTTGTGGCGTGGTCTCCAGCCCTCCTCGACTGCCCATTAGCAGAGTTCGGGGTGATGTGGATACATGATCCAATCAGCAAGCACACACATGTTGTGGTTTGTCATGAAGTCACACTGATAGAGGCAGCCCTCAGCTTGCAACCGTAATTGGGGCTAGATATAGGAACAGGGGGCTGGACTAGAGGACCTCCAATGTCCCTTCCAACTCTGTTATTCTGTTATTCATCCAAACAAGCTAACAGTAAACAATAGCCAAATCAAGGAACCTCCAAGAATATTCTCAACCAACACTGAGAGGACAGCACATTTGTATATAAATGGAGAGCAAACCCCGCTCCCTTCTAGCACTGATGATGTTGCCTAGTTGGGTAATGAAACATCTGCCAAGAAAACATCCAAGCTCCAAGAACCCATAATTCTCCAATAACAAGTATTTCTGATCCAAGCTACTAAAGTCTACATAAACAACCTCTGGCAGTTTGTGATTGCATTCCCATCCAACACACTTAACTTGGTTTTAACCGATCTCATCTTTTTTTTCCCCTTTTTTCTTTTACCTTCGTACAACTTACTGCATAACTAAGTTAAGTTGGGTTGGCCTTATTTTAGCTTACTCTTTTCTTGCCTCAGTTTTAACAATATCCCATTCAATAAAGACTTTTAGCACATCTGTTTTGAATGAAATTAAAGCCCCAACCTTTAAATAAAAGAAAAAAGAAAAAAAAGAAAAGGATTGTTAGACCAAACATTTCAGCCCCATCTGTTCTGGTAACATCATCAAATCACACCACTATATACCCTATAGCCCCCCCCCCCACCTCCTAAAAATTTTGTGGGAGGTGGGGAGAGAAATGCATTAAATCTTGGCCCAAACAAGAAAATGGGCCTTTTTTGTGTGTGATTTAAGAGTGTGAAGGCAAAGAAAATTCAGCTGGGTTTAATGGAACTCCTTTGTATTTAATAATCAGGATCAGTTGGGAATTTTTGCAGCTGTGTAGCTTTGGTGGGGATTCGGTGAGATCACTTGACCTGAGGAGATGCAGGGATGTCGCTTTTGGGGCCGTTTGGAAATTTAATCCAAGTTTCGTCCGATCGTTCTGCTTGATGTCTCTCTCCTTCAGGTTGATGGAATCGTGGCGGAAGAGCAACAGATGGAGACTAACTGTCTCTCTCGAAGGAGAAGATGGAGGAGAAGGAGAAGGAAAGAGAAAGGAAATGTGGGGTAGTCCTCGACTTAATGACTGTCCATTCGACTTTAGTTCATTTAGTGATCGTTCAAAGTTACGACGGCACTGAAAAAAGGGACTTATATGGGGATGAAGAAAATAATGGCATGTGCAGAGATGAGTAGATTTACATTGGCAGTTAGAGAGCAAGAATAAAAAGATTATTATAACATATGGGATTTATTTTATCAATGGTTAGATAGGAAAATGAAATATATTATAATAGAAATATAATACAATAGTAAATATAATACAATGATATTGATATGTTACAATTGATTATTATGGAATGAATTATAATATGAATTAGAACTAGTAAAAATTGAGATTTGCTCGAAAAGGATAAAGTGGATTTGCAATTAAAGTCTAATGATGATACAATAATAACATAATATGACATGGAAAGTTGATTAATATAATATGAATGTAGATTTAAATTTAAGAGGGAAAGACAATTGATATTGTGCACAAGAAATACGTACCAACTGACACACTGTATAATTGAAAGACGATTTTATTTGTTGTTTTGTGTTTGCGTTTGTTTATGTTTGTTGATAATTTTTTTTAAAAAAAAATGGACTTATGACCATTTTTCACGCTTACAACCTTGGCCACGTCCAGGGGTGGCTTCAAAAATTTTAATAATGGGTTCTCTGCCAGGTGACTGGGTGGGTGTGGCAATGATGGGCGTGGCCTAGTTGGCCTCCTGCACCATGGCGGGAAGGGCTTTCCTCGAGCCTCCGGGATGGCGAAAACAGCCTCCCCGGACTCCTGAGGCTCTCTGGAAGCTGGAAATGGGCCTGTTTCTGGCCTGCCTGAACTTCCGGGAGGCCTGTTTTTCTCCCTCCCCAAGCCTCCACAGGTGGCCCTGCCCTTACCTGGGATCCAAAACAGGCCACGTTGGGACTCCTCGGAGGGGCAGGGCAGGGTGGGTGGGGCCAACCAGGAGTGGAATTTGTGGGGTTCTCTGAACTGCACAGAATCTTAGCTAGGGGCTCTCCCAAACCCCTGCGAACCCCCAGTAGTCCACCCCTGGTCACGTCCTCATGACTGTGTGATCAAAACCCAGATGCTTGGCAACTGGTTCATACTTATGACCAGTGGTGGGATCTCTGGCTGGTGTCAGCTTTGATGGTGTCCAGAAATATTTCTTCTAAATTCTTCTAAATAGTCTTCTGTTCCATGAAGGTATCATGATCCCCTGAATGGATGCAGATTTTGTATCCATTCCGAAAGGCTGGCTATCCTATTCATAAAACACCTTCAGTCACAGCTCCCCCAGGCTGGGATTAAGAATTTACATCCCCTTCACCCCAGGGGTGGGTTCAAAAATCCCAGCAACTGGTTCGCTGCCCAGTTGCTGTGTGGGTGTGGCCAGGGTGGGCGTGGCCTACCAGAACTTCCTGTTTCCAGCTTCCAGTGGGCCTCCAGAGGCCATTTTCACCCTCCCAAGGGTCCGGAGGCTTCCCCCGGGCCTCTGGGAAGGTGAAAATGGCCACCCGAAAGCTGGAAACAGGCCTGTTTCACGACTACTGGTTTTTCCAGGAGGGCCATTTTTTGCCTTCCCAAGGGTCCAGAGGTCTCCTTCAGGCCTCTGGGAGGGCGAAAACGGCCTCCCTTGGGTTTTCCCCCTTCCAGAGCCTCTGCACAGACCCTGCACTTACCGCCATCGAAAATGGGCCACATGGAGACTCCTGGGAGGGGTGGGGTGGGGCCATCCGATTGGTTGAAATACCAGTTCGGTGAATCAGATGTAACTTTAACACCCAGTTCACCTGAACCGGCCCGAAACGGTAGAATCCCACCCCTGCCCCCACCCAAATTCTAAGGACAGGACAGGACCTTTAGGACATAACAGGATTTACCCACCACCATTAGAGTAGCAAAAGGCACAAGGGTCACAACATTGCACAACCCCCCTGGAGCATCTCAAATAAAAAACCCCAGAAACCTACAAAGATCCATCCACTCATTTAACCATTTTGTCCGCCACCCCAAAAACATTTGCTGCTGTCACTGATGTTTCTGACATCCAAATAAACAGAGACCTTCCTTCCAACCAGCCAGCCTCCATTTTATTTCCAGCATCTTTCTCCTGGATTGGAACCAGAACGGATTTTTCTTCTAACAATTGTGTCATTGACCCAATGAACTTGAATTAGGGCAAACTCTGAGAGACGATGGAGGTCAGGGGGGCCTGGCATTCTGTAAAATTCTGGGAATTGAAGTCCCCCAGCATGGAAGTTGGTCATGAAGAGTCAGACATGACTTAGTGACTGAACAGCAATAACAAAAGATCTTCACAATATATCAATCCCGCCCAAATGGTTGTTCAATCTTTTTTTGGAAACCTCCAGTGATGGAACATCTACAAGTCTGGGAGACAAACTCTTCCATTGATTAATTGTTCTCACAATCAGGAAATTCCTCCTTATTTCCACTCATTGCTTCTTGTCCTGTGCTCAGATGCTGTGGAAAGTAAATCAACTCCCTCTTCTCTATGATAGCCTTTTGTTGGAAGAAATCTCCATCTGGGTTCAGTTCCAATTGGGGAGAAAGACACTGGAAACATGGAGGCTGCTTGGAAGGATGGTTTAATGGTGAAGCAGAACCACCAAACTACACGTGAGTCTGGGTAGCTGACCACATGGAGTGGAGAATGAGTGTTATTTGACCTTGAGCTTCCTGTTCCTGTGGCAAGGGCATATATCCTATTGGCTGCTGTAGGAGTCATGGGCAAATCCTAGGAGTTTGTCTGAGATAAGCTTGGTTGAAATGTGCTGGGTGATGTAATGAAGAGGTGTATTCTGAAAAGGTGTTGGGCAATTCCTATTATGGCTTAATGGCTTTGTCCTGGTTTGGATCTTGAGTGAGGCCTAATACTACCACCCTGGAGCTGAAGGCCTTTTGTCTTTTAGATAGGATGACCCAGTCTTTCTGGGGTTATTAAGAAAGGTGGGGGCTGCTTTCCAAGAGCATGTTTCTCCTTTTCTCATCCAGGGAGGTATAATATTCTGCCTTTTTAATATTTCCTAGAATATTTTATTCTTCTAGGAGAAGGGTAGGTGATAACTTTCGACACCCTCAAGTATTGAAAGATGCTGTCCTGGCTCCCCTAAGTCTTCTCTTCATTAGACTAAATAATTTCCTTAGCCGTTCATCCTATGATTTAGACTCCAGACCCTTCGCCATCTTTGTTGGTCTTCTCTGCACTTTTTCTAGGGCAGGGATAAGGAACTATGGCCCTTTTATGAAACGTGGACTTCAACTCCCAGAATTCTTGAGTCAAGCATGGCTGGCTCCAGGAATTCTGGGAGATGAAGTCCACAAGTCATAAAGGGGCCATACTTCCCCCACCTCTGTTCTAGGGTCTCAGCCTCTTTTACACCAAGACGATTCAACACTTCAGGATCTGTAAGGCTGATCTCATCTTCACTGGTGATCTGTTTGAACCCTAATTAGATATCTTTGCTGCCATTAGAAATGGAATTGGACAGGTTCTACGCAGCTAAGGCATCAATATATTTGTTTACCAGAGTTTTCTTGAACTTTCTTATCCTCACCGGGTCCTTAGCAACTTCTCCAGTGCTACCAAACAAACCGTGCCTCTTTTGAGGGCATTTTTCTGTGTCCTCCTCCCCAAGGAAATATGGATATCTCATAAAGCTTCCGCAGTGACTAACGCAATGAAGGTTACAGCTGAAGGGCCATCTGGAACACTTCCCCAAGTGCATGAGTTATTGCCGTGGAAGCAATCTTGTCAAAACACTGACTCATGTGCTCGCATATCTTGGAGATGTTGTTTGGCATTTCCTTGCATGAACTTGGAGCCTTGATTAAAAGTCATAAGAAATGCCAGCTTGGGAAGCCAACTTGGATTTGATGCGCACCAAAGCTAACAAAGGTTAAGGGAGGAGGCTTAAAAATGGGAACCTGAGCTTCAGTGCTCAGAATCATGTAATCTACTGTGATGAAAAAAAGAGGAAGAGATTTTTATTTATTTGTTTGTAACCTGTCTTTATTATTTTTACAAATAACTTGATGCGGCATACAT
Organism: Notechis scutatus; assembly: GCF_049901735.1. Classification (NCBI taxonomy): domain Eukaryota; kingdom Metazoa; phylum Chordata; class Lepidosauria; order Squamata; family Elapidae; genus Notechis; species Notechis scutatus. Next base: position 259,798,886 of record NC_142010.1, on the reverse strand, counting down.
ATCCAGCACACCTTCCTCCTCTTTTCCCCCACAACAACAACTCTGTGTGGTGCATTGGGCGGAGAAAGAGGGACTGGCTCAAAATTACCCAGCTGGCTTTCATGGCTAGGACGGGACTTGAATTCACATTCACCTAGTGACTGGCCAAAGTCATCCAGCTAGCTTTCATGCTTAAGGCAAGACTAGAACTCACAGTCTCCTGGTGATTGGCCCAAAGTCACCTAACTTGCTTTCATGGCTTGAACTCACAGCCTTCCAATTTCTAACCTGGTGTCTTAACCCCTAGACCAAACTGGCTCACTTATGTGTCACTATTGGTTCGACGAACCGGATGTAAATTTAACGTCCAGTTCACCCAAACTGGTCCGAACCGGCTGAATCCCACAGCTGGGTATGTGGAGAGGCCTCTATCCTCAGGGATAAAAGCTGGCTGGGTGATTTTGGGCCCATCACCAGGAGATTGTGAGCTCTAGTCTCTCCTTAAGTATGAAAGCTGCTGGGTGACTTTGGGCCAAACACCAGGAGACTGTGAGTTCTAGTTCCACTTTAGTCATGAAAGCTGGCTGGGTGACTTTGAGCCAACCACAAGGAGACTGTGAGTTCTAGTCCCACCTTAGGCAGGAATGCCAGCTGGGTGAGTTTGGGCCAGTCTCCCTCTCTGTCTGCCCAGCCCACCTCACAGGACTGTTTTTTTTGTGAGGAAATCATGGACATCTTCCCCTCATGGCTGCAAACAATAAGCCTTGACTATTCATGAAATGATTGTCGTGGAATGGTAATCTTGGGAGATGAAGATTAATACAACTTCATTTTGCTTAGAGGGATAGTATTGTTTCTCAGTAACAACTATTTAGTGGTGAAGTCCTTTCTCACCTCCTTGATAGGTTTTTTTTTTAATGATCTAGATTCCGAGTGTCTTAAATACTCGAAAACACAATTCCTTCCTTCCTTCCTTCCTTCCTTCCTTCCTTCCTTCCTTCCTTCCTTCCTTCCTTCCTCCATCCCTCTCCTCCTTCCATCCTTCCATCCTCCCTCCCTCCCGCCCTCCCTCCCCTCCTCCTCTTCCTTCTTCCTCCTTCCCCTGCTTCCTTCTTTCCTTCCATCCTTCTTTCCTTCCTTCCTCCCTCCTTCCATCCTTCCATCCTTCCTTCCTTCCATCCTTCTTTCCTTCCTTCCTTTCTTCCTCCCTCCTTCCCCTCCTCCTCTTCCTTCCTTTCTTTCTCCTTCCTTTCCTTCCTTCCTTCCTTCCTTCTTTCCTTCCTTCCTCCTCCTCCTCCTCCTCCTCCATAGTAACTACATGAGGAATATCCTCCTCCCCTTAAAAATACAACTAAGTCCCCACAAGATCATATTCCCTGTGGCAAAACCTTCCTTCCAATAACAGCCCCTCCTGAAACAAATGAAATGCAGCCTTTATCTCCAGTTCAAACTTCAAATTTCTTCCCTTTATTGTTCAACTAAGGGGTCAGAGGCTAAAGGAAATAAACAATCCAGAAGACAACACTTGAAAGACAGCAGATTTCTCTTGAAACTATCCTCTGTAAAGTTCCTGGCATTGGGAGGTCAGGATCTTTCTGCCATATTAATCTTTTTGGGCAAAAATCTCTCTCTCTCTCTCTCTCTCTCTCTCTCTCTCTCTCTCTCTCCTGGGATCCTCTCATAAGGCAGGCTGGAAGAAAGAAACTCGTCTGTGGCTAAAATATATTTCCCAAGCAAGCAGAGAGAAGTAGCGATAATCAAAGGTCCAAATGGAATGATTCCAAGACACTTTATAATGGGGTCTGAGGATCAGCTGGGATTTGATTCAAACTGCTAATTCAGCTCAAACCATCCCTCCAATCCATCCTGAGAGCTGGGCCGGGTCAAAAGTATAAACTACAGCTTTATAATGCCTTGGTAAGATCACACTTGGAAAATTGCATCCAGTTTTGGTCACCATGGTATAAAAAAGGATGTTGAGACTCTAGAAAGAGTGCAGAGAAGAGCAACCAAGATGATTAGGGGACCGGAGGCTAAGGTATATGAAGAACAGTTGCAGGAATTGGCCATGTCTAGTCTAATTTAGTATCCTATGACTATCGCTAAGTGTTGTATCTCATGATTCAGGATGAATGTATTTATGATGACCATGATCATGATTTATCACTTATATCTTTTATGTACAGTGAGAGCTTATGCATTGAAGACAAATTACTTGTGTGTCCAATCACACTTAGCCAATAAAGAATTCTATTCTATTTTATTCTATTCTGTTTTGTTCTGTTCTGCTCTACTCTACTCTACTCTAGCAGTGATCCCCTTAACAACCATGGCACAGCACACACACACACACACATGTGCCCCTTTCTGCATCTTGAGCCTCAGAGAAGCCTCCTGGGTGAAGCAGTAAGACAGTGAGGGGGATCCTGACACAGCTGATTGTCGGAACAGCTGATCGTTGGGAGGAAAAAAAAGATAAATACGGTTCGGCCGAACCGGTAGCTGTTTTTTACTACCAGTTTGCCCGAACCAGGCCAAACTGGTAGAATACCACTACTAATTCTATTCTATTCCATTCCATTCCATTTCTATTCCATTCCATTCTTCATTCCAATATTCTGATCTATTCTATTCTGTTCTGTTCTGTTCCATTCTGTTCCATTCTATTCTACCCTATTCCTATTCCTATTCCTATTCCTATTCCTATTCCCATTCTCTTTCTCTTCTCTTCTCTTCTCTTCTCTTCTCTTATTTCTATTCCAATTCCAATTCTTCCAATTCAATTCCAATTCTATTCTATTCTATTTCTATTCCAATTCTATTCAATTCTATTCTATTTCTATTCTATTCTATTCTATTCTATTCTATTCTATTCTATTCTATTCTATTCTATTCTATTCTATTCTATTCTATTCTATTCTATTCTATTCTGTTCCATTCTATTCTACCTCTAGTCCTACCTGTCAATGAATACTTCAGCTTCAACCACAACAACACAAGAGCAAACAATAGATACAAACTCAAGGTTAACCGCACCAAACTTGATTGCAGGAAATACGACTTCATCAACAGAGTGGACAATGTCTGGAATACTCTACCTGACTCTGTGGATTTTTTTCCCCAAACCCCAAAAACTTTAACCTTAGACTGTCTACTATTGACCTCACCCCTTTCCTAAGAGGTCTGTAGGGGGCGTGCATAAGCGCACCAACGTGCCTACCATCCCTGTCCTATTGTTTCTTTTATTTATTTATTTTTATTTTTCTTATACGTATCCATGTATTTGTAACTATGCTTTTACTTATACCTATTATCTTGTAAGCAATTGACAAAAATAAATATATAAATAAAATTCTATTCTATTCTATTCTATTCTATTCTATTCTATTCTATTCCATTCTATTCTATTCTATTCCTATTCTTATTCCTATTCTATTCCTATTCCCATTCCTATTCCCATTTCCAGGACTTCCATTCCATTCCATTCTATTCTATTCTATTCTATTCTATTCTATTCTATTCTGAGCAAAAGAAGGACTAGGAGTGACCGATACCTGTCTTCCAATATTTGAGAGGCTGCCACAAGGAAGAGGGGGTCAACCTATTTTCCAAAGCACCAAGAGGGCAGGATGGAAACTAATCAAGGAGAGATCCAACCTAGAACTAAGGAGAAATTTGCAGACATTAAGAACAATTAATCAGTGGCAGAGCTTGCCTTCAGAAGGTGTGGATGCTCCATCAGTGGAGGCTTTTAAGAAGAGTTTTTGGATAGCCACTTGTGTGAAATGGTACGGGGTTTCCTGCCCGAACAGGGGATTAGACTAGAAGACCTCTGAGGTCCCTTCCAACTCTGTTATTCTGCTAACAAATACTGAATCCAACTTTCCGCACGGCCTCCTCAAGCCACAGAGTCTTCTAATTGCATGTAATTGTTGCTTGTCCTGTTATGCTCAGCTCCTTTTCCTGTTTGCCCAGTGGTGAATATTAAATTGCAACTGCCTTGGGACAAAGCTCATCTTATTCTGTGTCTTTCAGCATAGAGACATGTAGACAAAAAAGGAAAGGGATTTACTTGACAGGCATAAAAATTGCTGGATCGTTGACAGAAGGGCAGTGCAGAGAGCAGAAAGGGGGAAACTAGCCAAGATCACTGATGAAATTTTACTTCGCTCACGCCGAAAGGTTTACTTTTACCAAAGGGTTGGAGAAGGTAGAAGAGATTAACATTCATCCCTAAGCATGTCTGAGCCGCTCTTGGCTGGGCTTTCCCACCCGGGCTAGAGCTGTAAGTGGAGCCAAATCCCTCCTGGTCATGCCCTCGATCTTCTGATCTCATGCTAGTTGTGAGTTCGGGAACACACCCAACAACCCCAAGTTGGAGACCTGCTTCGGGGGAAATGCGAGCTCTTCAAAGCAGACCGAGATTGCTTCTCCAGGAAGAGCCACCCCAACTTGGGTTCCATTTCAGCTTGTTTCATTCCACCCATAAAAAGAACAAAACAGCCTCCAGAATGCCAGTTTTAAGACTTTGATAGTATCTCTGGCTTGGCCTTAAATGGTGGTGCACTGAACGAGATATCTTTTTCACAGCAGCGTTAAGATGTGTGGACTTCAACTCCCAGAATTCTCCAGCTAGCCTTGAGAAGGGGGAGGAGGGAGGGAGAGAGGGAGGAGCAGAAGAAAAAAGGAAGGAAGGAAGGAAGGAAGGAAGGAAGGAAGGAAGAAAGAAAGAAAGAAAGAAAGAAAGAAAGAAAGAAAGAAAGAAAGAAAGAAAGAAAGAAAGAAAGAAAGAAAGAAAGAAAAGATAGAGAGAGAAAGAACAAAAGAAGAAAGAAAGAAAGAAAGAAAGAAAGAAAGAAAGAAAGAAAGAAAGAAAGAAAGAAAGAAAGAAAGAAAGAAAGAAAGAGGAGGAGGAAGGAAGGAAGGAAAGAAAGAGAGAGAGAGAGACAGGGGGAAAAAGAGGAAAAGAAGAAAGAAAAAGAGGAAGGAAGGAAGACAAGGGAAGGAAAGAAAGAAAGAGAGACAAAAGAAAGAGGGAAGGAAGGATCAGAAGAAAGGAAAGAAAGAAAGAAAGAAAGAGGAAGGAAGGAAGGAAAGAAAGAGAGAGACAGACAGACAGACAGACAGAGGGAAAAAATAGGAAAGGAAGAAAGGAAGGAAAAGAAGAAAAAAATAGGAAGGAAGACAAAGGAAAGAAAGAAAGATAGATAGATAGATAGATAAAAGAAAGAGGAAAGGAACGAAGGATCAGAAGAAAGGAAAGAAAGAAAGAAAGAAAGAAAGAAAGAAAGAAAGAAAGGAAGGAAGGAAGGAAGGAAGGAAGGAAGGGAAGGAAGGAAGGAAGGATGATAAAGGAAAGAAGGAAGAAAAGAAAGAAAGAAGAGAGGGAGGGAGGGAAGATGAAGGAAGGAAGGAAAGAAAAAGAAAGAAGAAGGGAGGAAGGGAGGGAGGAAGGAAAGAAGGAAGAAGAAAGATAGAATTTCTAAATTTTTAGAAAAAAATTCTAAATATTTCTAAATTCCTCTTCATTTCTAAGCTGGACCTCTCCTTAACAAGCTTCCACCTATTACTTCTTGTCCTGCTCTGAGGGGTTGTGGAGAACAGCAATAACTGCTGAAGGTTGGGAGCTCCCTGTTCCCGGAGGGGCTGAGAGGCCCATGGACAATAATCTCTCGAGGCTGATTTAGTTGTGCATTGCGGAGGATGGGATTAGAGCATCCTCAAGGGTTTTGTCTGTTTATTCCTCCCAGAATTCCACAGCGGGAGGATTAATCCCCAGCCCCTCAGGCTGCGGAATTCTGGGAGTTGAAGTCCACACGTCTTCATGTCTCTATGTGAGAGGCTAAGGGTCCTGTTGGAAGAAATATCCTTCTGGGTTCAGTTCCAAGTGGGGAAGAAAGACACTGGAATCACGGAAATTGCTTGGAAAGAATGGCGGACAGGATCACATGGGAAGAGATGCTGAGGGTTTTATTCCCTCTCTGGGCTTTGAACTTCCTCGGGCACAGGAAGAGTATCCTGATTGGCTGCTGTCAGAGGTCATAGCTAGCTCTGTAGGTTGCCTGTGTGCTACGTTTGGCTGAAACTTGGCGGGTGGTGCAATGAAGGGCAATTGAATGGCTCTGTCTGAAGGAGGTCGATCTTTGTTATGTAGAATAGACTGGCCCAGGCCTTAATGGCCCATTAACAAAGGTGTGGGGGGTGGGGAGAGGCTGAGTTTCTGCCTCTCTGAATTTCTACTTCTCTTTTAGGGGAAATATTCTGCCCTTTCAGTCTATCCTAAAATATTTCGTTTTCCTAGGAGAGGGGTGGGTGTTGTGGTTTGCTGGCAGCCGGTGCAGACGGCAACAGAATCAGACAGTGGGGAAGAACGGGGACCAGTGTGGGAATCTGGAGAGAACTTGGATGAGGGTCCTGCTTCTGATGCAGAGATGGGGCCAGGACCATCTGGGAGTGGGGTGCTACCTCCGGTGCCTCCGGAGTCTGGCAGCAGCAAGGCAGAAGAACCAGGGGAGCCTGTTTCCAGTGCGCGTGTGCAAAGAGCTGCCAGAAGGCAAGAGCGGCCAAGACAAAAGGGGCGACTCGGGAGTAAGGCTTGGAGGTGATTGCCCCACCCATAAGGTATAAAGAACAGGCAAAGGTAGAGAAACCTTTGCAGGAAGCAAAGTCATTCACTCTGTTCAGATTAAACCTTGAAGCTCTGTATGGACTTTGTACTTCGGTTGGTTTTTTTACAATTCATTTGCCACTTTAGTTGTTGGCAGCAATTCAAAGGAGAGAAAGGTGGGTACTTATCTCGAGGGACTGTTTGAGATTCATTACAGGCTGGGAATGAACATAATTCCCAGCATTGAAATAAAACAAGAATTGTTTTAACTATGGTCTCAGGAAGCCTTGGTCAGAACAAGTGGGTTTGAACTTCCAACAGTCCCCAAATTGCTCCAGCCTCCTTTGAACACTGCTTAGGTTGCTGTCCATGTCCATCTCAGAGGGCATCAAAGTCCACTGTGTGCTGGAGAAGGAGCACAACCCCCCCATTAAACCCCCTTCTCTCTTTGGAGGGCCAGCTCTATGGGAAAGTGGGGCAGGCAATGAGTCAAAAACTGCCTCTTATATCAGAATGGAGGAACCATGTGGGGTTAGCCAAACTCTTCTTAATTACTGGCAAAAACAACAACAACAACAACAACAACCCCTTGAGGAACTATTTGCAAACCTCAATAATTTTCCTACTGCCCACATGGATGGTTAAGTACTTCTCTCTAATTAGTAGGGCTCAAGAAGGAGGCCTCAATCTGTGTTGTGGAAGGACATTCCTTGGGAGCTTTGACTGGCATTTCCCAAAATTGGGAACTCAAGGAGAGGAGTTTCCATGCTGGGACTCCAACCCCAGAAGCCCCTATCTAACAAAATGAAATTCAATGTAGAGGAAAAGTAAAGTCCTACACTTAGGCAAGAAAAACCCAAAGGACGCATATAGACTGGGTGAAACCAGGCTCAATAGCAGTAACTGTGAGAGGGATCTTGGAGTCTTAATGGACAACCAGCTAAATATGAGCCAGTAGTGTGTGGCGGCAGCCAAAAAAAGCCAATGCAATAAGTTTCATTAATAGAGGGATACAATCGAGATCAAGGGAGGTACTAATACCACTCTACAAAGCCTTAATAAGGCCACACCTAGAGTACTGCATAAAGTTTTGGTCACCACGCTATAAAAAAGATGTTGAGACTCTAGAAAGAGTGCAGAGAAGAGCAATCAGGATGATTAGGGGACTGGAGGCTAAAACATATGAAGAATGGTTGCAGGAACTGGGCTTGGCTAGTCTAGGGAAGAGAAGGACCAGGGGAGACATGACAGGAGTCTTCCAATATTTGAAGGGTTGCCACAGAGAGGAGGAGGAAGGGTCAAGCTCTTTTCCAAGGCACCCAAAGGTCAGACAAGGAATAATGGATGGAAGGTGAACAAGGAGAGATTCAACCTGGAAATAAGGAGAAACTTTCTGACAGTGGGAACAATCAACCCATGGAACAGATGTTGCCTTTGGAAGTTGTGGGAGTTTCATCACTGGAGGCTTTCAAAAAGAGACTGGACTGCCATCTGGTGTAGGGTCTCCTGCTTGGGCAGAGGGTTGGACTAGATGACCTACAAGGTCCCTTCCAACTCTGTTAATCTGAGAAGCTTTCTGAAGCATTGCAAGGACCTGTACGGAGCGGCCTTCGTACAATCCAAGGTAAAACGGTATATAGGTAGTCTTCCACTTACCACAGTTCATTTAGTGACCTGTCAAAGTTGCAACGGCATTGACAAAAGGGACTTATGACCGTTTTTCACAGTTATGACCTTTGCAGCATCCCCAGGGGTCTCGTGATCCTCTTTTGCGACCTTCAGACCAGCGAAATCAATGGGGAAGCCAGATTCCATGAACGGCCATGTTACTAGTTTAACAACGGCAGTGATTCACACTGAGCAACTGTGGCAAGCACGGTCGTAAATTGGGGCAAAACATACTTAACAAGCGTCTTGCTTCGCGATGAAAATTTTGGTGCTTAGTTATGGCTGGAAGGATTTTGGATCATATTCATTGTGAAAATAAATACCCAGTTTCCAGTGTGGTGATAATGAACTGAAATCATAAACAGCTATTGGATTGGGATGTAGTCTTCTCGAAATAGTACAAGTTTTCGACTTACGGCTATTCATTCAACGACAGTTCACAGTTACGGTGGTGATGAATGAATGCTAAATTGTGGCTGCTGCACTCCTTGGGTCGCATGGACAAAATTCAGGCACTTGCCAATCTGCCCATCCTTACCACAAATCACTGGGATCTCCTCGTCCTCCTCCCCTCTCTTCTTCCTCCCCTCCCCTCCTCCTTCTCCTCCTCTCCTCTTCTCCCCCTCCTCTTCTTCTTCCTCTCCTCCCCTCCTCCTTCTCCTCCTCCTCCTCTTCTTCCTCTCCTCCCCTCCTCCTTCTCCTCTCTCCTCTTCTCCTCCCTCCTTCTCCTCTCCTTTTCCTCCTTCCTCCTCCTCCTCTTCCCTCTCCTCCTTCTCCTCCTCTCCTCTCCTCCCCTCCTTCCCCTTTTCCTTTCCCCTTCCTTCCTCCTCTTCCTCTTCCTTCTCCTCCTCCTCTCCTTTCCTCCTCCTCCTCTCCTTCTCCTCCTTCTGCTCCTCCTTCTCCTCCCTCCTCCCCTCCACTCTTCCTTCTCCCCTCTTCCCCTCCTCCTCTTCTTTCTCTCCTCCCCCTTCTCCTCTTCTTCCTCTCCTCCTCTCCTCCTTCTCCTCCTCTCTCTTCTCCCTCCTTCTCCTCTCCTTTTTCTCCTTCCTTCCTCCTTCTTCTTCTTCCTTCTCCTCCTCTCCTTTCTCCCCTCCTCCTTCTCCTCCTTCTGTTCCTTTTTCTCATCCCCTCTCCCCTCTTCCTCCTCCCCTCTTCCCCTCCTCCTCCCCTCCTCCTCCTCCTCTTCTTTCTCTCCTCCCCCTCCTTCTCTTCCTCTCCTCTCCTCTTCTCCCCTCCTTCTCCTCTCCTTTTTCTCCTTCCTTCCTCCTTCTTCCTCTTCCTTCTCCTCTCCTCCTCCTCCTTCTGCTGCTTTTTCTCCTCCTCTCCTCCCCTCCCCTCTTCCTCCTCTCCTCTCCCTCTTCCCCTCCTCCTCCTCTTTCTCCCCTCCTCCTCTCCTTTTCTCCTTCTTTCCTCCTTCCCTCTTCCTTCTCCTCTTCTTCCCTCCTCCTCTCCTTTTCCCCCTCCTCCTTCTGCTCCTTTTTCTCATCCCCTCCTCCTCCCCTTCTTCCTCCTCTCCTCTTCCCCTCCTCCTCCTCTCCTCCTCCTCCTCTTCCTTCTTCTCCTCTCCTTCCCCCACCAGTATCACCTCCTCCTCTTCCTGTTCCTCCTCCTCCTCCTCCCTCCTTCCACCTCTTCCTCCTCCTCCCGGAAGAAAAAAAAAGGCATTTTCCTGCGTTTCTTCTACCTCATCAGTTGCTCCTTATTAAACTCTTAGAGAAGATACATAGAGCTCTTTTGTCTTGTCCAACAGGCGAGGGAACTTTCCTTCCACACTGATTTTCTGCTTGGATTCTCCCACTAATGATAATTTGTGTTCTCATCATATTGCATTTATGGCGGAACTGTACATCTTAAGTGGGGGGAGCGGCACGTTCTCTGGTAGATCCGTTCCATCCTGCTGCTAAGGTTTTGACATCCAATTCCTACCAGGGGGTGCCAATCCCTGCATCAGCTGGTATTCTCTATCCCAAAAAATATCACTTGATCCAACTGCTGGCATGTCAAATTCAAGACAAGCTTCTTATCTAAGGAGAGAAACAACACAGATTTGCAAAGGAATCAGGAACAAGAGGCTATTTCCTTTTCACTTACATCTGGCTGCACACATTTTTAACGGTTTGCACAAGTCTTCTCATCATAGCGTGATCTGATTGCCACATCCCACGCCTTGCCTAGGCAAGTTGGAAAAGACCACCAACTTGGGTCGTTGTGCTTCTCTTTGGGGATGAAAATCACACCACTAGAATATCATGGGGGGGGCAGGAGGGTAACACTGTATTTCCAAGGATGGGATGCTGCCAGTATAACAAGCGGTTTGGTGATTGCGCACTTCGCCCCCATAATCCCTCGCGGGGTGGAGTCTGGGCAACTGAATGGAGCTAGCAGAGAATTTACTGGCCGGATGCCTTTCCTGCCACCAGTGCAGAGTTTTGTTCAGTACATACATTCTTATGGTGCCCAGAGAGAGAAATAGCTGCCTCTACCTAGGATCGAACTCACAGCCTCATAATTGTGAGGCAGGAGCTCCACCTCTAGGCCACCGCACCACTCTACCCGATGCCCCTGAATGAACTGGTTGTAAGCCAAGGACCCCTTGTGTAGAATGTACTTAGGAAACGGTGGAATTATTTTCAGCTCTGCTTTCTTTTCTTTCTCTTATTTCATATTTCTGTATTTTGCTTACCAGCTCTTCCCCCCCCCGCCGCCTCCCAACTATCGCTTATTGCAAAATAGAACAGTATTATGGGGTGTCATTGTTATTTAGAATGTTTATATGTCACTCATTCCCCCTCATGGCACTGTAGAGTCTCATGGGGATTGTGCTAATAACTGGGTTTGTTTTTTATTAATCAAAACGAACTGTTAATGAAATTATAGTAAAATCAAATAACTGTTTGGGCAAAGCAGTGTCTTCTGCTTTGCCCTAATGCACCTAATGAACTGCTCTGAATTAACTCTACATGGTGTTCAACAGAAGCTTGGGAGAAAAATATTGGTGTATCTCTGGGTTCCTCTCACCTTGAAGTTTGAATAAACATAAAACAGCTGAATACCATATCCTTAACATCGGATTTCTTTCCTTTTTTAAAAAAGTCTCTGTTGCTGCAGGTCTTGGATGGACCCTCAACTTTTACTGTTTTATTAAATTACAATTATTCTAAATTATCCTAATTATCCTAAATGATTATCCTAAAGGGGTCAAAGGCATTGTGATGATCCGGGGCATGGCACAAAAGCAACAAAGTCACAAAAGTAGATAAAAGTCCCTTTAATTCCTCCAACTTGGCCCCCAATGTCCAGTTATCGTCGACTGGAGAAAAAAACTCTCCCAAGAACAGTTTTTAAAGGGAAGAAACTCCGTCCGAACCCAAAGTAAATATAGATTATACATACAAAACCAACACAAACCACAAAGCTGCAGCAGTTAACGAGACTGGGCAGGATAAGGAATTGAAGACTTCAAAAGATAACGAAACACACACAGTTGGGAGGACGCCAGAACCCAGATAAGACCTGACAAACCAAAATAACTCATGCTTTGCTTCCAGAAACTTTGCTGTGTATAGTTTGCCTTTTTGAACAGTTTTCCCAGCTGCAGCCAATGAAGGGGATCAGGGCCTTTTCCTCCCCCACAAACCATGCAACTCACATTGCTCCCTTATCCGTTCCTCTCTGCGTGCTCTAGGATGAAGAGGAGGTGGCCCTGGTCTTCCTCTGAATGCCCAGCCGGACTGTGCCCTTCCCCAGTTTCCTGTACAGCCACCGGAGCCACGCTCCCACTCCTTGTCAGCTGTTCCACCTCTCCTTCAGAATCAGATTCCAACAGGGGCATGACAGACATATTTGATATTTGACAGACCAGAAAATAGGATTCAAAATATTTGGATAAAATAGTCTTGTAGCTTAAATGGGCTAGAATTATTTAGATCAGTTGTTTTCCCTTTTTTTCTTTGATTTTTGAGTTTTTGTTTAATCTAACAGATTTTTGTTTAATTTCCTAATTGGGGGGTGGGGTGGGGGAATAGACTAAACAAAAGTCCCAAAGGTGTTTTTTTTTCAAGAGGCAACTGGACTTTCTGGTTTTTCTTTGAAGGTGTTTCGCTTTTCATCCAAGAAGCTTCTTCAGCTCTGACTGAATGGTGGGGAATGGAAGGATTGATACTCCTTGCAAACAGCTGGTCATTTGCATCCTTTTAGACAGTTGTTGAGGTCACCTGAATGCTTGTCTGTGTCCTCAGGGTCACCTGAGTGCTCAGGGTCATCTGAGGTTTATCTGTGTCTGCAAAGTCACCTGAGTAGCGCAAATGCTTTCAGCAGTTTCAAAAAGTCTCCACACCCATTTGTTCTACTCAGTAGGTGTTGTGATGGGTCAGCTGTGTGGGTGTGTCAAGTGAAGGTAGTGGGTTTTAAATGGGTAAGGGGCCCATATCTGACCCATCACAAGACCCTGATCAGATGTGACCCTCACCTGATGTGACCTCAACATTACAAGACCAACTGATCACTCAAATCCCTTACAAGCAGAAGAAAACCAACAATGACATCTATTAAATTCTGCCTAAGATGTTATTACCTAGCTTGGTAATGAAACCTTCGGAAACCAACCCACAAGCTTGGAGAATGAACCTCCACCCTTATCCTACACTCAGGCTACAGATATTTGCCATTATCACAAATATTATATTATAAATAGAATAGAATAGAATTCTTTATTGGCCAAGTGTGATTGGACACACAAGGAATTTGTCTTGGTGCAAATGCTCTCAGTGTACATAAAAGAAAAGATACATTCATCTAGAGTCAAGAATCATCAGGTACAACACTTAATCATAGTCATAGGGTACAATAAAAATAGAATAGAATAGAATATTGGAATGAAGAATAGAATAAGGAATAGAATAGAATAGAGAATAGAATAAGGAATAGAATAGAATATAGAATAGAATAGAATAGAATAGAATAGAATAGAATAGAATAGAATAGAATAGAATAGAATAGAATAGAATAGAATTTTTTATTTCCCAAGTATGATTAGACACACAAGGAATTTGTCTTGATGCAAATGCTCTCAGTGTACATAAAAGAAATGATACATTCGTCAAGAGTCAAGAATCAAAATGTACAACACTTAATCATAGTCATAGGGTACAATAAGCAATCAAATCATACTAGGAAACAGTCAATATAAATGACTTTGTTCATAACAGAATACCCTACACCACCAGGCTTGAGATTCTGGGCTTAGACAACCTTGAACTACGCCGGCTAAGATTGGACTTAAGCATAGTACATAAAATCATATGCTATGTTACCAGTCAATGAATATTTCAGCTTTAACCACAACAACACAAGAGCACACAACAGATAGAAACTTAATGTAAACCACGCCAAACTTGATTGCAGGAAGTACGATTTCAGCAACAGAGTGGTCAATGTCTGGAACTCACTACCTGATTCTGTTGTCACCTGTTCAAAGTCCACTCCTTTACCCTCAAACTAATCTCTATTGACCTCACCCCGTTCCTAAGAGGTCTGTAAGAGGCGTGCATAAGCGCACAATCGTGCCTACCATCCCTGTCCTATTGTCCCCAATTATTAGTTCCTATTTCTTATATTTCAACTTATGTTTATTCTTATTTCTATTATATTGTAAGCATTTGACAAAATAAAATAAATAAAATAAATAAATAAATAATAAGGATACAAGTGACAAAGTTAAAGTCATACAGTCACAAAGTGGGAGGGGATGGGTGATAAGGAGTGATGAGAAGATTAATAGCAATAGTAGTGCAGACTTTGTAAATAGTCGAACAGTGTTGAGGGAATTATTTGTTTAGCAGAGTGATGGCATTCGGGGGAAAACTGTCCTTGTGTCTAGTTGTTCTGACGTGCAGTGCTCTATAGCATCGTTTTGAGGGTAGGAGTTGAAACAGTTTATGTCCAGGATGTGAGGGGTCTTTAAATATTTTCACAGCCCTCTTTTTGACTCATGCAGTATACAGGTCCTCGATTGAAGGCAGGTTGGTAGTAATTGTTTTTTCTGCAGTCCTAATTACACTCTGAAGTCTATGTCTGTCTTGTTGGGGTGCAGAACTAATATAATATATAATATAAATAATATGATAAAGAATCATGGAAGCCTGAATTAAGGCTGAATTTCTTTCTAACCCTTCCTGCCTTTTGGGGCAAAACTGATTTTTTGGAGGGAGTAATATGTCTACCGTGTATTTTCTTCAAGTCTATCTCCATAGTCCATACTTTTCTACATCAAGGCTCCATGAAACATAAGTCAAAAACCCCTGATTTAAGTCATGTTAAGTTTCATATTTGTTAAATTGCTCTCTTCTCCCAGTTGAACCAAAAACAACGTTAAAAGTCTGAACTATGGAGATTTCTTTCTAATTTTAACTCCTGAAGGACTCACTTAGGAAGTGAATCTGCTTGTTGGTGTGCAACCCTCTGGATGTTAAGTCTAAAATTCTGGTGGGAAAGAGGTTGTATGTCTGTACTTTCGAAGATTAACACACCCACACACTGGATATTGCCGCCTTCAAGGACTGCAAAAAAACAACAACAACCCAACAACCCTCTGTTGGAAAAGATATCTTTGTCCCACATGTCCCAATCGTGACAGGTGTGGAGTGGAAAACAAACAGCCACCGTTTGAAGCTCTGGAGCAAACGGTGGTATCTTTGCACACAGCCCCGAGAATGTGAATAAAACGAACCACAAAATTACTGATGCAAATCTGGACTTGTCTGTATGAATAATAAACATGCCGTAAGGCTGTATCTTTCCACCCACTTTCCAAGAGCCCGAGATAGGATCGAACTAATTGTTCCATAAATTAAGGAACTGGTAATAACTAAAACAAAAAAAGAGCCTCTGTAATTTTCTGATTCGTATCTTTAATCAATTGCAACACGTTACAATCAAGTTTGCAGCTCAGTTTCCTAATTCTTCACCAAAAAGAAATCGCTTTACCGTCTTCCAACAACATGGTACCATACTGTTGCATTTTTTTAAAAAAATGACTTTTACAGTGGCTTTTCCAGGATCTGAGGCATATCAGCTAAACCAGGGGTCCCCAACCTTTTGGACCTCAGGGACCACTAAAGTCATAATTTTAAATCCCGTGGACCATTAATATGAATTTTGACTGACGGTTGCTGGAGGAAAAAAAGTATGCAGGAAAATCCCTCACCCTGTTTTCCTACCGATCGATCATTCTTTATTTGGGATCACAGGATACTGTCTCCAGCTCCGTTCTCGGGGAGAGACTTTTGGCTTCAAGCAAGGAAAGCAGCAGAAGCAGCAGAAGTCTTTCTTTCTCACCCCCCAAATTCCACCAGAAATGAGTCTTTGTTGGCACAGCCTCTTGGAGCAGGATGCCTTGCAGGGTCCCAAAGATTCATTTATGGTGGAGTTTGAGGGAGAGAAAGAAAGACTTTTGCTGCTTTCCTTGAATGCAGCCAAAAGTAGAAGAAGAAAGAAGTGGAAAGAAGCAGCCCGGTGGCCAGGCTAGGCATGTGGGGCGAGTGGGGCAAGTTCCCCCCTCCACCTTTCCCCCCCTCCTCTTACTACCTTGTGTTGTTCACAATGCAAGCGACGCAAGCCTTGTGTTCCCACGGGCCATGTGGGCAACACAGCCTTGTGTTCCCGTGCAGCCTGGATTAATTGCTTTGGGGGTGACATTTCTCTGCGGACCAGCAAAATTTTCTCGCAGACCACCAGTGGTCCCCGGCCCACTGATTGGCGACCACTGAGCTAAACAGAAATGTAACTGAGTACCATGTCAGGACTTTAATGAAGAGAGAAAAGGTTTTCTGTTACAAAAAGTTGCAACACTTACATATCACGTTTGTGCTCGGCACGCTGCATCCACAGAGTGGGAGCATCAAGATCGCGAGATGTCACAATGCTGCTTTATAGTGGTGGTCCTCAGCTTACGACCACTAATGAGCTCACCATTTTGCTTGTTAAACAAGAGAGTTGTTAAGTGAGTTTTGCCCCATTTTACGGCCTTTCTCGTTATAGCTGTTAAGTGAATCACTGCAGTTGTTAAGTGAGCAACCTGGTTGTCCTACCCTGATTTCTCTTCTGCTTGCAACTGTCCACAGTTAGACAGGAGCAGTCCTGCCCATTGTCCCAATACAGGTAGTCCTCACTTTATGACCAAAATTGAGCCCAACATTTCTGATGCTAAGCGAAACATTTGTTAATTTGTTAAAATTTGCCCCGTTTTATGACTTTTCTTGTTCTGGTTGTTAAATGAGTAATGAGTGATTAAGTTACTCTGGCTTTCCCATCAGGGGTGGGATCTGACAGGGTTAATTACCAGTTCGGTAATTTACGAGGTTCGGTGATTTACAATGTGCTTCCCTGCACGCTGCCAGGGTGCCTGTAAATCGTCATCAGCATGCTGCGTGCAGAGAAGCAGCCTTTCAAAAAAGCCCTTTTTTCCTGCTTTTTTAACTGCAGCTGTGCCTCGCACGGCAGCTGAAGTTGAAAAAATAAGGAAATAAAGGTCAGGTAAGAGCCCGGGTGGGCGGGTGGGCAAAAACATCAGCAGACAAGCTCTTCAGAGCTACTGGTTCTACAGAGGTGGACAGAACCAATAGAAACCCACCCCTGTTCCCCATTGTCTTTGCTTATCAGAAGGTCACAAAAGGGGATCACATGACCCCCCCAGGACAATGAAATTGTCATAAATGTGAGTCAATTGCCAAGTGTCTGAATTTTGATCATGTGACCATGGAGATACTGCAATGGTCCTAAGTGTGGAAAACGGCCATAAGTCACTTCTTTCAGTGCTTTTGCAAGTGCAGATGTTCATGAAACAAATTGCTGTAAGTTGAACACTCCTCTCACCATAGTGGCAAGGACATTCTTGGAATACTACATTCAGTTGTGGTTGTTCTGACCCAGGCTTCCTAAACCGTAATCCCACGTAAATTTGTTTTAAAAACAAAACCTTTTTTATTGCAACGCTGGGAATTGTTTTCATTCCCAGCTGGAATTAATCTCAAACAGTCCCCAAGATAAGCACACACCTTTCAGTTCTGTGAAGTGCTGCCAAAAACAGAAGTATGAAATTAACTATAAAAGAAACCAACCGAAGTACAAGAAAAAAACCCAACCAAAATACACGGAGCTTAAGGATGACTCAGAACCGATTGAACTACTTTGCTTCCTGCAAAGGTTTCATTACCTTTGCCTGTCCTTTATACCTTCTGGGAGGGGCAATCACTTCTGAGCCTTACTCCTGAGTTGCCCCTTTTATCTCAGCTGCTCTTGCCTTCTAGCAGCTCTGTGCACATGCGCACTGGGAACAGGCTCCCCTTGTTCCTCTGCTTCGCTGCTGCCAGATTCCGAAGGCTCTGAAGGCAGCACCCCACTCCCAGATGGTCCTGGCCCCATCTCTGATTTGGACACAGGACCCTCGTCCGAGTCCTCTCCAGGCTCCCAGACTGGTCCCTGTTCTTCCACTGCCATCTGCACAGGCTGCCGGAGAATCACAAATTTTGAGTAGTTCAGAGAACCGGCAAATCCCACCTCTGACTGGCCTTGCTCCCATCTCTTCTCTGCCTCCCAAGTCCCAGCTGATTGGCTGAGTCTTCTTTTGTTGCTCTGCACAGGAGAACAGAGCTGGAAAGCAGGTTAGTGGGATTCGGAGGGAATGGAGATTTTGTAGTAAAATTCCTCCAGGAGTGGCGATGGAATGGGGATTTTGCAGTATCCTTCCCCTGCCACGCCCATCAACGCCCATCAAGCCACGCCCACAGAACCAGTAGTAAAAAAAATTGAATCCCACCACTGAGGCATAGCCTTAACATTAAATATTATCCAGCGTTTTGAGTGTCTTTTTTAATAACATATTTTGGACTGTTTCACAACATTAGTCATTCAAATGTTTGTGCTCTGTGGACCTTGTAAATTCCTTCCTCTGTCGACAGACATGATAGCCTAGATTTACCTTATTTATTTCCTGATGCCAACCATCAGTTTCAATCCAGCCCCTTCAAATCTATGATTGCAGTAGTTTGTAGGTCACATGATTTTCCCTACTTGCCCACCAAGCCACGTCCACAGAACCAGTAGTAAATTTTTTTTTGAATCCCACCATTGTCTCCCATGCTTCCTAGCCATTGTTTGGAGAACAATAATTTGGAAAAGACAATTTAAGCCTGAAACTGACTAAAATTCAGTTGAGGGGTCCTTGGTGAGCTTGTTGGTTTTCTTGCAGACGTTTCATTACCAAACTAGGTAATGTCATCAGCGCTAGAAGGGTTTGGGGTTTGCTTTTTGTTTATATACTTCACACTGTTTGTAAATAATCTTAGCCCCAGTGATGTTACCTAGTTAAGGATGATGAAACATCTGCAAAAAAAATCAAGCAATGATCAGAGAGCACCAAGGACCCCTCATTTCAACCCCGAGCTACAAATATTCTCTTTTATTAGCAACATTCAGATCCCTGCTTTCATTCCTTCTTCATTCCAGCTGTTAAATAACGGATTTTGCTTCTACTCCACCATTTAGTCCAAGATAAGACCCACAAGGCTGCTGGTGGCATAATAAAACTCCACCATGCAACCCCCAAAACTCAATAAATACCAATAAATATCCAGTAAATTACAAGGCATTAGAGCTCATTAGCTCTCATATGAATGGGATGCATTAATCAGGAAAACGCTGCCGATTGAATTTCTATCCATTCTGCTGCCACTAAAAATAGAGTCGTGATTCCCAAAAAGGAATAATCAGTTACTTCTTAGCTATCATTATCCGTTTTCTGTTCTGGCCTACCTACTGCAAGACTCAAGGATCCCTAGCAATTCCTCTATTGGCTGAATCTTAGATACATTTTTTTTTCTCCTAATGGCTTTTTGCAGAATTCACTGACTTTGAATAATCAATAATAATCAATAATCAGAGTTAAGCTGGAAGGGATCTTTGAGGGATCTTTAGTCCAACCTCCTGCTCAAGCATGAAACCCTATACCAGAGAAATGGTATCCAATCTCTTCTTAAAAACCTCCAGTGTTGGAGCATCCACAAGTTCTGGTGGCAAGCTGTCCCACTGGTTAATTGTTCTCACTGTCAGGAAGTTGCTCCTTAATTCCAGGTTGCTTCTCTCCTTGATTAGTTTTCACCCATTGTTTCTTGTCCTGTCCTCAGGTGCTTTGGGGAATAAGTTGGCCCCGCTCTTCTTTGTGGCAGTCCTCAAATGTTGGAACACTGATATCATGTCACCCTTAGTCCTTCTTTTTCATTAAGCTAGACATCCCCAATTCTTGCAATCCTTCTTCGTATATTTTAGACTCCAAGCCTTCTTAGTTGCTCTTCTCTGTACTTTTTTCCCCAAGTCTCAACATCTTTTTTGTAATTTTGGTGATCAAAACTGGATGCAGTATTCCAGGTGTGGCTCCCTGTTGGTTTTTGGTTGAGATGCCTGTGGTATCTAGGCTTACCGACTTGTGGACGTTTGGAATATCTTGGTTGGTGTTTGGAGACTCTTTGTGTTTGAAATATTTCTTAGTAACTTTATCTAGTGTTCCTGGCAGCCTTGCACAACCTTGGAAAGGCTCGTTCTTATCAGAGACAATTAGTTTGAAACAGCCTTTTGCTTTGAGATTTTGATGACGCTGTAGAGCACTGCACTCCAGAGCAACTAGAAACAAGGGCAGTTTTTTCCCTGAATGCCATCACTCTGCTAAACAAAAAATTCCCTCAACATTGTCCAACTGTTTACAAGGTTGTGCAAGGCTGCCAAGAACACTAGATAAAGTTACTAAGAACTATTTCAAACACAAAGAGTCTCCAAACATCAATCAAGATATTCCGAACATCCACAAGGCTTGAGTGCAAAAACTTCTTTGCATCCTGCAAAGAACTCTGGTTTCTCAGTTGGCTTTTGTCTCTTGAGGGAGGGGCCATTGCCTTGCAGCCTTACTCCCGAGTCACCTGTGCTGCTACAGCTGCTCTTTTCTTCAAGCAGCCATGCACACACGCGCACTGAGCACAAGCTCTTCGGGGACCTCTTCATCACTGCTGCCAGCTTCCACAATCTCTGAAGGCAGCACTCCACTCCCTGATGGTCCTGGCCCCATCCCTGCATCACGCACAGGCCCTTCATCTGAGTCCTCACTCTCCGAGACTTCAGCCATCCGCATCTGCTGCCAGCAAACCACAACAGCTGTGCTATGCTATGCTATTTTTATTTTTTATTTATTTATTTATTTGTTTGTTTGTTTATTTATTTATTTTGATTTGCCAATCACTTACAAGATAATAGGTATAAGTATATACATAGTTATGAATACATGAAATGGGTACATATAAGAAAAATAAGAGAAACAATAGGACAGGGACGGTGGGCACGTTGGTGCACTTATGCACGCCCCCTGCAGACCTCTTAGGAAAGGGGTGAGGTCAATAGTAGACAGTATAAGGTTAAAGTTTTTGGGGTTTGGGGAAGAAACCACAGAGTCAGGTAGAGTATGCCAGACATTAACCACTCTGTTGCTGAAGTCGTATTTCCTGCAATCAAGTTTGGTGCGGTTAACCTTGAGTTTGTATCTATTGTGTGCTCTTGTGTTGTTATGGTTGAAGCTGAAGTATTCATTGACAGGTAGGACATTGCAATGTATGATTTTATATACCATATTTAGATCGGACCAAAGGCGTCATAGTTCTAAATTTCTAGTTCTAGAATTTCAAGTCTGGTGGCATAAGGTATTCTACAACGAGTAGAGGAGTGGAGAACTCTTCTTGTGAAATATTTCTGGACTTTCTCAACTGTGCTAATATCAGATACGTAATGTGGGTTCCAGACTGATGAGCTTTATTCGAGTATTGGTCTAGCAAATGTTTTGTGTGCTCTAGTTAGTAGTGTGATATTACCAGAGAAAAAGCTACATAGGATTAGGTTAACAACTCTTAAGGCCTTTTTGGCTATGTAGTTGCAGTGGGCTCTAGCACTTAGGTCATTAGAGGTGAGTATTCCAAGGTCCTTTACAGAGCTTGGGTCATCAACAAGATCTTGACTATTCAGCTTGTATTTTATTTTCTGATTATTATTTTTGCCAATATGTAGGACAGAGCATTTATTTGTTGAGATTTGAAGTTGCCATTTGTTTGACCATTCGGATACATAGTCAAGATCTTTTTGAAGGGTAGCAGTATTGTCTGTGGTATTGAACAGCTTTATATCATCAGCGAAAAGAACACAGTTGCTCTTAATATGATCACAGAGGTCATTTATATAGAATATGAAAAGAGTTGGTCCTAGAACACTGCCTTGGGGGACACCACTATTGACAGGTACAGCATAGCTATGCTGTGCTATGCTATGCTATGCTGTGCTGTGCTGTGCTGTGCTGTGCTGTGCTGTGCTATGCTATGCTATGCTATGCTATTCTTGAACAACTCCCCTCCAGTTGTAAGTATTTCTTCCTTGGACAAGGTTCAAGGGCAACGCCCAGGAATCTGACAATTAAAAGGGGTGACTTGAAGGGAGAGTCACTTTCCATCAGCCCTGAAGTTCTGCCAACCCTTGAGCTACCAGCCCCAACTGAAGATGGTGACACTTGTTTCTGAAACTCTAAACAGCTTCAAACCTCCAACTTATGAACTGTGATCAGTTGTGCTGGCTCAGTTCTCCTCGGAGACGGTGACTCGGCGCATTGGAGGCTACAAACGGAGGCTTCTCTGGAACAATGCTTCAGCTGCAACATTCTCCCTCAAGAGATGTTCAGTGGTCCCTCACTTTGTCTTCTTCCAGACAGCAGCTGTAAAAGCCCCGTTTCCCCAGGCATTTATGGGACGACACATCCCTCCGATATATCAGGATGGTTTTTCTTTCCTTTTTTAAATGTTTGCATTTATTCAATTTTTTTTTCTGAATGTTGCGGGTTTTCTGTTAATTGCTGCATTGTAATAGGGCTGCCGGATGCTTCTCCTGTGAAGGGGGAAAAGAGGCATTGGGTGATTTAGGAGCGCTGATGTGCTCCTTGTGTGTGGCTCTTTAAAGCAGATGTTAGGCAAACCTGGGAAAATACATGTTTGTTTGCAGCCAGATGCTGCGGGTTCATCCACTGTGCTCTGAATCACAATTTCCCCTTGAAATGGGAGGCTGCGTCCTCTGTAGATGCCCTTCCCCTCTTCGCTAAAACGCTCTGAGATCCTATAGGAAGTACAGCAACATAGAATATCAATCAATCAATCAATTTTAAGTGCCGAGCATGGGAATATTCCCAGAAAGAAAGAAAGAAAGAAAGAAAGAAAGAAAGAAAGAAAGAAAGAAAGAAAGAAAGAAAGAAAGAAAGAAAGAAAGAAAGAAAGAAAGACAGACACACACAGACAGATAGATAGATAGAAGATAGATAGATAGATAGATAGATAGATAGAGATAGATAGATAGATAGATAGATAGATAGATAGATAGATAGATAGATAGATAGATAGATATAGATAAATAGATATAAATATAGATATGCTCCCATGAATTGATTTATTCAGGGGGTGGGGTATACTTCTTTTTTAAAAATAAATGTTATTAAAATTTAAAAAAATAAAAACCAACACAAAGTAATACAAAATGGAGGGGAAAGAGAGAGGGAGGGGAAGGAAAGGGAAAGGAGGAAGGGGAAGGAAAGAAGGGCAATAAGGAGGAGGAAGGGAGGGGAAAAGAAGGCAGGAGGAGGAAGGAAGGAGAGAGAGAGGAAAGGAGGGAAGGAAGGAATGGGGAGAGAGGGAAGGAAGAGAGAAGGAAGGAAGGAAGGAAGGAAGGAAGGAAGGAAGGAAGGAAGGAAGGAAGGAAGGAAGGAAGGAAGGAAGGAAGGAAGGAAAAACCACCTCACTTTTTTTCTATTATCCCTTTTTTTAATGATCAAAACCACAAATCACATTTGCCTTTTTTCCATTCAGGCAAAAAAATAAGAGAGCTGCAAATATAGACATTGTCTTTCCTCGAGGATGTTCATTTGGCCATCTCTGCAAGCTCCATCATCATCTTCACCAACTGTTGTGGATAAAGTTGTACCTTTCCACTTTGAATATGCAATAGCTTCGTTGCAGTTCTCAGAGAGGTTTATTTAGGAGGTTTATATTGTTGTGAGTGGCAGTATTAACAATTGAAACTGTAGTACAAGAGCACTTCACTCCCTCCACAAAATTATCCCTGAAGTAGATGTCAAGCAGAAGGAGAAGCGACAATGGGTTGTTTAACCACGATACTGCAACTTCGCATTGGACATTTCAGACATACATAGAATAGAATAGAATAGAATAGAATAGAATAGAATAGAATAGAATAGAATAGAATAGAATAGAATAGAATAGAATAGAATAGAATAGAATAGAATATGGAATGGAATGGAATGGAATGGAATGGAATGGAATGGAATAGAATAGATTAAGAATATAGAATGCAATGGAATAGAATAGAATATTGGAATGAAGAATAGAATAGAATAGAATAGAATAGAATAGAATAGAATAGAATAGAATAGAATAGAATAGAATAGAATAGAATAGAATATGGAATGGAATGAAATAGAATAGAAAATATGGAATGGAATGGAATGGAATGGAAGGGAAGGGAAGGGAAGAGAAGAGAAGAGAAGAGAAGAGAAGAGAAGAGAAGAGAAGAGAAGAGAAGAGAAGAGAAGAGAAGAGAAGAGAAGAGAAGCAGGAGACCCCGTACCACTTCAGACAAATGGTTGACCAATCTCTTCGTAAAATCCTCCAGTTATGGAGCACCCACAACTTCTGAAGGCAAGTCATTCCACTGACTAATTGTTCTAACTCTCAAGAAATTTCTCCTGCATTTTAGGCTGGCTCTCTCCTTGGTTAGTTTCCATCCATTGCTTCTTGTCCTGCCTTCAGGGGCTTTGCAGAATAGTTGACCTCTTCTTCCTTGTGGCAGCCCCTTAAATATTGGAATACTGCTATCATGTCACCTCTTCTTTTGATTAAACTAGACACACCCAGTTCAGTGGTGGGATTCAATTTTTTTTTTTTTACTACCGGTTCTGTGGGTGTGGCTTGGTGAGCGTGGCTTGGTGAGTGTGGCAGGGGAAGGTTACTACAAAATCCCCATTCCCTTCCCATTCCTGGGGGGAAGGATACTGCGAAATCCCCATTCCCTCCCCACCCCACTAACCTGCTTTCCAGCTCTGTTCTCCTGTGCAGGGCAACCAAAGAAGACCCAGCCGATCAGCTGGGACTCAGGAGGCAGAGAATAGATGGGGGCAGGGGGGCCAGTCAGAGGTGGGATTTGCCAGTTCTCCAAACTACTCAAGATTTCCACTACCGGTTCTCCAGAACTGGTCAGAACCTGCTGAATACCATCTCTGACCCAGTTCCTGCAACCGTTCTTCCTATGTTTTAGCCTCCAGCCCCCTAATCATTTTTATTGTTCTTCTCTGCACTCTTTCCAGAGTCTCAACATCATTTTTATGTTTTGGTAACCAAAGCTGGATGCAGTACTCCAAGCATGGTCTTACCAAGGCATTATAAAGTGGTCCTAACACTTCATGTGATCTTGATTCTATCCCTCTGATAGTTTCAACAACAGCTCCTGAAAGCCTGGGGCATTTTCTTTAATCTAAAGGAGAGTAGTTAAATGGACTACTGGCCTTGTCACTTGTTGGAGAAAGATTGATGAGCAATCAATATTTCCAGTCAATTTCAAGCAAAATTACTTTCTGCAGTAGGCTGCCTAATGGTTATTATTGTGGTTCTCCCCTCTCCTGTGCACCAACAGAGAGAGAGACACACACACACACATAGACACACACCTCTTGCCTCTTGACACAACCTAATGATCTCATTTTCCATCCCAGTGCATTTTAGGGAACAAATGAAAGAAGGTCAACACTGTTGTTGTTAGTTGCGAAGTCATATCCAACCCATCGCGACCCCATGGACAACGTTCTTCCAGGTCTTTTTGTCCTCTACCATCTTCTAGAGTCCATTTAAGCTCACGCCAACTGCTTCAGTGACTCCATCCAGCCACCTCCTTCTCTGCTGTCCCCTTCTTCTTCTTTTGCCCTCGATTATCCCCAGCATTAGGCTCTTCTCCAGTGAGTCCTTCCTTCTCATGAAGTGGCCAAAGTCTTTGAGTTTCCTCTTCAGGATCTGGCCTAAAGAGAAGTCAGGGTTGGCCTCCTCTAGAACGGTCCAGTTGGATCGCCTTGCAGTCCAAGGAACTCGCAGGAGTCTTCTCCTGTGCTGACTTTGGAGCCTCCAGAATCTGACATCAGCGAGGCAGAGGAACAAGGGGAGCCCGTTCCCAGTGCACGCGTGCACAGAGCTTCCAGAAGGCAAGAACAGTTAAGACAAAAGGGGTGACTTGGGAGTAAGGCTTGGAAGTGATTGCCCCTCCCATAAGGCATAAAGGAGGAGCAAAGGAACATGAACCTTTGCAGGAAGCAACTTTGTTCATACTGCTTGGTTTGAAACCTGAACCTCTGTGTTGAATTTGTGCTCCGGTTGGCCTTGTATAACTAATTGGACATTTAATTGTTGTGCAGCATTTCAAGGAAGATAAAGGTGGGTGCTTATCAGACTTATCCCGAAGGATGTCAGCAGACTTCTGTGAGACTATTTACAAACTGTTTGAGACTCATTATGGGTTGTGAATGAATAAAATTCACAGCCGTTGAAATAAAGAAAAAAGGGATTTGAGACTAACGTGTGTTTGTTAATATCTCAGGAAGCCTCGGTCAAAACATCTTCAGCACCAGAGTTCAAAGGCCTCCTTTCTTTGGTTCTCAGCCTTCCTTATGGTCCAACTTTCACAGCCATGCATTGCAACTGGGAAAACCATAGC
Source organism: Notechis scutatus (assembly GCF_049901735.1). Lineage (NCBI taxonomy): Eukaryota > Metazoa > Chordata > Lepidosauria > Squamata > Elapidae > Notechis > Notechis scutatus. The sequence goes on along the minus strand of NC_142010.1, from coordinate 259,772,794 downwards.
CTTGACTCTAGGCACTTTTGTTGGCAGGGGAATGTCTCTGTTTTTTTTAGTTTGCTGTCTAGATTTGCCGTAGCTTTCCTTCCCTGGAGCAAGCGTCTTTTGATTTCTTGGCTGCAGTCCCCATCTGCGGTGATCTTGGAGCCCAGGAAAATAAAATCTGTCACTACCTCCATTTCTTCCCCATCTATTTGCCAGGAATAAGATCAACAGTAACCTGAGACAATCAGAGCAATGCCAACATGTACACCTAATTCTACAGCCTTAGTTTTCCTAATCTTATTTTTATTAAGTGGGATTTGAGAGGATCTCATGTACTGATGGAACAGGAGATAAGAAAGAACAGCTGGTGCCTTTTGGTGACAATGGCTCCTTCACTTGGTGGCTTCCCAAATTTTGCAAAGAAGCTGTTGCTTTACAGAAGAATTATTATTAAGGGAACAACGTTTTTGCAAGAAGTAGCTTCCGGCATTTGTGGGAGGAGAGCTGTGCTAGTTTTGGTGGATAGCACCTTTTCTGACTACAGTAACGCATTTTAATAAAGGTAAGAGATATAGCTCACTTCATCAGGTTGGGATTGTGTCACCAAACCACCAAATTCTAGCGACCCTATTTTGATGTAGCAATAGCACTTAAGACTTATATACTGCTTTATAGTGCCATAAAAATGTCTATATTACCAAAATTTCTTTATCCTTTCCAAACCATTCCAGTTAAATTAGAAAAGACTTTTTTCAATAATCTTAATAAAATGACAGCAAAATTTATTTGGCAAGGTAAAAAACCCAGAATAAAAATGAAACTACTACAAGATATGAACAGCAGAGGAGGCTTTGGATTGCCAAATTGGGAATTATATTATAGTGCAGCAACATTAGTTTGGCTAAAAGATTGGATTAATTTAAAGAATAAAGGAATATTAGCTATAGAAGGTCATGATCTTCAGAGAGGATGGCATGCCTTTCTTTGGGACACAAGACCCACCAAACAAAAATATTTCCACAGACATCTGATTAGAGATTCGCTGATATACAACTGGATCAAAGTTAAAAAGAAACACTATATAAAAATCCCAATCTGGCTATCCACAATGGAAGCGACGATCCACCCAAATAATTTAAACCTGAACAAAATGTTAAAGTATAAAGACTTATTGGATACACATGGAAACTTAAAAACAATACAGGAGCTCCAAGGACAAGGGCTATGAGTAGACTGGTGGGCTTATATTCAAATACAACGCTGATATAAAAAGGATGTAAAGGAGTACGGAATATACTTGAAACCTCAACAATTAGACAAAATCTTATTTGGCCCAGATAAAAAAAATATTACCAAAATTTACAAGTATCTCATAGAAGCAGATTTAGAAGAAGAAGTAGTGAAAGGATGTATGATCGCATGGGGTCAAAATATTGGTCATAACATAAAGTTATCAGACTGGGAGACTGTATGGAATAGAAATCACAAATTAACAAAATCAGCAGCATACAAAGAAAATGCATATAAAATGTTCTATAGGTGGCACTTACCCCCTTTGAGATTAGCAAAAATGTACCCTAAAATGAGTCCTATATGATGGAAATGTAAAAAAAAAAAAAAAGAGGGAACATATTATCATATGTGGTGGTCCTGCCCAGAGGCTCGAAAATATTGACTCAAAATCAAAAAATGGCTACAGGAAATCACCAATGAACAATTAGACCTAGAATCAGACTCTTCCTTATTGGGGATCTTCAAAAAAAATATGTAAAGAGCACAAAATACTTATTATTACACATATTGACTGCTGCCAAGATCGCCTTTGCCCAATGCTGGAAACAGCCATATACACCCTTAGAGGAACTGGTTATACAAAAAGTTATGAATTGTGCTGAAATGGATAAATTAACACTGAGTTTAAAAGATAAGGAAGCTTCAATATTTTATAAGGTATGGGAGCAATGGTATAGCTGGATAGATTGGAGACAGATTAAGGATAGGTAATTATTAAATATAGAATATAGATAGAATAAGAATATAATTATGCACAAATTAATACCTGTAGGTATTGCACAAATGATTGTTATATGATAAGCACCACAAATAGCTGTTATTGAGTGATATATTTTTATGTTTTTAATGTAATAAAAATTCAATAAAGTTTATTTAAAAAAAAACCTTATATACTGCTTTATAGTGCTTTTACAGCCCTCTCTAAGTGCATTAGAGAGCCAGCCTCTTGCCCCCAACAATCTGGGTCCTTATTTTACCCACCTAGGAAGGAAGGTGGGCTGAGTCGACTTTGAGCCTGGTGGGATTCGAACTGCCAAATTGCAGGCAGCCAGCAGTCAGCAGAAGTGGCCTGCAGTAATGCACTCTAACCACTGGAAGGAAGGAAGGAAGGAAGGAAGGAAGGAAGGAAGGAAGGAAGGAAGGAAGGAAGGAAGGAAGGAAGGAAGGAAGAGAGAAAGAGAAAGAAGGAAGATGGGAATGAGAAAGAAGGAAGGAAGGAAGGAAGGAAGGAAGGAAGGAAGGAAGGAAGGAAGGAAGGAATAGCAATAGCACTTAGACTTGCAGTATATACTATTTCATAGTGCTTTGCAGCCCTCTCTAAGTGGTTTACAGAGTCAGCATATTGCCCCCAACCATCTGGGTCCTTATTTTACCGACTTAGGAAGGAAGGTGGGCTGAGGCAACCTTGAGCCTGGTGGGATTCGAACTGCCAAATTGCAGGCAGCCAGCAGTCAGCAGAAGTGGCCTGCAGTACTGCACTCTAACCACTGCACCACTGAGGCTATAGTGGTTCATGTTCCAGTAGAATATTGTATCTCAGGGTTCAATGGTGGAATCCTTGATGCTTTCTGAGCTTATTGGTTTTCTTGCTGATGTTTTCATTACCCAACTAGGCAACATCATCACTGCTAACAGGAAGTGGGGTTTGCTCTCTTTTTACATACTAGTGGCTTGCCCTGTCAGCATTGGTGAGAGCATTCTTGGTGATTCCTTGACTGGGATATTGTTTATTGCTTGATTATAAATTATTTATTTATATTTGTGTGTGTGTGTGTGTATTGAAATACCACTCACACATCATCACAAAATCTCCAGAACCATAAAGCCTACAAACTTGAAATTTGGCACGTATGTTTCTCTTGCCTTCTAGGTGCTCACTAAGAAAGGATTTTTCAAAATGACCATCAGAGCATTTAGTATTTCCTATATTATTATTATTAACATGCTCTGCTGCTAAGAAGTTCTACTCCTCCTCCCCGCCTGAAAAGAAATCTCTTCCAAATGCAAAACACAAGCAGAGGAGAGGAGTTTCAGTTTCAGTTTCAGTTTCACAGCACCGAGCAGCTTTAGTACAGAACAGTTGAGCTAAGCCACGCCCAGGCTCCTTGCTATCTCCTTCTTGCTCGCACAGCAAATACTGTTTCAGTTTCCAAACATCCCTCAACTCTCTCACACACTGACAGGATGCTAGCCAGATGAATACCGATGGATGCTGGTAGACAGAGGCCTTATTTTATGTATCTATTTATTAGATTTATACAGCCACTCATGTACGTGGCCCTAGGGGTGTGTGACAAAAACAGGATAAAAACAAAACAAAAGCCCAAGCAATAATTATAAACATAAATAAGGTAAAAATAGCAGCCGAGAGACACACAGCATTGGTTGTGAGTCAATCAATATAACCAGGAAGCAGGATCAGCCTCACTATCAGGCCCAAAGTCTTCATGGTAGAAAAGTGATTTTAAAGTCTTGTGTGTGTGTGAGAGAGAGAGGGAATGGCCCAAAGTCATCCAGCTGGCTTTCATGGGTAAGGTGGAACAAGAGCTCAACATCACCTGGCGATTGGCTCAAAGTTATCCAAATGGCTTTCTTGCCTAAGATGGAACTGGAACTCACCATCCCCTTCTGATTGGCACAAAGTCACCCAGCTGGCTTCCATAGCTAAGGTGGGACTAGAACTCACAATCCTCCGGTGATTGGTGCAAAGTCACCCAGCAGACTTGCATGCATAAGGTGAAACTAGAGCCCACCATTTGTCAGCTTTGGAAGCCATATTGAGACCAGATGCTTCCACACTGCCCCATTCTTGAGCCTGGGAAAATGGGAGGGGGGAATTTCTTGGTGTGTATGTAGTTAGACATAATAACATTCTTTTTCTAAGTCAAGGTCATGTTGTTTCTGCACCCGGGTGAGGGGAAGTCTCAAGTTGGGACGCATGGTGATGGAGGCATGTCATGTGATGATGGGTGCAGGAGGTGGATTTGTATTTTTTACTTATTGCAAGGAAATCCGGAATTTTCAGATTCGGGATTCCCCAGATGTGCCAGTTTACTATCCAAATAAAGCAGAACTTTTGAGGAGATGCCCATCTCGGAGTTATTTGTTGGAGTAGAGGTTTTCTGGAACGCTGACACCATTTCCTTCTGATTGGCGCAAAGTCACCCAGCTGGTTATCATGCCTAAGGCCAAACTCACAGTCTCCAGCTTTCTAGCCTGGTGCCTTATCTACTAACTAGACAAGAACAGTTTTTTCCCGAACACCATCACTCTGCTAAACAAATAATTCCCTCAACACTGTTCAACTATTTACAAAGTCTGCACTACTATTACTATTAACCTTCTCATCACTCTTTATTGCCCATCCCCTCTTACTTGGGATTGTAGGACTGTAACTTTGTTGCTTGTATCCTTACGATTTATATTGAATGTTTCATAGCATGATTTGATTGTTGATTGTACCCTATGACTATCATTAAGTGTATACTTATGATTCTTGATTCTTAACGAATGTATCTTTTCTTTTATGTATACTGAGAGTATTTACACCAAATTCCTTGTGTGTCCCATCACACTTGGCCAATAAAGTATTCTATTCTATTCTATTCTATTCTATTCTATTCTATTCTATTCTATTCTATTCTATTCTATTCTATTCTATTCTATTCCGAACTGGCTCTAGCACTTAAACATGATGTTGATATAGCTTGGTTTGTTCAGCTCAAAGTTTGGTGAACTAAAACCTACTGTGAAATTAGAAAGCGGCAAGAAAGCATCACCTGCAATGAAAGACCAGAGGGCTGGCTACATTTCAAAGTTGGGAGAACAATGGAAAAAATGAATTGTATAAGCCAGGCTGCTGGTCCGTCAGCTCAGCCAGCTCCAGATGCTCGTGGTAGCTCTCCAGAAGTTGAGGATGGAGCAATTTTCAAACCATCTTTGGCAATTAAATCTGTAACATTTGGTAATGCAAAGCAGGTGCTGCCAAGGAGTGAAGGGCTTCAGATTGAATCAAAACATGAAAGCATGGAGATCTATGACCCTTTCCCTGTTGTGCATTGTCTCAAACTGGCACCCTACCAGGATGGGATGTAGCCAGTGGTCGGATTTAAATAATTTAACAACCGGTTCTCTGCCCTAACAGTAGAGACCTTCACATTTCTAGGTTCTATTATATCACACGACCTAAAATGGACACCTCACATCAAAAATGTAATCAAAAAAGCACAACAAAGAATGTTCTTTCTGCACCAACTCAGAAAGCTCAAACTGCCCAAGGAGCTGCTGTTCCAGTTCTACAGAGGAATTATTGAGTCTGTCATCTGCACCTCTATAACTGTCTGGTTTGGTTCTGCAGCCCAACAAGACAGACACAGACTTCAGAGGAGAATTAGGACTGCAGAAAAAACAATTACTACCAACCTGCCTTTGAGGAACTGTATACTGCACAAGTCAAAAAGAGGGCTGTGAAAATATCTACAGACCCCTCACATCCTGGACATAAACTGTTTCAACTTCTTCCCTCAAAACAACGCTATAGAGCACTGCACACCAGAACAACTACACACAAGAACAGTTTCCTCCCGAACACCATCACTCTGATATACAAATAATTCCCTCCACACTGTTCAACTATTTACTAGGTCTGCATTACTATTACTATTAATCTTCTCATCACTCCTTATCACTCCTTCCCCTCCCACTTGTGACTGTATGACTGTAACTTTGTCGCTTGTATCCTTACAATTTATATTGACTGTTTCCTAGTATGACTTGATTGCTCATTTTATCCTATGACTATAATTAAGTGTTGTACCTGATGATTCTTGACTCTTTTCTTTTATGTACACTGAGAGCAATTGCACCGAGACAAATTCCTTGTGTGTCCAATCACACTTGGCCAGTAAATTCTAATGATTTCTTCCAACAACCAGTTCACCAAACTGCTCAGAAAGTTAACCACTGGTCCTCCTGAAGTGGTGCGAACTGGCTGAATCCCACCACTGGGTCTAGCCAATGGAGAAGAGAGTGGACCTATTCCCTACCCAGGGTTGAAAAGCTCACAACTATCAAGGCAATCCAAGAGTGCATTTAAATTGTTCAAGTTGGCAGCCACGGCTGACTCATCCTCAGTCTCTGATCGATTGTGATTCCAAGAAGCTTTTTACACAATGCTTTGCCAAATCAGATGTCTCCTACCAAAACTGGTGCCCAACAGGGAATAAGTGCATATTATTCACAATGCAGAGAGCTGGTTTTGTTTTTTAATTGTTTTAAGACCTTAGCCTGGAGAAAACAAGAGGGGGGGGTGGCAGCTTGGCTCTCAAGGAGCTGATGTTTTGGCTCGTCTCGGGGCTGAAAATCATCCTAAATCTCCATTTTTGCCAAAAGAAAAGACGGAGCGCATAGCTTTTCCTCTTGGCGAGGCCAAAAAAAGAGAAGTTTTGTGCAATGCCAGATCCCTGCTGAAGAGTCTCCAAACCGCAGGGAAGGGCTCCGTCCCGTTCCCTGCTTGCTGGCACATCGCTGTGCATTCTCTCCAATTAATTCCAGCTGTGCAGTTGCGAGTTGAGCTGAGCCAGAAGCTGGCTTTCTTTTCCTCTTACACACGGCTCCCTCGCTCTTCCTTTCCCCCATGCTCTTTGTCTCGGGGTGTTCCTCCCCCCCCCCACCCCAAAAGCCTGGAAATATTACAAGGGTTGTGGCATAGGCTGGTCCTTGAATGCCAGGAGGAGGGGGAGGAAGGAGGGAGGGAGAGAGACAGAGAGAGAGATAGAGAGAGAGGGGGAGAAATGAACGCAAAGAGGAAGGAGGGAGGGAGAGATTCAGAGATAGGGAGGGAGGGAGAAAGAGAGAGAGAGGGAGGAAGAGGGGGGAAGGAGGGAGGGAGGGAGGGAGGGAGAGAAACAGACAGACAGAAACAGAAGAGGGAGGGAGGGAGAGAAGGAGGGAGGGGAAGGAAGGAGAGAGGGAAGAAGGGGGAGAGAGCGGGGGAAGGAGGGCAGGAGAGAGAGAGGGGAAGGAGGAGATAGGGAGAGAGAGAGACAGAAAGAGAAGGACAGAGAGAGAGGAAGAAATAGAGACACAGAGACAGAGAAGGATGGAGGGAGGGGGAAGGATGGAAGGAAGAAGGGAGGGAGGGAGAGGGGGAAGGAGGGAGGGAGGGAGTGTGAGAGAGAGAGAGGGAGAGGGAGTGAGCTGAACTCCAAGTTAGTTTTCTCTTTGGTTTCGTCAACAGGGTCAGATTCAGAATAAAGCTGGAAGGGATCTTGGAGATCTTCTAGTCCAGCCCCCTGCAGTCAAGCAGGAGATCCTATACCATTTCAGACAAATGGTGGTCCAGTCTCTTCTTAAAAACCTCCAGTGATGGAGCACCCATAACTTCTGAAGTCAAACTGTTCCACTGGATTATTGTCCTCACTGTTAAGAAGTTCCTCCTTAATTCCAGGTTGCTTCTCTCCTTGATTCGTTTCCATCCTTTACTTGTTATCTTGCCTTCTCGTGCTTTGGAGAATAGCTTGACTCCCTCTTCTTTGTGGCAGCCCCTCAAATACTGGAATACTGCTATCATGTCCCCCCTAGTCCTTCTTTTCTCTAGATTGGCCAAACCCAAATCCTGCAACTTGTTCTTCATATGTTTTGGTCTCCAGAACTTTGTTCATCTTAGTTGCTCTTGTTGAAGTTCGTAATCTGCAGCTATCCCTGGAGAGGAAGCTCAGATCTATCAATGAAGATGGGTTTAACCTTCTCCTTCATTTTGGCTTCTTCTTGTTCTATCCAAATGTGGCCCGAAAACTCTTCTTTTAAACTCATGCAATAAGGAGAGACCGGCTAATACTGGCAGTCCTCGACTTACGACCACAATTGAGCTCAACGTTTATCTGGCTAAGTGAAACATTCGTTAAGTGGATTTTGCCCCATTTGATGACCTTTCTTGACACATTTGTTAAAGGAATCTCTGCAGTGGTTAAGTTAGTAAACCAGTGATTAATTGAACCTGGCTTTCCCATGAAAGTTGTATGTCAGAAGGTCGGGAAAGGGGATCATGTGACCTTTCTGATTGACAAGCTCAGCGTCTTAGCCACTGAGCCACCCTGTCCCTATGGACCTCCCATACATGGGGAAAAAAATAAGACACCCCCCCTCCAAAAAAAAGCCTTAATGCTTATTTTGGGGCCCAAAAGAAAATAAGACCTGGTCTTATTTTCGGAAAAACACGGGTAAGTCTAAATACTAAACAACACAGCCACGACTTTTCTCAGTTCAGAGAGCATTTAGGAGAGAGGTTGAAATGAAATGCCTCTGAATGACAGGCTGTAATCATAGGTATCTCCTATCAGGCTACATTTTAAAAATAAAAAAAAAATAAGGCAGGGATGATCATCGGAGCAAGAACACGGACAGCTCTGATCTCCTCTTATTATCTTAAGAGCCATTTCAATTTATGGAGAAGGTACAATCAGAAAAAACGGAAATTGTGCGTGCTCTTTTGTGGAAAACAATTTGTCTGAGCAGTGCCTTCAAGCAGATAGCATGAATTTGAGCATCTCTCCCTCTCAGAATGTTTTTCTTCCCCTTAAAGCACTTATTATTGTAAGCCTTGGCCAAAAAGGAAAAATACAGGGAAAGGGGTGTGGAGAGGGAAACAATGCCATTGTGTTTTCTCTCTCTCTCTCTTTTTTTTCTAAATGAGGGAGAACATCCCACAGCGGAGAGGTTTTCGATGAGCTTCAGCGAAATGAAGTCTCGCTGGATCCATACGTTCCAGGCTGTCTACGGTGGAAGTTGGAGGGTTTGATTTTTAGCTTACACAGATGTGGAAACCAGCCACTGTAGATTGAAAACCGTAGTTTAGGCAAAAAAGGATGGCCCATTTTAAAGACCTTCCCAGGGCTTCAAGCTTCTATCTGAAAAATGTGGGCCACCTCTTATTCAAAAAACAAACAAACAAAAACCTGCACCAAAATGTAATGTTTAATATGAAAGACATTTCTTAAGTGCATGGAGCGTAACCACACTAACTGTATTTTATGGAATCCTAGAACATAAAGTACAGAGCTCAAAGGGACCCTTGGAGATCTTCTAGTCCAGTGGTGGCTAACCTTTTTGGGCTCCTGTGCCGAAAATTGTACTCGCGCTCACCCATGCCCCCTCCCACATTGTCCCCTTACCTGCACTACACATGCGCGTGCCCTCCCAGCTGATTTTGGGGCCTTTTTCAGCCTCCCAGAGGCTTGAGGGAAGCCTCTGCAGCCTTTGGAGGCCGAAAAATGGGCCCGTTTCGTCACTTCTGGTATTTTCGGTATTACAGGAAGTGATGAAACGGGCCTAGTATTCAGCCTGAAAAGCCTTGCAGAGGCTTTTTCCAAGCCTCCGGGAGGCCGAAAAATCAGCTGTGAGGCGCACGCATGCGCAGTGAGGTAAGTTTGCCTGCAGCTTGTGTGACCAATGACCCTCTTTCACGCTGACAACTGTTGTAGCATCCCCATGGTTATGTCATCAAAATCCAGATGCTTGGCAATTGTTTCATATTTATGATGGTCGTAGGGTCCCAGGGTCACATGATTCCCTTTTGCAATCTTGTGAGAAGCAAAGCCAGTGGGGAAACCAGATTCCTTTAACCACCGTGTTACTTACTTAACAACTGCAATATTCACTTAAACCACTGTGGCAAGAAGAAAGGTGCTAAAATGGGGCAAAAGTCATTTAAGAACTGTCTCGTTTAGCAACAGAAATTTTGGACTCAATTCGAACAATTAATCAGTTAGAACAAATTAAACAACTTGCCTCCAGAAGCTGTGAATGCTCCAACACTGGAAGTTTTTAAGATGAGATTGGATGACCATTTGTCTGAAGTGGCATAGCAGGGGGTTGAACTAGAACACCTCCAAGGTCCCTTCCAACTGCTATTCTATTTTCTTTTTGCTTTCCTTGCCTTTACTTTACTTTTATTCTTTTCTTTTCTATTTTATTCTGTTATTTCTTCTCTTCTCTTCTCTTCTCTTCTCTTCTCTTCTCTTCTCTTCTCTTCTCTTCTCTTCTCTATTCTATTATTTCTTCTCTACTCTACTCTACTCTACTCTACTCTACTCTACTCTATTCTACTCTATTCTAGTATTTCTTCTCTGCTCTGCTCTGTTCTATACTCTATTCTATTCTATTTTATTATTTCTTCTCTACTCTACTCTACTCTACTCTACTCTACTCCCTCCACTCCACCACTCACCCACTCTACTCCACTCCATTCCATTCCATTCCCTTCCCTTCCATTCCATATTCTACTCTACTCTGCTCTGCTCTGCTCTGCCTGCTCTGCTCTACTCTACTCTACTCTACTCTACTCTCTACTCTACTCTACTCCACTCCACTCCACTCCACTCCATTCCATTCCATTCCATATTCTCACTCTACTCTACTCTACTCTACTCTACTCTCTCTACACTCACTCTACTCTACTCTACTCTACCTATGCTCTATTTTATTATTTCTTCTCTACTCTACCTACTCTACTCTACTCTACTCTACACTCTCTCTACTCTACTCTACTTTACTCCACTCCACTCCACTCCATTCCATTCCATTCCTTCCATTCCATATTCTCTACTCTACTCTACTCTACTCTACTCTACTCTCTACTCTACTCCCCTACTCTACTCTACTCTACTATTTTATTATTTCTCTCTACTCTACTACTCTACTCTACTCTACTCTACTCTACTTTATCCATCCTCCACTCCATTCCATTCCCTTCCATTCCATATTCTCTACTCTACCTCTCTACTACTACCTACTCTACTACCCTACTCTACTCTCTATTTTATTATTTCTCTACTCTACTCTACTCTCTACTACTCCACTCCACTCCCCCCCACTTTCCATTCCCTTCCATTCCATATTCTCTCTCTCTACTCTACTCTACTCTACTCTACTCTACTCTACTCTACTCACTCCACCCCCCATTCCATTCCCTCCATTCCATATTCTCTACTCTCCACTCTCTCTACCTACTTCCATTTTATTATTTCTTCCTACTCTCTCTACTCTACTCTACTCTACTCTACTCTACTCTACTCTACTCCACCCACTCCACTCCACTCCATTCCATTCCCTTCCATTCCATATTCTCTACTCTACTCTACTCTACTCTACTCTACTCTACTCTACTCTACCTACTCTACTCTACCCTATTCTACCCTGCTCTATTTTATTATTTCTTCTCTACTCTACTCTACTCTACTGTACTCTACTCTACTCTACTCTATTATTTCTTCTCTAACCTACCCTACCCTACCCGATCCTATCCTATCCTGTCCTGTTCTTGTAAGCTGAAGATTACCTGTACAGAATGGTTACTTTAATTGTGACCTTTTGGCTTCCATTTTGACTTTTCTTTAACCACACTGTGTGACCCTGGACAGAAGTGTGAAATGATATCAAATGAAGAGGAGTAAAGCAAACAGAATTCATTAACTGGAAGACGGTATTCTCCCACCCACCCCCTTTTTTCTCTCTCTCTCTCTCTTCATCTGCCGAATAATGTAGATATGGTAGTGAGTTAACAAGCACCGTCTTTTTCAAGGGCACTGGAAAAAACAATGTGCATTAGCTCCTGAAAACAGAGGAGACCAAGAAGAATGCAGCCAAAACACTGGAGCTAATAACGTTTTATTCCTGCGGTAATTGCTGTGTATTGAACCTTGAGCTGACTCTGAAGACACATTGTCAGAAGGAGGGATAGCAAAAAAAATGTAAGAGGTCAACTCCAGCAAGGGATGACAAGCCTATACACCCAGTCCTTGACTTATGACCACAATCGAAGCCCAAATTTACATGGCTAAGCGAGGCAATTGTTAAGTGAGTTTTGCCCTGTTTCATGACCTTTTTGGGGGGGGCAGGTTGTCAAGGGAATCAGTCCAGTTGTTAAGTGAATAGAAATAGAATAGAATTCTTTATTGGCCAAGTGAGATTGGACACACAAGGAATTTGTCTTGGTGCAAATGCTCTCAGTGTACATAAAAGAAAAGAGACATTCGTCAAGAGTCAAGAATCATAAGGTACCACACTTAATGATAGTCATAGGGTACAATAAGCAATCAAATCATACTAGGAAACAGTCAATATAGATCGTAAGGATACAGCAACAAAGTTACAGTCATACAGTCACGAGTGAGAGGGGATGGGTGATAAGGAGTGATGAGAAGATTTAATAGTAATAGTAATGCAGACCTAGTAAATAGTTGAACAGTGTTGAGGGAATTATTTGTTTAGCAGAGTGATGGCATTCGGGGAAAAAAGTCCTTGTGTCTGGTTTTTCTGACGTGCAGTGCTCTATAGCCTCATTTTGAGGGTAGGAGTTGAAACAGTTTATGTCCGGGATGTGAGGGGTCTGTAAATATTTTCACAGTCCTCTTTTTGACTCGTGCAGTATACAGGTCCTCAATTGAAGGCAGGTTGGAAGTAATTGTTTTTTCTGCAGTCCTAATTACCCTCTGAAGTCTGTGTCTGTCCTGTTGGATTGCAGAACCAAACCAGACAGTTATAGAGGTGCAGATGACAGACTCAATCATTCCTCTGTAGAATACATGTTCTTGCATAGGAGCAGGAGGCTCCAGGGCAAGGCCCAAGAGGGGATATAAATAACCCTCACTCTCCACCCCATGTGGTCAGCTGCCCAGGACCTCAAACCCATGTGGTTCTGTTCATCATTAAACCATCTGTCCAATCAGCTTCCATGTTTCCAGTGTCTTTCTCCCGGCTCAGAACTAAACCAGATGGATATTTCTTGCCAACACTTTTATATATTCACTTTGCATTTGGACCTGTACTGTCTGAAATCCACATGTTGCTTTCCCCTTCCCGATGCAGGGCACGTTCAGATGAATTTTTTTATTTTATTTTTTAGGTTTGCGTACGGCCCTGGATAATAATGCAATCTGCAGAAATGGAGCCTGGATTTTTTTTTTTTTTGCCCGTCTTGAAACGCCAGTTGTATGAATACAGAGAAAATATCAAGCGTCTGCAGTCGCCGGCATCTCCTCCAGGATCTTTGCTAACCCCAAATGCTTGGAGTCAGCTCGAAAATATGCTGTGAATATATAGTAGGTGTTTTCCTTCTCTCTTGCTCTCCCTCAGTGCTCTTCCCCTGTTACAGTTAAGGGAGCTTAGGATGAATTTTTTGACAGATAAAACACTCCTGGGACTCCTGATGATTAATACATGGAGAGCAGAGGTCTAAGAGATATTTCAGAATCCATCTAACTTTGAGCAATAAACCAACACTGGAAGAAATGCCAGCAATGAGTTTGAAATAATCCCCCCTCCTCACCCACCCATCAATTGCCCCGTCATATTGAATGTCAAATTCTGAATTTTACCTTCAGGTGCCAAATTCAAAGATGACCTCAGATGCTGGAACTTGGGGGGGAAACTTTGTGGATTTCTTGGTACAGGTAGTCCTCAATTTTGTTCAGAGTTTTGCAGCGTTAATTCAGCGCCAGAAAAATAAACACAGATGGCTGATGCTTCATTTAACATCTTTATAAACATAATAAGTAGATTTTACAAACCAGTTGTAGATTTCTCCAAGATGGAGCAAACTCAGACAGAAACAAGTTGCAAGTAACTCTCAGCAGAGCAGACAACAGTTTTACTTTAGTTCAGCAGGCAAGCAAGAGGAGAGAAGCAGTTTCATCTTCAATAGACAGACTCAGAGCTCAACATAGCTGCAGAGCTTACTAAAGAGCCATGCCTAGGCTACTTCTAGTTTCAGTTTCCAGCCTAGGCTCCTTTTAGTTTCAGTTTCCAGCCTAGGCTACTTCTAGTTTCAGTTTCCAGCCTAGGCTCCTTTTAGTTTCAGTTTCCAGCCTATTCAGTTCCAGCCGGCCCTTTTGTCAGGCCTAGTACTTCTAGTTTCAGTTTCCAGCCTAGGCTCCTTTTAGTTTCAGTTTCCAGCCTAGGCTACTTCTAGTTTCAGTTTCCAGCCTAGGCTAGTTCTAGTTTCAGTTTCCAGCCTAGGCTCCTTTTAGTTTCAGTTTCCAGCCTAGGCTAGTTCTAGTTTCAGTTTCCAGCCTAGGCTCCTTTTAGTTTCAGTTTCCAGCCTAGGCTAGTTCTAGTTTCAGTTTCCAAAAACAGTCCTCATTGGCTGACTTAGTTGCTATGCCTATTCATTGGCTGACCTTGTTACCAAGCTCTATTCCAGTTCATGAACATACTCTGACCAATTTAGGATCACCATTGCACCCAAAATTCCTGTTGCTAAGTGAGACAATGGTTCGGTGAGCTTTGCCCCATTTTACAACCATGCTTGCTGCAGTTGTTAAGTGAATTGCTGCAATGGTTAAGTCGGTAACCATTTGTGAAGTGAATCGGGCTCCCCCATTGGCTTTGCTTCTCAGAAGGTAGCAAAAGGGGGTCACATGACCCCAGGGTACTGCAACCATCGTAAACATGAAACAGTTGCCATGTTTTTAGATCACGTGATCTTGGGGATGCTGCAATGGCCGCAAGTGAGAAAAATCATCATAAGTCATTTTTTTAGGGCTGTTATAACTTTGAACGATCATTCAACGGATGGGTTGTAAGAGATTGGTATTATTGGTATGCAGGAAGACAAGAGGTAAGATTTAAGAGTACCCAACATATGTCAGTGATCAGACACTGTAAAATATCACATATATTAAACAAAATGTCAGCCTTCAATACTCCTTTCTTTTCTTTCGATGTCTTTTTGGCTGCCATAGTAATGAGGGGAGAGTGAATCAATTGGGCTTTGTGGGGTGGGAAGTGTGCTGGAGGTTTTAGAGAAGGAACTGTATAACTTGGGGAAAACTTCATTGTTTATACTTATTTGCTTGCTTACTGCGCAACTGCAGCTCTTTATCAAAACAGGCCAAGGTCAACGGCCAGATGTCTGCATCACCACCTGAAGATGCTCTACATGACATTATACACATCTTCGATTGGATGTAGCATTTGAACTATTGTGGATGGAAAGTGGCCATCACTTTGCATATGTGTTTTTTTGCGCGTAAATCCTCAGATCTAGAATCCTTTTGATGCTACCACTTGATTTCCAGTAAACATTTCTTTTCTCTATAACGATGGAGTCTAAGTGTGTCTTTCTTGGATTTTGAATGGAGCACCATCTGACACAAATATATAGTCTAAAATTTGGTAGTCTAAATGTTTCTAGGTCAAAAATTTAGAAGTGTTGATAGACCTTAAGCTGGCTCTCATGTCCATCAATTACACGTTCATGTTCAATTGCTGAATGAATTTGATTTTTGATCTACATACTCTGCAAGACACACTCTTAAAATCATGCAGTTGAGCAAAGACTTTTTTTTACCCTGTTTCTCCAACAATACGGCCTCCCCCAATAGGAAGTCCGAGCATGTTTTATAGGCATGAAATGAAATTAAGCCCCTCCCCCCCAAATTAAGGCCTATATTAAAACATGAGAAATGGGGGGGGAATGGTGGGGGGGCTTGCCGTTAGGAAGTACTTTTGTTGCACACCCGGATATGGTGCTGCCTGCATTGACCCCAATACGAAGTGCCCCACCAACGCCGAGGTCAACATCCAAGCCGTCGCCACCCACCCACCTGAAGATGCAAGGGGGGGGAATTAAGTCACCCCTGAAAAGACGACCTAGCCATTTTTTCGGGGCTCAAAAAAAAAAAAAAAGACCCGGCCTTATTATATGAGAAACACAGTACTCAAGCATCCATAGCAAACTACCATGTTTCCCTAAAAATAAGACCTAGCTGTCAAGGTTCTGACTGACAAACCCAACCAAAGTAAACACGGCAAAGATGATACAATCTCTTAATGCCAATAACTTGAAATTGGTGCTCATTTCAGCACCAATGAGAGCAAAACCAGATCCGACCATTTCCTGCACAAAGCCACGAAGTCTGGTTCTCCCTCCCTCCAATTTGATCTGGTCGCATTGTCCAATTGAGTCTCCTGGTATTGTTCTGAGAAAGCCTTTTGGCTCTGATAACCACCTGCTGAACCCATCCTTGGTTCTCACCACTGGCATCTTGATGTCTGGGACCAAAGTTCATACGTTCTCGTTTCCTTTTGGTTTTTAGTAGTGTTATAGGGGTCCTTTGTTTTTTTATTTATTTCGGGCAAGTTTTGTGGGGTTATTTTTTTCCAAAGTCGTTGTTACCACAGTTCATTGGCAAGCTGAGAAGCAATAATAATTACAACAGCAAAAAGTGACTTTTGAAGCTTGACACTAACATGATTTTTCAAGATTTTTTTTTTTTTTTTTTTTTTTGCATCGTAATATAAGCCCTACCCCCTTTTAAAAAAAAAATAAGCCCTAGTTATAAGATCATCACCCAGATGGATGCATTTACCATATTTCCCTGAAAATAAGACCTAATGTGTCTTTTGGAGCAAAAATTAATATAAGACCCGGTCTTTATTTCGTGGAAATACAGTAGTCGAGTAGCCTTCTCTTGAAGATATCCAGTGAATGTGTCAAGCGCAAACAAACAGAGCCGCTGATAAACAGCTAAAGCAAGCGACTTTATTGACTTCTACCTGTATTACAAGAATCTTCTCGGACTGCTTGGCTTCCCCCGGGAACAACAAGATAAGGTTTTATCTTTTGGTCTGTAGCCCTGAAACAGTTCCCCAGGCAGAAGAAAACATCAAATATACCTGTGCTTCCTTCCATTCAAAGCATGGACCACTTGAAACAATCTGTTCCACGCAGGAGATGTTTGCAAAATTGCTGCTGAAGCCCAAGAAGCCCATTCAGGACCATAAGGTATACATCATGTTCAGCTCCTGCTGATCTAGCAAGTTCAAAAGCGGGCAAACACCAGTAGATAAATAGCTATCACTTTGGTGGACTCATAAACAGGATCCCCCCAACTGGCCGTCTCCTGGGCAACGGTGATGTCAGCAGTTAATCCTTTCAACTTGGAAGTGCCTTGGTCTTCTGATACAAATACAATGAGGGCGCATCGACCACCATATGTCCTCTATGTCACTCTGCATGTACTCTATGAAAATGAACCTGCAAGGTTGTACATTATCTAGTCAATCCATCCATCCATCAATCAGAATAGAGCTGGAAGGGACCTTGGAGGTCTTCTAGTCCAACCCCCTGCTCAAGCAGGAGACCCTATGCCACTTCAGACAAGTGGCTATTCAGTCACTTCTTAAAAATCTCTAGTGATGAAGCATCCACAACATCTGAAGGGAGCTTTTACCACTGGTTAACTGTCCTCACTGTTAGGAAGTTTCTCCTTAATTCCAGGTGGCATCTCCCCTTGATTAGTTTCCAATCCTAGTTTCTTGTCCTGCCCTCTGGTGCTTTGGAAAATAATTTGACCCCCTCTTCTTTATGGCAGCCCCTCAAGTACTTGAATACTGCTACCATGTCACCATGTCACCCTTAATTCTTCTTTTCTCTAGACTAGCCAGACCCAAAACCTGCAGCCATTCCTCATATGGTTTAGTCTCCAGAACTTTGACCATCTTAACTGCTCTTCTCTGAACTTTTCCCAAAGTTTCAACATCTTTTCGGCCGTGTGTTCACCAAAACTGGATTCAGTATTCCAGGAGTGGCCTTACTAAGGCTTTATAAAGCAGTACTAATCTTTCACATGATTTTTATTCTATGTCTCTGTTTATACAACCAAGAATTGTATTAGCCTTTTTGGCTGCTGCCACACACGGCTGGCTGTTTTGGCCTCTTTGTCCTGCCAAATGTAGAAAAAGAAGTAATATTCCTAAGAGCGGAAATGGTACAAAAGCCACTGAAACCCTTTGAAAGATAATGAAGCCCACTAAAGGCTCCGAATTCGATTCGTTGCTTTGCAAAAGGCTCTTTGCTTCAATTTGCAAATCTGCTCAGATGGGATAATTTGCTCGTAGCTTCCTTGAATAGAAGCATCTTTCTGACCTGTGAAACAGCTGTACTAATCATGGACTGAGTGGGGATCTCATTGTCTTTAATTGATTCTCGAAAACGATTGGGAACATCATAAAGATTACGGCACGAGGATGAGCAAAGCAGAAATCCAACCTCAGATGATAAAAGTAAAATAATATATATATAAGAGGCTGGGGCATCTACAGTTAATCATTTTATCAAGCTCAATCCTCTTATCCACTTAGCAGATTAGTAATTTCATTTGCCCGTGCGCTCATATCCTAAGCTGAGACAAATGATTCAAAAGGAAATGAAGACGTTTTCTGGGACAGAAAAGAAATAAAAATACCAAAGCCATTCCGTGCTTTTGTCTAGCCCAGACGGATAGATTAACCCAACAGTGGAATGTTATCTTACCCAGCTAAGAAAATGCTCCTTATTACTTCACTGAATTTATGGATAATGCGCTATTGATGGCTCTCATGCTTCACATATAGGAGGAGTTCAGGAGTTCAAAAATGGGTGAAGAAGAGAGGGTGGGTAGGAGGAAAGAAGAAGGAAGGAAGGAAGGAAGGAGGGAGGGAGGAGGTCAAAGGTCAAATCTTGGGAGGGAGGAAAGAAGATCAAAGGGATCTACTTTCTCTTTGAGAGTGGGTTGACAGAGAGTGATTGGCCCTAAGTCACCCTGTTGGCTTCCATGCCTAAAGTGGGACTCGAAGTCACAGTCTCCTGCTGATTGGCTCAGTCACCTATCTGGCTTTCATACCTAAGGTGGGACTAGAACTCACTGTCTTCCTGCTGATTGGCCCAAAGTCATCCAGCCACCTATCATGGCTAAAGCAGGACTAGAACTCACCTTCTCTTGGTGATTGGCCCAAAGTCACCTAACTTGCTTTCATACCTGACGGGACTAGAACTCACCATCTCCTAGCTTCCAGACTTTAAGTGCTAGACCAAATAAGCTCCACTTAATTAATCTAATTCATTTTTAAGACCCCAATCCTCCTAGAAGCAACAAAACAAATACTACCTACTTCTATTTATTTACATACTGTGCACAGCTTCTTCATTTTGCAGTCAGGTAGAAAGCTTCAGTCCAATCGAGCAGATTTCTCCTCTGAAGGAACAGAAGATCCGTCAGTGTGTATTTTCAGACTTAGCTCTCGTTCTTTAGCTGATTAGATTGGACAGATCATTATTTCCTGGGGGGGAAAAAAACCCATGCAAAATTGCTCCCTGGTTGTTTGGTTTCTTGCGGGCAGCAACTCTGCTGAAGATGGCCCAGTTGGAAATAAATATTGACCATCTAGGCTTCCCCGAGTTGGACAACCCTGATTGCTTTTAGTAATGTTGACTTTATAAATCTCTAGGTAGAGGAGATTAAATTGACTGATCAATAGATATTCCCTATGACAGCAGATTCGTGCAGAGGGAGGTTGCCAAGAATTAAACAAGAGCAAGGCAGGGCAAATGTATGTACGTTGACCTGAAAGGCCTACGCTTTGCTAATTGTGGAAAGTGAAGTCTGAAATGAACATCCCATTAAAAAGTGGATCAGGAAACCAGGAAATAGGATTGGAAGCAAGGCAGGGGTGGGCTGCTTCTGGTTCGTCCCGGTGTCAACTCATAAAATATTTCTCTGTCCTTTTTAGAGTTGCCAACAGAAAGGGAGGGGGAGCAGTGCAGCCACTTGCAAACCAAAAGTGCACTCCATAAATGTTTTCAAAGATAGTAACTAGGTGACTGAAGTTTCTGCCTTCTAACTGGAGAGCATGATTGATGAATCTTGGCTGTGGATGTGTCCCATTGGAGAATATGAATTACGATACACCCAGGGGGTGGGGGGGAAACCAGGGTCAAGGGTGACAATGAATGATGTGACTCAGAGTCGGCTACATCCAAGCAGGGCCAGACAGTTTAATTCCCAATAAATCCTTTTGAAGTTTTTGAAGTTTGGCTCGAGACTCATGATTTAATTGGGGTAACTGCTGGAATCCTGACAGCAGTCTCTATCCATGCCATCCAAACATCTAAAACTAAGCTCCTAACATTGATTGGTTGATAACATACCATCAAATCTTTGTTGACTTTCAGTGACTCAATAGATCAATTTCCTCCCCGATGATCCATCTCTAACCTGAGTCTTCTGTTCTCCCTTCATCCCTGTAACAGAGTCTAAATCTATTGACCTTGTATCAGGCACGAAGGATCAGGTTCACACCTAAGTTCTGGTTCAGAAGATTTATTGCTCGAGAATCTAGTCAACTAATGTATAGTACTAAATTGGTACCAGATACGGATCGATGGAACCTATTGAAGATTGGGCAAGAAATTTAATTCTTCCCATCCTTCCTCCATTGCTGCTTCTTATCTTGCTTCCCAGTTCTTCTAAATCTAATCCTTGGTGGGATGGAGGAAGGACAAACATTTTTAACTGCATCCTATTTTATTGCATTAAGGATACAAATGACATTATTTCTTTCATGTGGATAATAAGGTCCTGGATGTCACAATGGTGTCATCATGGATTCTACTAGACATTTTGAAATGTTGGAAATGTCACCAGATACCTGGAACATATTACCATATGTGGTGGACATGTACAGAAGCTAAAAGATATTCGACTAAAATACACACATAGTTGGAAAAGAGGATAAAACAACACATAGATTTAAAACCTGAGATATTCTTATTGGGGATTTTACCCAAAAACTATAGTAAAGAAAAAACATATTTAATCATACATATATTAACAGCAGCTAGAATTGTATTTGGTCAAAACTGGAAAAATGAAAAGATTCCGATAGAGGAAGAGGTGATTATGGAAATATTGGAATGTGCAGAAATGAGCAGATTAACAGTAGAACAATTAAAGAACAAGAAGATGCAGAATATTATATGATATGGGATTTATTTTATAAATGCTTGGAAAATAAAGTAAGAAGTTAAATGATATGATTATAATGATAAGATAGATGAGATTGAATAGTTTGTAATATGAATGTAATCCTAGTAAGAAATGTGTACATGATATAAATACTTGCACAAGATATATGTACCCAGTTGACACACTGTATAACTGAAAAATGGATTTGTTTTAAATAAAATGAAAAATGAAAAAAAAAGGATTCTACTAGACATTTTTGACAGCATCAATTGGGACCAGATTATGCATCACAGTTGCCTTTTCTAACAAGTGGGAATTGATAGTAGGATCCTGAATGTATTCTCCAGTCTTCCTTCAGTGGCATGAGTCAACTGAGAATACAGGTCTGTACAAAAATGGTTGGGCTTCACCTAGTTGAGGTGGCCATCTTGACATTTTTCCTCTCCACCTCAACCCAACACATTCTCCTGCAGCTAATTAGTGTCCTGTTAGTGCACATCCTAACTAAACCAAAAGACCCAGAAGAAAAACCTGGAGTCATCTACAACATACAGGGTAAGGACTGCAGCAGCTACTACTTAGGAGAAAGAGGTAGAAGACTATCAGAGCACATCTATGAACACCAATTAGCAGTCAAAAGACAGGATAAAAACTCTTTGATTGCATAACCCACGGATATTTAACCATAGTTTCAACAGGGAAACTGTGACCATCCTAGACCAAGCCAAGGCCAAAACTGCTGGAGAATTCCTGGAAGCCCGGCACTCAGACGAATCAGCCATCAACAGGTTCATTGAGATAAACAATATCTACACACCATTCAGGAGAGACAATTAACAAGCCAAAACGGGAATAAAAAGACCTTCAAAAGTAATCAACACGTAGACAAGCTGAGATTAACACCATGATTAACATTAGTAATAAATAATACCCCAATCAAGGAACTGTCAAACAAGCTAACAGCAAACTCCCTAACCAAAGAACCACCGAGATCACGCCTACCCACCTGACAGGTAAGCCACTACATTGTAAATTGAGAGCAAACACTACGCCCAGTGGGTTGAAATAATTTAACAACTGGTTTGCCCAGTCAGGTTGGCTGTTGTGGGAGGTGTGGCCCATCCCTGTCCTCCAGCTCTGCCACACATGAGGGACAAGCCCAGGGGTGGGATTCAAATTTTTTAACAACCGGTTCTGTGGGCATGGCTTAGGTGGTGGGCGTGGCTTAGGTGGTCATGTGACTGGCTGGGTGTGGCCAACTCAATATCACTCACATCGAGGCACGCATCTCCTCGCCTGGCCTCTCATGACTGTGGGGATGCTGCAACAGTTGTAAGTGTGAAAAAGGTCATAAGTCACTTTTTTCAGTGCCATTGTAACTTTGAATGGTCACTCCACACAAGCAAAGTATCAGCAAATGAAGGAAAAAAAAACTCCAGAGAGGTTCCTGAGACAGGAAGTCTAGTCCTGCCAAGAACGTAATAAGGGTTAACAGAGAGGCAGTTTCTGTAAGCAACACCAGAATGTTTCCTTCCTGCCTTCCTTACAGGATTAGGCCAGTAATTTCTTCTAACAACCAATTCTCCGAACTGCTTAGAATGTTAACAACCGGTTCTAGCGAATAGGTGCGAATTGGTAGAATCCCACCCCTGGACAAGCCTCCCATGATGGCCAACCTGACTGTGGGTGAATCATTTGTTAAATTACACACATGCTATCAAAGTGGATCCTGGGCGCTGCGCTGCAATGGAGAACTGGGCAACGAGCAGCTGGCACGAGGAAAGGAGGAGGAGCAGGGAGAAGAAAGAGGGAAAGCGGCCTTCTCCTTCCCTCACACTGGCCACTCCGTTGCCCACTTCTCCATTGCAGCACAGCACAGTGCCTAGGATCCCCTTTGATAGTGAAGGTGGGTGATTTGACAACCAGGTCGCCTGAACCAGTGCAAACCAGCTGAATCCCCCACCACTGCCTACACTTGTGATGGTGAGCCTATGGCACGCATGCCAGAAGTGGCGTGCAGAGCTTCTTCTGCTGGCACTCGAGAGGTCACCCGGAAGAGCCCTACTGTGCATGCGCGTGCCCCCTCCACCAGTCAGATGATTGTTGGATATCTGCCGCACGTGCATGGGGGAGACCTCTGCATGGGAGACCAGCGCGCATGCGCAGAGGCATGCATCATGCAGGGGGGTCATGCACGCATGCACACATGCACAGGGGGTGGGGGGAGTTGTGGGCACATTGCATCATGGGTGCAGGCACGAGAGTGCGCAGATGCGCACACACTTTTGGCACTCAACGTGGAAAATGTTCACCATCATGGGCCTACACCCTACTAGCATTGATGATGTTACCTAGTTGAGTAATGAAATGTCTGCAAGGAAGCAACCAAGAAAGGACTCCTCAGTGCCAATACCTCACCTGGAGAAGCATATGGAGACAAAGCAACTTTTGTTTCCAGATTCTTGGGAGATAAAAACTCACCTTAGAATGTGGTTCATCTCCAGAAGGGCCAAGATGGCTACCTCCATCCAGCTCCATCCCTTGCAAGGGTACGGCCGTGAGTTTTTCAAGAGGCAAGCGGTGCCTTTTAATGCACATGACCCTGCTGTTCCGTCGGTCTCCATCTGTGGATGCGTGTGCTTTATTAGAGATTCCCCTCATTCGCTGTCCACCCTCTTCTAGATATAATGGCACCAATTAAATTACCTGACTCCCTGACCTTAATCTGGCAGGAAAAAATTATTCCATGAAGCAGTTATGGCTCTAATTGACACGAAGGGAAAGCATCACACACCCCTTCCTACCAAAGGAGCTGCGGGGATGGATGGGTGGGGGGGTGGCGGCATGAAAATATCTCTGGCAGCTGCGGAAGCCTGTCAAAGTCACATTGATATGCTAATACCTATAGCTGGCAAAAATCACTTCTTAAAGAGAGAGACGTTGAAAATTGAATTATTTCAATTTCACTACCTAAGAATCTCCTGATCCGTCCGAACGTGTGTGTGTGTGTCTGTGTATAGTGCATGTGAGCAACGAAGGAAGGAGCTGTGCAGTGCTCTTTTTGGCGGGTAAACAGCTGGGTGAGGGGGTTACCATGGCAACCGCTTTGACTGATGACTGTTTTGCTCCTGATGAAGTCATTAGCTGTGTGAAATGGACTTTGAGGTTGTCAAGTACATTCTCCAGGAATATTTCAATCCGATTAGCAGGGTATTGAAAAAGGGAAGGAAGGAAGGAAGGAAGGAAGGAAGGAAGGAAGGAAGGAAGGAAGGAAGGAAGGAAGAAGGGAGGAGGGAGGGAGGGAGGAGGGAGGGAGGGAGGGAGGGAGGGAGGGACAGAGGGACAGAGAGAGAAGGAAGAAAGGGAGGAGGGAGGGAGGGAGAAAGAAGGAGGGACGAACAGAGGGAGAGAGAGAGGAAGAAAGGGAGGGAGAGGGAAGGAGGAAAGAAGAGAATGAGGGAGGGAGGGAAGAAAGAAGGGAGGGAGGAAGAAAGAAAGACAGGAAGAGGGAGAAGGAAAGAAGGAGTGAGGGAGTGGTAGAGGGATGGAGGGACAGAAGGAGAGAGAGGAAGGGAGGGAGGGAGGGAAGGAAGGAAGAAGGGAGGGACGGAAGAAAGGAAGGGAGGGAGGGAGGGAGGGAAGGAAGGAAGGAAGGAAGGAAGGAAGGAAGGAAGGAAGGAAAGAAGGAGGGAGGGAGGGAGGGAGGAGGGACAGAGAGGAAGGAAGAAAGGGAGGGAGGGAGGGAGGGAGAAAAGAAGGAGGGACGAACAGAGGGAGAGAGAGAGGAAGAAAGGGAGGGAGGGAAGGAGGAAAGAAGAGAATGAGGGAGGGAGGGAAGAAAGAAGGAGGGAGGAAGAAAGAAAGAAAGAAAGACAGGAAGAGGAGAAGGAAAGAAGGAGTGAGGGAGTGGTAGAGGGACGGAGGGACAGAAGGAGAGAGAGGAAGGAAGAGAGGAGGAAAGGAAGGAAGGAAGGAAGGAAGGAAGGAAGGAAGGAAGGAAGGAAGGAAGGAAGGAAGGAAAAGGAGGGAGGAAGGAAAACTTCAGGTGGGAAAGGAACAAGGAAAGAAAATTAGGAGTGTATTGATTCTCCATAGATGATCACATTGGGGGCGCTTCAAAAGAAGCAGGCTGTACATTGTTAGGATCAGTCTATCCAATCCAATCCTGCAGCCGTCTTTCTTTCCTTCTAATGTCACTGCTCAAACAAAACTTTCACACTACTTTGTCTCTCCTTTGTCCCCATTCCACCAAGATCACCAAAATCACTCTCTCCACTTGCAGACCAAAATAAAGAGCCAGGTTTTTGCGATCAGGTTTATCTAATGTGTCCTCAGATATTGGCTAAAAATATCTTGCAGTGTCTTGAACATCTTTAATGGCTTTTTTTCCAGAATTGGAACCGGGGGTCTCTTTCATTTCCTTTGTCTCATCAGACCAGGCATAATTTCATACTATTAACCCTTACTGACATAACAATTGGAGGAAGGAAAATCAGGTCCAGTTCCAAGCTGGGAGAAAGGCGCTGGAAATAAAATGGAGGCTAAAATGGGAAGAAGGTCCATTTATTGATGAGCAAAACCAGCAACAAGCATGTGGTTCTGAGACAGCTGACAAAATGGTGGAATGAGTGGATGGATCTTTATAGGTTCCTGTGACTTTGAAGTTTGAAGTATTCTTTGGATTATGCAAGGAATGGGCTTTTGTGTCTTTTGCTATTTCAGTGGCGGTGGGCTAATCCTATTATGTCCTAAAAGGTTCTTAGAATTTGAGTCGGTGGGTGGGAGAGAATGTAAATTCTTAATCTCATCATTTGGAGCTGAAGGTGTTTTGTTTGTGAATAGACTGGCCTAGGTTTCTTAATGGGCATAAATCTCCATCTCTGAAGATTTCAGGCATCTGCTGGAAGCTGTTGGGGCTGCTTCCTGCCTTTAAAAGCATGTTTCTCCAATTCTCCTTTGGGGAAATATATTATTCTGCCTCTTTTAATATTCCCCCAAATATTTCATTCTTCTAGGACAGGGGTGGGCAAACTTTTTTGGCTCGGGGCCGCATTGACTTTTAAAATTTGACAGACGGGTCGGGTCAGCACAAGATTTTTTGGGAATCGCCCCCTCTTCTCCTCCTTCCCTCCCTTGAGGCCCCCTGAGTCAGGAGTTGCGCTTGGAGGAGGCGACCGCGGTGCTCGGGTTTCCCCTCCCGCGCGGCTCGGGGCCAGGCGCGGCGTCCGCGAGGAAAAAGGAAGCCGCAAGTTGCTGGGAAGTTGCTCGGGTGCTGGGAGCAGGCTTTTAAAGTGCCGCCCAAGCAGGACCGCCGAGCCGGAAGCGGGCACCAAGGCAGGGCAAGGCTCCACCAGCAGCGGCCTAGCTTTAGGTGGCTCCAGCAGCCCGCCCGCCCACCGGGCGGAACCCTTCCCACTCCTCGGCCGGAAGACACTCCTGCCTGCAAACTTTGCCTTTGCAAAGTTTAAGCCTGAAGCCCGGAAAAGAAGGGGATCGGCGGGGACTCACCTACGGAGAGGTCGCACTTGAAGGTGATTTCGAACTCCCAGCCAAGGCCTTTGCAAAGTTCTTCTTTTCTTTCCTACCCTGAGAGCGCTCCGCACTGTTTTGCAGCTTTGGGGGCCACACGGCGCAGGGCAATACGCCACGGCCAGCGATTTTTTTTCAGGGCGGGCGGATTGGACAGACCAACAGGCCGGATGTGGCCCGCGGCCGTAGTTTGCCCACCCCTGTTCTAGGAGGAGGGAGAGGGCTTCCCACACCTTATTTCAGTCAACAAAGTCCATTTGTATTTCATTTAAGTTTATATTGCAGACCGGTGTCTCTCAAACCATGGCCCCTTTAAGTTCCATGAAGTTCGATTCCCAGAATCCTGGTGCTGGCAGGGGAATTCTGGGAGCTGAAGTCCATGCAGTTTAAAGCTTGCCAAGTTTGAGAAGCATTGCTAAAGAGAAATCCCTTAACTTGAAATCTGTGGTTTAACATTTCGACTTGCCTCTTTGCGCTTTCTCTCTCCCGATTCATCTTGCTTGAAGAAAAATATCTGGCGAATTCAACACTGTTGCTGTTGGGTTGGGCTCACCCAGCTACGGGGGAGAAGTAAAAAAAAAGAAATACTGTTATTAAAAAGAGAAGCTGGAGTGACCTACAAGTTGGGAAGCCCACTCTTGACACGATAATGGTGATTTATTGGACGTGTATCTCATATTTCATACCCAAGCTCAAAGCACTATATTTAATGCTCCCTCTTTATATTTTATTCCACAAGGAAACCCCATGAGATAGGTTGGGGCTGATATATTGGCTAAAAATCACCCAGGGATCTTGCCTACAACCTTTAGGACAACTGTCTACGGAGTTCCTTAGTCATCCAGGCCATGGTTATCACAACGGTGCTTTATTTTCCCCAAGAGGCCACTGGGCTTTCTGGTTTTTCTTTGAAGACGTTTCACTTCTCATCCAAGAAGCTTCTTCAGCTCTGACTGGATGGCGGAAGATGGAAGGATTTATATTCCTTGCAGACAGCTGGTCATTTGCATTCGTTTAGAGGGTTGTTGAGGCCACTTGGAGGTTTATCTGTGTCCTCAGAGTCACCTGAGTGGTGCTCCTGGTTCCTGTAGTCTGCAATTTTTCCTCTGGAAATCCATTCTTGCTCCCACATGGTGGGGAATGGAAGGATTTATATTCCACACTTGTTAAGTGAATCGACTGCAGCTGTTAAGTGAGTGATGGGGTTGTTAAGTCTCTCTGGTTTTCCCACTGACTTTCAATCAGAATAGAGCTGGAAGGGACCTTGGAGGTCTTCTTGTCCAATCCCCTGGCCAAGCAGGAGACCCTAGGCCAGGGGTGTCAAACTCAAGGTTAGATCTGCTTAGATCTGTCCCGTGGGACTGTCTTGGAAATTGAAAAGGACGAGCAAATGGTAATAGGGCAGGGTGTCACACTTGATTTCATTGAGGGCTGCATCAGGGTTGTGTTTGACCTCAAGGGGGTGGGGTGTGTGGCTAGCGTGGGTGTGGCCATGGTGGGCATGTCTAGCGCAACATCACTCATCATGGGGGCACCTGTGGTGGCCCGGGCAGGGCTGGGAGGGATCCATGTTTACTAGTAGTTTGTTTTGCTAGCACTCAGCCAGCAAAAAAACAGGCTCCGAAGGGCCATGCACGGTGGCCCCTTTTTGCTGGCAGAGGGCTGCAGGAGGCCATCACAGCCGAAAAATGGAACCCGGGGGGGGGCTGTGTGGGGCAAGCTCCATTTTCACTGGCAGAGTGCTAGCAAAACAAGCTAGTAGTGTTGTGGTTCACTAGCAGCCGGTGCAGACAGCAGCGGAATCAGACATTGGGGAAGAACAGGGACCAGTCAGGGAGTCTGGAGAGGACTCGGATGAGGGTCCTGCGTCCAATCCAGAGATGGGGCCAGGACCATCGGGGAGTGAGGTGCTGCCTTTGGAGCCTTTGGAGTCTGGCAGCAGCAAGGCAGAGGAACAAGGGGAGCCTGTTCCCAATGCACGAGTGTGTGCAGAGCTGCTAGAAGGTGAGAGCAGCTGAAACAAAAGGGGTGTCTTGGGAGTAAGGCTGGGAGGTGATTGCCCCCTCCCATAAGAGATAAAAGTCAGGCCAAGATGACGAAACCTTTGCAGGAAGCAAAGTAGTTTGATCGATTCCGAGTCATCCTGGAAGCTCTTTGTACTTCGGCTGGATTTTCTTGTACTTCAGTTGGTTTCTTTTCTAATTAATTTGATACTTCTGTTTTTGGCAGCACTTCACAGAACTGAAGGGTGTGTGCTTATCTTGGGGGGACTGTTTGAGCTTAATTCCATCTGGGAATGAAAACCATTCCCAGCATTGCAATAAAATAGGTTTTGTTTTTAAAAATAAGTTTGTGAATAATTACGGTTTACGAAGCCTGGGTCAGAACAACTAGCAAAAGTGGATCTTCCCCAGCCCCGCCTGGGCCACCGCAGGTGCCCCCAATAGGAGTGATGTCAAGCTGGCCATGCCCACCATGACCACACCCACACTGCCCACACACCGCATCCCCTCGAGGTCAAACACAACCCTGATGCGGCCCTCAATGAAATAAGTGCGACACTCCTGCCCTATTACCATTTCGGACAAGTGACCGTCCAGACTTTAAATCTGAACTGTATTCAGAGTTTTGTAGCATTAATTCAGCTCCAGAAAAATAAACACAGATGGCTGATGCTTCATTTAACATCTTTATAAACATAATAAGTGGATTTTTTGCAAACCAGTTGTAGATTTCTCCAACATGGAGCAAACTCAGACAGAAATAGACACGTTACAAGTAACTTCAGTAGTTCAGAAACAGACATCAGTTTCACTTTAGTTCAGCAGGCAAGCCTTATACAACAGCAGAGGAGAGAAGCAGTTTCATTTTCAATAGACAGACTCAGAGCTCAACATAGCTTTAGAGCTGCAGAACTTAATATAGAACCATGCCTAGGCTATTTCTAGTTTCAGTTTCCAAACAGTTCTCATTGGCTGGCTTAGTTGCTATGCCTATTCATTGGCTGACCTTGTTACCAAGCTCTATTCCAGTTCATGAATATACTCGGACAAACTGTTCCTTTTAGGAATAATTAAGAGGAAATGTAGTAAAAAGGCCAAATACATGATATTACACATAACAACAGCAGAGACGATTACATTCACACAATTTTGGAAGCGAGATACTATACCGCCAGAGGTGAGTAATCCAAAAGATATTAGAATGTGCTGAGATGGACAAACTCACTGTAGAGTTAAAAGGCAAAGAAGAGTCAGAGTACTATGCAGTATCGGATAATTGGTACGAGTGGTTGAATAGTAGGAATAAGAATAGTAGAGTGTCAACTAAACAAAAATACACCTTTGGTCTTTTTAGATGCCAGCAGAAAGAGGTGGGGGAAAACAGTGCATTCCTCAAATGCCTTAGATCCGTGATGGCGAACCTATGGCACGCGAGCCGTAGGAAAACTTACCTCACTGTGCATGCCGGAAGTGATGAAACGGGCCTATTATTCGGCCTGCAAAGCCTGCAGAGGCCTTCCTCAAGCCTCTGGGAGGCCGAAAAAGTCCTCAAACCGGTCGAAAATCAGCTGTGAAGCGCAGTGTAGGTAAGGGGGCAGCAAGGGGGATTGCGCACGCATGAGCGGGGGGAGGGGCAGGGGGCCTTCTGGGTGCTGGCATGTGAGTGCACAAGCGTGCCCACAATTTTTGGCACACAAGCCCAAAAAAGTTAGCCACCACTCCATTCCATTCCTTCTCTTCTCTTCTCTTCTCTTCTCTTCTCTTCTCTTCTCTTCTCTTCTCTTCTCTCCTCTCCTCTCCTCTCCTCTCCTCTTCTGTATGGGTTTACATTTTTCAGACTTTGAATCTACCCAGATTATAACAAAATATGGGCAGCATCAGGGAAAACATGTGCAAGGTCTCCTACAAACACCAGTTTGTTATCTTTTACTTTATTATTTTTACCAGTGTTTCATGTTCCTTGAGTAATAAAAGAGGATGATACAAGCTTATAACCATTTTGTATACTATCAGTTGATCTAAAGACAGTGTTTCCTTCCAAAGGTGTGTCATACTGTTCTCGTAATTATTTTTTGCTATAAGGTTATGAGTTATATTAAACACCAAAACTTCAAAACTGTGTGACGTGAACTGTTAATTGAACAACGGGCAGGAAAAATCAATAGATGAAACAACCATGTTTCAAATAAACCACGCATGATAATATATTAAATTGAGGAAAAATTCCAAAAAGTTGGAAATTGGTATAGTTTGGGAGAAATGGGTAGAGAAGCATAACTCAATGGCCAGATGCAGAGGGATCTATTTCGTTTAAATTTTTTTTTTTGATTGATGGGAAAATGGGGCTTAAGTGGTGGTTGACAAAACAATACAATTTGGAATTGTAAGCTGCCTAAAATTATTGATTGAAATGGATGGTGAAAGAAATAAAAATAATAGAAATAGAATGAATGATATGAATGAATGAATGATATGAATGAATGAATGATATGAATGAATGAATACATGAATATATGAATGAATGAATGAGTGAATGAATGAATGAATATATGAATGAATGCATGATTATATGACTGACTGACTGACTGAATATATGAATGAATACATGAATATATGAATGAGTGAATGAATGAATGAATGAATGATGAATGAATGAATGAATGGGAAATGTACATATACAGCCCATTTTAAAACCCTAGTAAATGGACACAGCTCAAAACCACTTGTTTAAAAAAAATCCAGAGATATCTGTGTATTTGGAATGAAATGAAGACCTAAAACTTGAAGGGGAGATTCAAACTTGATGTTAATGACTGAAAAAATACAGGTAGTCTCAAGTTATAACCATTTTTAGTGACCGTTTGAAGTTGCAACTGTACTGCAAAAGTGACTTAGGATGGTTTTTCACACTTATGACCGTTACAGCATCCCCACGGCCATGTTGATCCAAATTCAACTGACTCATATTTATGGTGTTCCCTTTGGCAGACTTTCTGACAAGCAAAGCCAACCGGGAAAGCCCAATTCACCGAACGACCATGTTATTCACTTAACAAAGCTGCAGTGATTCAACCGCGGCAAGATGGGTCGTAAAATGGAGCAAAACTCACTTAACAACACTGTCTCGCTTGGCACAGAAACTTTGGGCTGAATTGTGGTCATAAGTCTGTACTTCAACCTTTCCTTAAGCGCCTGCTCTTTCTTTTCTCCGTGTTGTATCTTCTCTCTCTATACATCCAGCATTAATGTTGCATAATCACCCCCAGCCTCTTATTATTAATTGCGGCTTAGCTTTGCAGGGCGGATGAGCAGAAAAAAATCAAAGCTGGATTGAATTTGCCTATTTGCACTCTAGCCCACAGATATCCACATGCGCGGGTGGCGGGGTTTTCTTCAGGGAAATGGGGGCTTTGGATAACACACAATGGGCCCCTCCTCCTCCTCCCCCCCCCCCACACCCAAAAAAAATGATTAGAAGGGATTTGAGTTAGTCATCTACCTAAATGCTCTTTACAGCCCATCAATCTGATTGTGAGGAGAAGAAGAAGAAGGTGGATTCCTTCGTGATTGGCGATGCTCAAAGTCGACAGGTTTCTGTCTCGGGATGCGAAAGAATCAACTTAGTGTCGAAAGCTAGCACCCACCCCTCTCCTAAAAGAATGAAATATTCTGAGAAATATTAAAAAGGCAGAATATTACATTTCCTAAAGGGAGAAACATGCTCTTGGAGACAGAAAGTATCCCCCAGCTTTCTTAATAGCGCTCAGCAGATGCCAGCATTTAAAAGATAAAGACCTTATTAAAAGAAGACGAGTATCTAGATAGCTCTATTCATAAGCAAATAGCCCTCACCCAAGAGGCAAAACAGGACAAAGCCATTAATTATTGTGTCACCTTCAGAAACTTCAACCAAACTTAGCTCAGGCAACCTATAGAGCCAGATATGACCCCAACATAACCCCTGCAACAGCCAATAGAATATGTGTTCTTGCACAGGAACAGGAAGCTCAAGTTCAAAGCCTAAGAGAAGGTATATACATAAAAAAAACCCACTCGCAACTCCATGTGGTCAGCTGCCCAGGACCACAAACCCATGTGGTTCTGCTTCATCAATAAACCATCTTTCCAATCAGGTTTCCAGTGTCTTTCTCCCAGCTTGGAACTGAATCAGATGGATATTTCTTCCCACGTTAGTTAAGGTTTTTAAGTTGCCAGTGATTGGAGTTAGGTGTGGAGCATCAGGCTGGCCCTGTAAGGTATCTTTCGTTGCTCATTCTGTCCACTATAAATTTTTCCTATGGCTGGGGAAATTCCCTTTTTCTTTCTCTCCTTTTGTTCCTGCTCTATCCGTGTTTTCTTTCTTCGCTCCCCTCCTCTCTTCTTTTTCTCCTTCTCTTCCTCCTCCTCCCGTTCTTCCTCTTCTCTTCTCCCTTGTCTTCCTTCTCCTCCTCTTCCTCCTCTATCTTTTCTTCCTCCTCTTGATTTTCCTCCTTCTCCTCTTCCATTTCTTCCTCTTACCCCTCCTCTTCCTCTTCCTTCTCTTTCTCTTTCTCCTTTTCTTCCTCTTCCTCCTCTATGCTTTCCTCCTTCTCTCGTTTGTTTTGTAGAAACCTCGGTGCCTGCTGTCACTGGAATAGGGCCTAAGGCTTCCCTTTTTTAAAAAATCAATTGCAAATTCTCTTTTTTTACAGCTGCTATTGAATGCCACCAAGGAAATACGCTGCCTGGGGCAACCCTGATGCCACTACATTTTCCCCTCCAAACTTATAAGAGCTTTTAGATGCTAGATTTCTACCAGCGAAGCCCCTTGGAAAAAGGGTTACCTCCTCCCTCCTTCAATTCTTGAATTGCCTTGGCTTTTTCCCATTCTTAAAAGAAGGATGACAAATCATTCTTGACCTGAATTGTTTTCCCTGACCTTTTCTCGTTCGTTTAAAATAAAATAAAATAAAATAAAACATCCATAGAAAAAGGAATGTACTGGAATGCACAACAGGCCTGGGATACCAAAGTTAACACCAAAGTTACCACTAGACCAACAACCAAGCTGTAAACAACATCCATATCAATGAACTACTAACTTCAGTGGTGTATTAACCATTAAGCAGACTAAGCACATGCTTAGGGCACCAGGCCCAAAAAGGGCACCCCAAAAACTTTTATGTAGCCTAAGCTTGGTTTCGTTTGTACATTATGTACAAAGGAGGTGGACACCGAGATTTGTCAGTGCTTAGGGCACTAGTGAGCCTTAATCCACCACTGACGAACTCAGACAAACAAAACAGTAAACAACACCCCAAGAAAGGGACCACCGAGAACCCTCCCACCAACACTGACAAGGCAAGCCACTTGTATATAAGCGGAGACCAAACCCCACTCCCTTCTAGCACGGATGATGTTACCTAGTTGGGTCATGAAGTGTCTGCAAGAAAACAACCAAACTCAGAGAGCACCAAGAAACCGACAGTTCTCCTCCTCTCCACAAACCCCACTTCCTTCTTCTAGTACTGATGTTGTTACCTAGTTGAGTAATGAAACATCCGCACAAAAATGACCAGCTCAGAGAGCACCATGGACCCCACAGTGCTCTTCCTCCTCCTCACTTCCTCCTCCTCCTCTTCTCCACAAACCCCACTCCCTTCTTCTAGTACTGATGTTGTTACCTAGTTGAGTAATGAAACATCCGCACAAAAACAACCAGCTCAGAGAGCACCAAGGACCCCACAGTGCCCTTCCACCTCCTCACTTCCTCCTCCTCCTCCTCCTCCTCCCCTCGTAATTGTCCTTCTCCTCCTCCCCTCCTCCTCCTCCTTCTCCCTCCCTCCCTCCTCCTCCTCCTCCTCCTCCTCCTCGTCCTTCTCCTCCTCCCCTCCTCCTCCTCCTCCTCTCTCTCCTCCCCCCTCCTCCTCCTCCTCCCCTCCTCCTTCTCCTCCCCCCCCCTCCCCTCCTCCTTCTCCTCCTCCCCTCCTCCTCCCCCTCCTCCTTCTCCTCTTCCCCTCCTCCTTCTCCTCCTCCTTGTCCTCCTCCCCTCCTCCTCCTCCTTCTCCTCCTCCCTCCCTCCTCCCCCCCCCCCTCCTCCTCCTCCTCCTCCCCCTCCCCTCCTCCTCCTCATCATCATCGTCCTTCTCCTCCTCCCCCTCCTCCTTCTCCTCCTCCCCTCCTCCTTCTCCTCCTCCTTCTCCTCCTCCCTCTCCTCCTCCTCCCCCTCCTCCTCATCCTTCTCCTCCTCCCCTCCTCCTCCTCCTCCTCCTCCTCCTTCTCCTTCTCCTCCTCCTCCTTCTCCTCCTCCTCCTCCTCCTCTCCACAAATCCCACTTGATTCTAGTAGGCCTAAGGGAAGCCTCCGGATTCTGGGGAAGGTGAAAAATGGCAGAACCGGATGTTCTGGAAGTCCGGAAATGAGCCTGTTTCCAGCTTCTGGAGCCCCTCCAGAGCCTGGGGGAGGCCATTTTTGCCCTCCCAGGGGCTCAAGGGAAGCCTCCGGACCCCGAGGAAGGTGAAAAATGGCCCACCCAGAAGTTCTGGTAGGCCACACCCAACATGGCCACGCCCACCCAGCAACTGGGCAATGAACCAGTTGCTGGGATTTTTGAATCCCACCCCTGATTAAGTTTATGTCCCCCAGAATTGTGTTAGAGCAAGATGGGCTGAATATATTATAAAAGAAAACCCCAAAAACCAAAACAAATAAATAAATAAAGGCAAAGAATTATCTTTTGTCGTGAGACAAAAGGGGGGAGTTGTGACATCCCAGCAGAGTCAAGTTAGGTATTTCCCGAAGGTATTTTTAGCTGAGCTGGCAAATGTTGCCATTAGTGCCTTTGGATAGGATTGAGCCAAAATGGGGGAGTCCTTGATGCTTTCTGAGCTTGGTTGTTTTCTTGCTACGTCTCATGACCCAACTCGATAACATCATCAGTGCTAGAAGGCAGCGGGGTTTGCTCTCAATTTGTATTGCAGTGTCTTGCCCTGTCAGTGCTGGCGGTTGCTTGATCAGACTGTTGTTTATTGTGAGCTTGTTTGTCTGAGTTGCTAGTTTCTTGATTGGGGTGTTGTCATGTAGCATACGCCGCGGCCCGGTACCAGCATCAGCTGGGCGCCGCGCCGGTACCGGCATCAGCTGGGCGCCGCCATCTTTTTGATGAAAAAGTGCTTCCGGTGACTTCACGGAAGCACGTTTTCATCAAAAGATGGTGGTGCAGCTTCGAGAGCTTTTCCGGGAAATGGCTTTCTACCCGGAAAAGCTCACCGAAGCGCTGGCGCCACCATCTTTTGATGAAAACGTGCTTCCGGTGAGCTTACTACCGGAAAAGCTCACGGAAGCGCTGGCGCCGCCATCTTTTTGATGAAAACGTGCTTCCGGTGAGCTTTCTACCCGGAAAAGCTCACCGGAAGCACTTTTCATCAAAAAGATGGCGCGCCAGCAAGCCAGCGGCCCGGTAGGAGTTGTTCAGCGGACCGGTACGGTCCGCGGACCGGTGGTTGGGGACCCCTGATGTAGCATATATTGGAAGTGGCGACCCTTTGAGAGCTGCATGCAACTAAATTTCATTTTAATGTATGCCAATTAGTGTACATTGAAAGTGACAATAAAGTTATTTTTAAAATAATTTTTAATTTTTTTTAATATACAATAAATCCATTCCATTACAACCGTGTGTCGATTAGGTACACATTTCATGTGCTTATAGTTTGTAATGAATATCCTTCTTAACAATATACCAACATTACAATAATCACATTTTCGTATAAGTAATATCCAACGCCTCTATTTTACCAACTTCTCTTATTGCTTAACATACACATCTAATCCATTTTAATTTGTTTTGTTTTCTAACCATTGATAAAATAAATCCCATACCATGTAAGACTATAAAGTTATTCTAAGTCGAATCTGGGTATTAATGATAGCAGTCTTCCAGTATCTCAGGGGGCTTCCACAAAGAAGAAGGAGTCAAGCTATTCTCCAAATCAGGCAGGGCAAGAAACAATGGATGGAAACTGATCAAGGAAAGAAGCAACCTGGAACTAAGGAGAAATTTCCCCGACAGTTGTAACAATTAACCAGTGGAACGACTTGCCTCCAGAAGTTGTAAATGCTTCAACACTGGGAGTTTTAAAGAAGAGATTGGATAACCATTTGTATGAAGTGATGTAGGGCTTCCTGCCTGAGCAGGAAGTTGGACTGGAAGACCTCCAAGGTCCCTTCCAACTCTGTTATTCTATTCTAATCTCTGCTCATCTGGGTGTTAATTGCTGTGCAAAGAGGTGTTTAGATCTTCCTTTTTGGGTTTTCGAAAGGCCTGCAAGAAACCCACCAAGCTCAGAGAGTACCAAGGACCTCACCGTTCCACCCCGAGCTACAAATATTCTCTTCTTTTTTTCCTTAAAGAATTTTTTATTTTTACAACCAACAAAGACAAACACAAAACATCACATAAAACCATCTTTCCATTGTACAGCATGTCGGTTGGTACATATCTCTAGTGCACAATATTAACAGTCTTTCCCTCCTAAATAAATATCCTCTTCTTATAGGGGGCGAAGTTAACGTCCGATGCTGCCTTGTTGCTCAGAGCTAATCAAAAGCCCCTTTCAGGGGTGAACTGGATGGCAGCAATTTTGCATTGGAGCACTTGTCCCCCGCTGGGCTGAAAGCATCCCGACAGTCGTGATCCAGCCCCTGCGGTGATTCGTTTTTTAGTAATCAGCTCAAGGGATCCCTTGAGGCGATCCTATCAGAGGCAGCAGTGACATCCACACGGCCTGACCTCTTGCGCAGGGCCCATGTGGTTCTCGGTTGCTGATGGAGCTGGATTTTAACATCACAGTGGAAAATAATTTGCACGACAGCCTAACAGCTGCAAACCAATTAGAAAATCAGTTTGATGCTTGGGAGATGCCGAAGGCTATTTTAATAAATATGCTTATGCGTCAGTTATCACACTATTGACTAATTCAGGGATAGGGCAGAGCACGGAGGTTCAAGAAACAAAGGAGCATTTGCTGAAGTTTTATAAATGTATTCTTTTTTTTCTTTTTGGTAATGGAATGGCATGAAAAGCCGTGCCACACCGATTCTCGGTGGCAAGACAGATTGTTTTGAGGGAGGGGTGAATTGCGAGGAAGAAGAAAGCATGCAAACTTTTACAGAACAGAATAGCAAATTTGGAAGGGACCTTGGAGTTCATCTAGTCCAACCCCTGCTCAATCAGGAGACCCTATACCATTCTGGATAAATGGTTGTCCAGTCTCTTCTTAAAGACCTCCAGTGATGGAGCACCAACAACTTCTGAAGGCAAGTTATTCCACTGGTTAATTGTTCTCACTGTTAGGAAATTCCTCCTTCATTCTAGGTTGCTTCTCTCCTTGGTTAGTTTCCACCCATTGCTTTTTATTTTATTTTTTTATTTTATTTATTTACTTATTTATTGATTTGATTTGATTTATCAGTTGCTTACAAGATAATAGGGATAAGTATAAACATGAGTAAGAATACAGGAAATAGATACGAATAAATGGGGACAATAGGATAGGATGGTAGGCACGGTTGTGCACTTATGCATGCCCCTTACAGACCTCTTAGGAATGGGGTGAGGTCAATAGTGGATAGTTTGAGATTAAAGGAGTGGGGATTAGAGGATGGAACAACAGAGTCAGGTAGTGCATTCCAGATATTGACCACTCTGTTGCTGAAGTCATACTTTCTGCAATCAACCTATTTGGAATCTATTTGAAGTCTTGTCTTCAACCTATTTGGATAATAGGTTGACCCCCTCTTCTTTGTGGCAGCCCCATAGATACTGGAACACTGCTATCATGTCACCTCTAGTTCTTCTTTTTACTAGACTAAACATACCCCTTTCCTGCAACTGTTCCTCATATATTTTAACACCAGCAGGGTACCCCTGCTTCGCTACCAAACTATGTGATCAGGCAAGTTTTTGGGGAGGAAAATAAGGGGAAAATTTTTGCCTCTGCTTACCAGCATCCATCGGTATTCATCTGGCTAGCGTCCCTGTCAGTGTGTGAGAGAGTTGAGGGTTGTTTGGAAACTGACACAGTATTTGCTGTGTGAGCAAGAAGGAGACAGCAAGGAGCCTGGGTGTGGCTTAGCTCAAGCACAGTTGGAAAAGATTTCTTTTCAGGTGAGGAGGGGGAGTAGAACTCCTTAGCATCAGAGTGTGTTAATAACAACATAAGAAATACTAATGTTCTGATGGTCATTTTGAAAAATCCTTTCTTAGCGAGCATCTAGAAGCCAAGAGGAACTATACATGCTAAATTTCAAGTTTGTAGGCTTTAACAGTTCTGGAGATTTTGTGATGATGCATGGGTCACTTTTATCACTTTTATCTTTCTCTCTATCTCTATCTATCTATCTATCTATCTATCAATCTGTCTCTCCATTCATCCATCCATCATCTATCTATCTATCTATCTATCTATCTATCTATCTATCTATCTATCTATCTGTCTGTCTGTCTGTCTGTCTGTCTTTCTTTCTTTCTTTCTT
Source organism: Notechis scutatus (assembly GCF_049901735.1). Classification (NCBI taxonomy): domain Eukaryota; kingdom Metazoa; phylum Chordata; class Lepidosauria; order Squamata; family Elapidae; genus Notechis; species Notechis scutatus. The sequence continues at coordinate 259,733,691 of NC_142010.1, read as the reverse complement.
TCTTTCTTTCTTTCTTTCTTTCTTTCTTTCTTTCTATTATCTGTCTATGTATCAATCAGCTATCTAATCTATTCATCCATCCATTCTCTCTCTCTCTCTCTCTCTCTCTCTCTCACACACACACACACACACACACACACACATCTATCTATCTATCTATCTATCTATCTACCTATCTATCTATCTATCTATCTATCTATCTATCTATCTATCTATCTATCTATCTAGATTTAGTCCCCTTAGTAATCTTTGTTGTGCTTCTCTGAACTCTTTCCAGAGTTTCAACAACTGTTTTATAACACGGAGACCAAAACTGGATGCAGTATTCCAAGTGGGGTCTTACTACAGCATTCCCCTTTTCTCTCCAGTACTGTTAAATTCAAATTGGCTTTTTCTCTCTGGCACCTTAAATAAAAGAATTTGTTCCAACTACAAAATTTGCACTTGGGCGAAACATTTCCAATGCAAAATGTTTGGAACTTTGAACACCCTAACTGGAGTTTGAAGAAGCTTGTCAGAGTATATTCATGAACTGGAATAGAGCTTGGTAACAAGGTCAGCCAATGAATAGGCATAGCAACTAAGCCAGTCAATGAGGACTGTTTTGGAAACTGAAACTAGAAGTAGCCTAGGCTGGAAACTGAAACTAAAAGTAGCTTAAGCGTGGCTCTTTATTAACCTCTGCATCTCTGCAGCTATGTTGAAGTTCAGAGTCTGTCTATTGAAAATGAAACTGCTTCTCTCCTCTTGCTTGCCTGCTGAACTAAAGTAAAAGAGAAACTAACTTGCTTGCTTGCTGAAGACTGGAGCTCTGCTCTGAACTTGCAACATGTTTCTGTCTGAGTTTGCTCCGTGCTGGCGAAATCTACAACCGGTTTGTAAAATCTACTTATTATGTTTATAAAGACGTTAAACGAAGCATCAGCCATCTGTGTTTATTTTTTCTGGTGCTGAATTAGCGCTGCAAAACTCTGAACAAAGCTGGTTCCAGTTTGAAAAAGGAATACAGATAACCCTCCACTTGCGACCACAATTGAGCTCAAAATTTCTGCTGCTGAGAACAGCCGATGGTTGTTAAGTGAGTTTTGCCCCAATTTGCAAGCCTCTTACCACTGTTGTTAAGCAAATCACTGCCATTGTTAATAACATGGTTGTTAAGTGAATCTGGCTTCCCCATTGACTTTGCTTGTCAGAAGGTCGCAAAAGGGGATCACCTGACCCCAGGACATTACAACCGTCATAAATATGGAACAGTTGTCAAGTGTCCGAATGTTGATCACATGATCATGGGGATGCTACAAACGGTTGCGTGACAAACTGTCATATATCATTTTTTCAGTGCTGTTGTGTAACTTTGAGAACTAAATGAGTTGTTATAATTCGAGAATTGCCTGTACTCCAGCCAGCTCGCCTGTCAACTCATAAAATATTTCTATGGCCTTTTTAGAGTTGCCAACAGAAAGGGAGGGGGAGCAGTGCGGCAGCTTGGAAATCGAAAGTGCGTTCCATAAATGCTCTCAAAGATAGTAACTAGGTGACCGAAGTTTCTGCCGTGCAAAATTCTAACTGGAGAGCCTGATTGATGACTCTTGGCTATGGATGTGTCCCATTGGAGAATATGAATTATGATACACCCAGGGTGTGGGGGGAAAACCAGGGTCAAGGGTGACAACGAATGATGTGCCTCAGAGCAGTGCTGGACACGTTGACTCCCAGTAAATCCTTTGAAGTTTTGGAAGTTTGGCTCAAGACTCATGATTAAATGGGGGTCACTGCTGGAATCCTGACACTCTGCTCTTAAGGAAGTCATAGAAAGGAAAAACATGGAATTAAAAACATTTGGAAGATGTAATCAACATCTGTGATTGGCAACCGTTTCCTTTCATGTTGGTTTTGTGTTTCTTTAAATGCCATAATAAGCTTTTTTTTTTCATCTATTTTTTTTGCCCATCTTCACAAGGCCCTCCAAAAATGATCTAAGTGCCAGAACCCACTGTAACAACATTGCCAAAAAAAAAATCATTAAGAGTTGTTAACCTAATCTTATGTAGCTTCTTCTCTGGTAACATTGTACTGCTAACTAGAGCATACAAAATATTTGCTAGACCAATTCTCGAATACAGCTCATCTGTCTACTTGCATTGACACAAATGGTTGTAGGCTTCTTTGCACATCAAGCTGTAAGGCTGAACCATTTGAGTTCCTTTGAGATCCTTTCTGTCGGGTCTCATTCTTGATCTGGCTCCCAGATCCCAGATCCATCAGATCTCAGTCACAGATTCGATGGCTGCCTCTCTGCAGAGAGATCATGTTAAGCATCGATGAGACAATTCTTTCTCCCCAGAAGGGGATATAATGTTGAAATAATCATCTCTGTTGGTGCTTCTTCTGAATCTCTCCCTTGTTTTTATTTTCTGAAGGCGCGTCTGTTTCTCCGTTGAAACTTCAGCCTCCTGGATCAAATTTGGGAGAAGGTTTAAGAGTTTCGTCATGAGCTTGTAGTGACCTGCCAGTTGCTGAAATATCATCCGTCAAAACAATAACCTCTTTTGAACCCTTGTGGAGTTTCTGTCATCTTCTGCTGGAAGAGCTCAGCTCGGGAGCCTCGGTTATTCTGAAGCTAAACCCTGAAACAGAATATCCCCTGGGATGCTACGAATCTTTTCAAAACCTGGCACTCTGATCGGATGGATTTGCCAAAAGCTACGTTCGGTTTGGAAAATAGTCCAGTCCCTTTTGAGCATTTGGGAATGGACGGCATATAAATTAAGTCCGTTGGTAAATATTTTTCTCACTGTACAGAGTAACAAAGAGGATTAGGGGACTTGGAGGACAAAACATAGGAAGAACGGTTGCAGGAATCGGGTATGTTTAGTTTAATGAAAAGAAGGCCAGGGGCAGACATGATAGCAGTCTTCCAATATCTCAGGGGCTGCCTCAAGCTATTTTCTAAAGCACCTTCTACAGCAGAAGTTCATAGAGAAGACAACCCGTTAACTGTGAACCAGCAGTGTGCAGTGACAGCCAAAAAAAGTTAATGCAATCCTAAGCTGCATTAACAGAGAAATACAATCAAGAACAAGGGAGGTGCTAATACAACTCTATAAAGCCTTAGTATGACCACACCTAGAATACTTCATCCACTTTTGGTCATCACACTATAAAAAAAAGATGTTGAGACTCTAGAAAGAATGCACAGAAAAACCACCAGGATGATTAGGGGACTGGAGACTAAAACATATGAAGAACTGTTACAGGAACTGGGCATGGCTAGTCTAGGGAAGAGAAGGACCAGGGGAGACATGATAGCAGTCTTCCAGGAGACGAAGGGGTCCAGCTGTTTTCCAAGGCACCCGAAGGCCAGACAAGGAATAATGGATGGAAACTGAAGGAGAGATTCAACCTGGAAATAAGGAGAAACTTTCTGACAGGGAACCTATCAACCAATGGAACAGAAGTTGCCTTCGGAAGTTGTGGGAGCTTCATCACGGGAAACTTTCAAAAATAGACTGGACTGCCATCTGTCAGAAATGGTGTAGGGTCTGCTGGGTGAGGGGTTTGGACTAAAGGACTTACAAGGTCCCTTCCAACTCTGTTAATCTGTATCTGTTAGCAGTCTTTTACTATCTGAGGGGCTGCCACACAAAGAAGAGGGGGTCAACTTATTCTCCAAAGCCCCTGAAGGCAGGACAAGAAGCAACGGATGGAAACTAATCAAGGAGAGAAGCAACCTAAAAATGAGAAGTTTTCTGACAGTGAGAACAATTTATTAGTGGGACAACTTGCCTCTAGAAGTTGTGAATGCTGCAACCCTGGAGGTTTGTAAGAAGACACTGGACAATCATTTCTCTGAAATGATATATGGTTTACTGTCTAAGAAAGGGGGTTGGATTAGAACACCTACAACAGTGGTAGGATTCAAATTTTTTTACTACCGGTTCTGTGGGCGTGGCTTGGTGGGCGTGGCAGGGGAAGAATACTATAAAATCCCCATTCCCTCCCCACCCCACTAACCTGCTTTCCAGCTCCGTTCTCCTCTGCAAGGCAACCAAAGAAGACCCAGCCGATCAGCTGGGACTCAATGGGAGGCAGAGAAGAGATGGGGGCGGGGCCAGTCAGAGGCGGTATTTGCCAGTTCTCCAAACTACTCAGATTTTCCACTACCGGTTCTCCAGAACTGGTCAGAACCTGCTGAATACCACCTCTGACCTCCAAGGTCCCTTCTTACTTTATTATTTTGTTATTCTGTAGTACTCTTTTCTGGGCCTTTTATGCTCTACAGAAATGTCTCCCTTTCCATTTTTTTTTCTTAGTGATTGACACCACCGAAGTACATACATGTAATTTCTGAGATTCTCCTAGTTATGCCTAGCTCCTTTGTTCTTTTCAACCTCCATTTTTTCCTCTGTTGGAATAAAAAGGTGGAAATCCTGCAGGAAGCCTGTACACTACATGAGTATTCTCCTCACTTAAAACAAGGTCAATGAGATCTTCTTGAAGTAATTTAATGTCCCCAAACACTCTCCCCCCCCTTGCTTCTACCTGAGAAAAACCACACAGCCGAAGAGATTTTTCAGTTCCTAGCTTCTACTTATATAGAGAGACGCTCATATTGATTTTCTTTACAGCTTCTTCGAGTTATAAATTCTCCCTATCTGTTCTGAAGGACCTTCTGAGTGGATGGAGAACCGTCTCTGGCTTTATTGCTTGAAGTAAGCATCAGGCTCTTCTGAATGAACGAGGTCCTTTATGATGGAATCTCTTGGTGGTAGAGAGAGATAAGACATCGATTAAGTTGGCTCTCTACCCAGGATCATTCCTCTCAGGTGCTCCATCCATGGTTTGAAGGAGACGTGTTCCATCTGAATCTGGCCTTGGAGCATATGGGAAGAAAAGAAATGTTGTTAGCTTATAGATGCAGAGGAATAAGTGAGGCACAAACATTTAGAACGAGAGTTGTAAATACATAGGATGGTAAGGAAGAAGAAGAAAAAAACAGAAGTTCATAGAGAAGACAACCAGTTAACTATGAGCCAGCAGTGTGCAGTGGCAGCCAAAAAAGCCAATGCAATCCTAAGTTGCATTAACAGAGGGATACAATCAAGATCAAGGGAGATACTAATGCCTGTTCTGTCTCACCTTCCTTCTTTCCCAAAAGATGAAAGAGTACAAACTCACACAAACACAGGCAGGCAGGCTGGCTCGGACTTCACAGAGTTAATTCTTTGGAACTGATAATGTCCTTGGCATTCCAACACGCTCTGCCTGCCAAGTCCAAACTGATAACAAGTAAAAAACTACTTACAGAAAATTACAAGGCCGACCACGAAAATCATTCACAAAGAAACCCTGAAGTAAGATCAAACTTTGTCCCGTACAAAGTTCCAGCCGATAACACACCCACTTTTATCCCTTGTGGGGTGTGGCTCAATGACTCAGCTCACTCTCTGACCCTCCCACGCCTCCTACGTTGCTGCTCACGTTTCTCCCTACGACGCTGCCTAGGATCAAGCCAACATTCTTTCTCTTGACTCTCTGTCAGGGGCTGCTCCGATATGCCTTCCTCCTGATTAATCTCAGGCTGTTCCTCTCGGTTGTCTGATGAAACCTGAGGCATTGCCAGAGAGGAAGGTCCTGGGGAGGAAGGCATTCCCAGTTCCTCCTCCTCATCTTCCAAGTCCTCTTCCTCTAACAGCACAGGCTCGGGATTCAGAGCCACAACAAATACCACTCTATAAAACCTAAGTAAGACCACACATATAGTACTGCATCCAGTTTTGGTCACCACACTATAAAAAAGATGTTGAGGCTCCAGAAAGAATGCAGAGAAGAACAACCAGGATGATTAGGGGATTGGAGGCTAAAAGATATGAAGAACGGCTACAGGAACTGGGCATGGCTAGTTAGTGAAGAGAAGGACCAGGGGAGACAGGATAGCAGTCTTCCAATATCTGAGGGGCTGCCACAGAGAGGAAGGGGTCAAGCTATTTTCTAAAGAACCTGAAGGTCAGACAAGGAATAATGGATGGAAACTGATCAAGGAGAGATTCAACCTGGAAATAAGGATCTCAAACAGTCCCTCGAGATAAGCACCCACCTTTCTTTTCTGTGAAGTGCTGCCAATAACGGAAGTTTCAAATGAACTAGAAAAAACCCCCAAAGTATAAAGAGCTTCAAGAATGAATCTGAACCGAACGAATGGTTTTGCTTCCTGCAAAGGTTTCATCACCGATGCCTGTCCTTTATCCCTTATGGGAGGGGCAATCACCTCCCAGCCTTACTCCTGAGTTGCCCCTTTTGTTTCAGCTGCTCTCGCATTCTAGCAGCTCTGCGCATACATGCACTGGGAACAGGCTCCCCTGGGTCCTCTGCCTCACTGCTGCCAAACTCCGAAGGCTCCGGAGGCAGCACCCCACTCCCAGATGGTCCTGGCCCCATCTCTGCATTGGACGCAGGACCCTCATCCAAGTCCTCTCCAGAACACACACACCCCGACTGATCCCTGTTCTTCCCCACTGTCCGCTTCTACTGCCATCTGCACAGGCTGTCGGCGAACCACAACAGCCAGGTGCTTGTCAACCAGCCCGCATTTACAGCTCTTTCCAACATCCCATGGTCACGTGACTATGTTTGACAATGGCTTTGCTGAATTTATTTCCGGTTTCCAACAAAACCGGCCCATGGGTTCACTTAACAACCACAGCATTGCCTAATGACCATTGCAAAAAAAAGGTAAAATCAGGGCAGTCATGCGGTGGATCTGATTTATGACTGCATTGACTTACAACCCTAATGGACAGGAACCATGATGGTTGTACATGAAGGACTTACCTGTAAAGCACTGGAATAGAATAGAGTAGAGTGGAGTGGAGTGGAGTGGAGTGGAGTGGAGTGGAGTGGAGTAGAGTAGAGTAGAGTAGAGTAGAGTAGAGTAGAGTAGAGTAGAGTAGAGTAGAGTAGAATAGAATAGAATAGAATAGAATAGAATAGAATAGAATAGAATAGAATAGAATAGAATAGAATAGAATAGAATAGAATAGAATAGTCCAACCCCCTGCCTAGGCAGGAAACCCTACACCACTTCATATAAATGTTTATCCAACATCTTTTTAAAAACTTCCCATGTTGGAGCATTCACAACTTCTGGAAGCAAGTTGCTCAACTGATTAATTATTCTGACTGTCAGGAAATGTCTCCTTAGTTGTAGGTTGCTTCTCTCCTTGCTTAGTTTCCACCCATTGCTTCTTGTCCTGCCCTCAGGTGCTTTGGAGAATGGCTTGACCCCCCCTCAGAGATTGTGTCCATCAGACCCTCCCTCAAAGTGACTTCCAAGGAACTGAGATCACAGCTCCCAATATTCCTGACTTTGCTTCAAATACCTATAACCAGCATGATGGCAGTTTGGAAATCAGTATATTTTGCAGTGTTCATAAGAAATTAATGACAGTCTAAAGTATCAAGGACATTTTTTCCTTCCTCCCTCCCTCCACACCCTCGCCCATAGATACACACCACCGCCAAATGTCTTTTTTGGCCTTATGATTTTTCCAAGGCATAAAATATTAAAAGGGTTTTTTTATAGCTCCAGATGACCTTCAAAATTCACTGACTTCTGCCTGACTATAATATTTTGGCTCGTTAATTTCACTGGTGATGTTCTGATTGGTAATTTTATTAAGTTTTGGAGCACAACCGTTGATTATAACATGCTTCTCGGGATAATGATACCCTCTTCAAGTCACATTAGCTGAGCCGTCTTTTCTCTTTCTCTTCTTCGATTTAATAACAAATCCTCGGGAATATGTCCAAGGGCTTTCGTGCATTATTGTACATCGCTTCCAATGCTCCATCAAGGTCCTTTCGGAAAACCACTGAAGGGACTATATCTCCTTGATCTTTGGCTTAGAATTGATTTATCAAATTTATGTGCCATTGCAATCACGAGATTTTGGTACCTAAGAAGAGTTAAATTTAAAAGGTGTTCCAGTCTAGAAACTGGGAGTCTGAGTTCCAGCCCTGCTTTAGGAAGGAAAGCCACTGGATGTCGTTGGGCCCATCACCAGGAAACTGGGAGTTCCAGTCCTGCCATAAGCAGGAAAGGTGGCTGCAGAGGTGGTATTGAGTCGGTTCGGACAGGTTCTGGAGAACCGGTAGCAGAAAGTTTGAGTAGTTTGGAGAACCGGCACATACCACCTCTGACCGGCCCAGGCACCATCTATTCTCTGCCTCCTGAGTCCCAGCTGGGTCTCCTTTTGTTGTCCTGCACAGGAGAACAGAGCTGGAAAGCAGGTTAGTGGGTGGGGAGAGAATGGGATTTTGCAGCATCCTTCCCCTGCCATGCCCACCAAGCCACGCTCACCAAGCCACATCATGCCCACTATGCCACGCCCGCAGAACTGGTATTAAAATTTTTTGAATCCCACCACTGGCTGGCTGGGTAACTTTGGGCAAATCCCCAGGAGACTGTGAGTTCTAGTCTCGCCTTAGGCACAAAAGTCTGCTGGTGTCTTTGGGCCAATCCCCAGGAGACAGTGAGTTCTAGTCCCACTACAGGCAGGAAAGATGGCTGGGTGACATAAGTCCAGTCACTTTCTCTCAGCTCACATCACCTGACAAGGTGGTTGTTGTTGTGGGGAAAACTTACTTCCCAGGGTGACGGTTGTGATGTTGCAAACTTCAGAAAATGGTTATGAAGTTTAAACAATGCAGCCAAAAGACGAACAGTGGTAGATGCAAGCATTTCTACGCTTAGACAACCTTGAATTATGCCGGCTAAATTGGACTTAAGCATAGTACATAAAATCATATGTTTCAATGCCTTACCAGTTAATGAATATTTCAGCTTTAACCACAACAACACAAGAGCACACAACAGGTTTAAACTTAATGTAAACCACTCCAAACTTGATTGCAGGAAGTACGATTTCAGCAACAAGAGTGGTCAATGTCTGGAACTCACTACCTGATTCTGTTGTCTGCTCAAAGTCCACTCCTTTACCTTCAAACTAACCTCTATTGACCTCACCCCATTCCTAAGAGGTCTGTAAGGGGTGTGCATAAGCGCACAATCGTGCCTACCGTCCCTGTCCTATGGCCCCCAATTATTAGTTCCTATTTCTTATATTTCAACTTATGTTTATTCTTATATCTATTGTATTGTAAGCTTTTGACAAAATAAACAAATAAAATAACATAAATAAATTTCGGATTGACTCATCAGCGCCTCCACATTACATGAATATGGTTAAAATCCACCTCAGATATCAGATCTAGCAAGAGCATTAATTAATTAAGCCTATAACATATGCAGGAAAGCAACCAATGGCAAGCCTTATGCCCAACGGAGGTGTAGATTGACATGAAGCTGTTTCTGCACACCTAAGGGAGGCTTCAAACGGTGGATGGCAGCCTCCTCAGCCAACCGCAGGAAACGTGAGTTCCGGTGGCATAGTAGAATTTAAACGCAGAGTTTTGATCCATCTGGTGACCCGTAGATAGCGGTAAGTGTCTCGCAATGATATGAAGTTATGAAGTTGTTCCTCCCTCCCCCTTGCTCTACTACCAATAGTTCACCTTTGGTGGATGAGTCCACTTCACCTTAAAACATGGAGGCATCCACTGGATTATATTTCCTAAGAATGCTTTTGGGTCCTCGGGGAGAGCCTTGTAAACAAGGATAATGTTAGGCACTTGACTTTGTAGTAGATTTCCTGTTCTTTTTTTTTTAATGTACTGTTTAGGTGGAGTAGATTGCTTGGCAGACACATTCATTGGTGACACCTGGTGGATTTTGGAACTACAATATATGGGTGCGGCTTCCCATCCATGTTTGTTACTAAGACTTTAGACACAATATACCTTGATTTAAATCAGGTTATAAATCAGATTCTTCTTCTTTTTTGGCTGGCAAGCTACTTGAATGTGGCTAATCAATATGATGGTGAAATCTCAATGATCATTCATCAGTCAGTACTGATGTGATCAAATTCTGTCATGGATTAGTCTTATTCTTTGGTCCAGGATTGGGGAAGAGGAGAGGAGGAGGAGGAGGAGGAGGAGGAGGAGGAGGAGGAGGAGGAGGAGGAGGAGGAGGAGGAGGAGGAGGAGAGCAGGGGAAGAGGGGAGAGGAGAGGAGAGCTTTTGTGTCTGATTTAGCTTGGTTCTTACCTTATCATGATCCAGGAACTCATCCGATGAATTCAAGGCGTTATAAGAGGAAATAATTCTTCACAGACGCCTCCCACAGGATTCTGCACCACAAAATGTAACGATGGCTACCAGCTTGCTGTGCTTTGGAGGATAATTAGATAAATTAATGGAGAGGAAGGCTTTTGATGGTGACTAGGCTTGATGGTTTTCTATTACCTCCAGTATCAGAAGTAATGTTCTGCCCAAACCGCTTTGCCATTTCAGGAAGCTTCTTCCCTTTGCCTTGTCCTCAGGGGACTTTAAAAAAAGGTTCCACAGAATGTCTTGTCGTGCTATTTTTGAATTTACTTTCATGGTGAAGCTGGTGGAAGACGTGGCTAGGTTTGATCGCTTCTCCATCTTTCCTTCCTTCCTTCTTTGGAAGCATCCCAATGGGTGGTGTTCTGACCCAAACCTGGTTCCACGAGAGTAAACACAAGACAAAGGTACCAACACAACCATTTACTGTTTCATTTACGAATCCTGGTCCTTCACAGATAAAAGGCTGCTTCCAGCTAATTAGCTCCGATAAGGAAGAGCCTTGCCAAGTTTTTGCAAGGCTGCCAAGAACAGCAGATAAAATTCCTAAACAATAAATCAAAAGAGTCTCCAAACACCAACTCAGATATTCTAACGTCCACCAGGCTCAAGTATCAAACTTCTTTGCCTTCTGCAAAGAACTGCAGTTTCTCCGTTGGCTTTTATCTTCTCTGGAAGGGGCCATTACCTTGCAGCCTTACTCCCGAGTTGCCCGTGCTGCTGCAGCTGCTCTTTCCTTTGAACAACCCTGCACGCACATGCACTTGGCACAGGCTCCTCGGGGACCTCTTCATCACTGCTGCCAGCCTCCACAATCTCCGAAGGCAGCATTCCACTCCCTGATGGTCCTGGCCCCATCCCTGCAATCACACTCAGGCCCCTCGATCTGAGTCCTCACTCTCCGAGACCTCAGCCGTCCGCACCTGCTGCTGGCAAACCACAACAGGTGGGTCTTCTTCACAAGGTCTTCTGCTTGCACAGAATGGAAATGTGGGACACTCAGGAGTCAGCAACAGAGCACAAGAGGGAGGACTGAGCAATGAAAGAAGATATTCCTCCCATTGACCAGGGGTGTCAATCTCAATTTCATTAAGGGCCACATCAGGACTGGGGTTGAACTTGGAGGGGGAGGGGGCGTGGCTGACTGGGTGGCCATGGCCAACTGAGTGGGTGTGGCTAGCTTGACGTCACTCCCTGGGCATTGGCGACTGGGTGGGCATGGCTGACTGGTTGGCTGTGGCCAGCTTGACGCCACTCCCCAAACTGCTGGCATGGTTCCTCTTTGCATTGGGTAGACTGGGCTGAAGCCATGCAGGCTGACCACTTACATTTGCCAGGCCGGTTCTGTGGGCTGTCCGTGGGCCTTGTGTTCGACACCTCTGCTCCACATGAATAGAATATAGAATAATATAATAACAAATAATCTAATAGAACAGTGGTCCCCAACCACCGGGCCCTGGACCGGTACCGGTCCATGGATCATTTTATACCGGGCCGCCTATTTTGCTTAGGTGCCGCCATCTTGTTTCGACGGCGCTTGAGAAAGTGCTTCCTGGTGAGCTTGTCAGTCGTCGGTTGGAAAGCAGCGTTTGGGTGCTGAAGGAATCCTTGTGCCTTAGTTTCGTTGAAGGGGGATGGCGGCTTCGAACGAAGAGCTGTCCCGATGGCGGTGGAGTCTCGCGTTACTCAGGAGGAGATTAAGAAAGAGCCCGAAAAGCTCATTGACTGCAAGAAAGTACAAAAGAGGAGTTGAAGGTGGCGGGGAGAAGCAGGGGACGGCTGGCTGGCCGGTCGCTCAGCTCTCCTTGCCTTGGTCGTGTGTGCTGATGCCGGTACCGGTCCGTGGATCATTTTGTGATGCAGGTACCGGTCCGTGGTACAAAAAAGGTTGCGGGCCACTGTAATAGAACATCAAAATTGGAAGGGATTTTGGAGGTCTTGAGCAGGGGACACTGTACCACTTCAGATAAATGGTTCTCCAGTCTCTTTTCAAAAGCCTCCAGTGATGGAGGACCCACAACTTCTGAAGGCAAACTGTTCCATTGGTTGGTTGCTCTCACCGTTAGGAAATGTCTCTTTACTTCGAGGTTATTTTTCTCCTTGGTTAGCTTCCATCCATTGTTTCTCATCTTGCCATTTGGTGCTTTGGAAAAGAGTTTGACACCCCCCCTTGTCTTTGTAGGAGCCCCTCAAATAAATTGCATTCCCCGCCCCCCCCCAACTTTGCACCTGGAAACACCTTGAAAAAATTCCAGCTGCAAAGCAAGCAGATTCTTAACAAATGATTAATATTTTGAAGATCAAAATGTTACTTATTGGTTATTTATATGTGGACGGAGGGGTTGGCTCTTGGTGTACACCAAGTTTGTAAATCTGCAGGGAATCAACAATCCCTTGTCAATCTTGAGTGAAGTAGTACAGATAGTTCTCAACTTGATGTGACATGACATGATAGCCGGTGTTCCAATATTTGAGAAGCTGCCACAGAGAGGAAGGGTCAAGTTATTTCCCAAAGCATCTGAAGGCCAGACAAGGAATAATGGATGATCAAGGAGAGATTCAACCTGAAAATAAGAAGGAATTTTCTGACAGGGAGAACAATCAACCAATGGAACAGAAGTTGCCTTCGGAAGTTGTGGGAGCTTCATCACTGGAAGCTTTCAAGAAGAGACTGGACTGCCATCTGTCAGAAATGGTGTAGGGTCTCCAACTTGGGTGGAGAGGGGTTGGACTAGTCCCTTCTAGCTGTATTCTAACTTATTCTATTCTAACTTATTGGAACACAGCTGTCATGTCTCTCTTTTCATTAATTAGACATACCCATTTCCTGTAACCGTTCTTCATATGTTTTAGTCTCCAGTCATCTTGGTTGCTCTTCTCTACACTATTTCTAGAGTCTCAACATCTTTTTATAAACCAAAACTTGATGCAATATTCCAAGGCATTATAAAGTGGCATTAACAATTCATACGATCTTGTTTCTATTCCTCTATTAATACAGCCTAGGGTTGTGTTGGCTTTTTTTGCTACAGCACATGGCTGGCTCATATTTAAGTGGATTCCAAGATACTGCTATTGAGCCAGATACCACCTATACTACACCTGTGTATTTATTTATTTATTTGAGTCTTACAGTTGCCATCTCAGCATGTGATTCTGGGCAGCATAAATCATAAAAAATAAAAAACTGTTCTGCCCTCACTACACCTTAGTCTGTGTGCAGCTTGACATGCAGCAAAACCCACCTATCCTCCAATAAAACAGACCCTCTGCATAGATCTGAATGCTTTATTGAAAGAACAGGACGTGATGAAACTGGGGAAAATAGGGATACATACAATGAGAACCAAACACAAGATAGGCAATATTGGGTTACTGCTTGTCATGCCCTTGTTGGAGTCCGATTCTGAGGGGAAGATTGAGCAGCTGACAGGGAGTGGGAGTGGGGATCTGGTGGCTGTGGAAGGAATGGGGGAAGGGCACAGTCCGGCTGGGCATTCAGAGGAAGACCCAGGGTCATCGCTTCTTCATCCTAGGGCATGGAACGGAGAAGAGAGCAACATGGCTTACGGGAGATGAAAGGGCCCTGATCCCCTTCGTGGGCTGCAGCTGGGAAGACTGTTTAAAAGGGCAAACTGCCCATGGCAAAGTTGCTGGAAGCAAAGTGTGCATTATCTTTGTCGAGGCTTATCTGGGTTTTGGCATCCTCCCAACTGTGGGTGCTGTGTTATCTTTTGGAAGTCTGAAATTTATCATCCTGGCCTGTCATGTTAATTACTTCAACATGGTTTGTGTAGGTTTTTTTTAATTTCTAATTATCTTTACTTTGGGTTCGGACTGCATTTCTTCCCTTCATAGACTGTTTTTGGAAGAGTTTGATCGCCAGCCGAGGATAACTGGACATTGGGGGCCAAGTTGGAGGCGTTAAAGGGAATTTATCTATTTTGGTGACTTTGTTATTTTTGTGCCATGCCCTGGGTCATCACACTGCTGAACATAACAATTAATAAATACAAGTAATTTAAACCTCACCAGCGACACTCAGTGTGCAGGATGTGGGTTTGTCCTTGGATGATCATGTGCCACAGATTAAGATGGATTTTTCTTTGTGCTTCTGCCTTCTTCAAATGCTAAAGGAAATGGACTCTGGCTTCCCAGCGTGCACTTGTTTTGAGAGTGCAGGCTAATGGATAAAGAGGTTGGGTCAGCTTCAAACAATATACTTGGTATTTGTCTCTCCAGCCACTAGATGGGGCTAGAGAGCAACAACAATATATAAAGATTGTATGTTGGGGCATACATGTCCCTCCGGCCACTAGATGGGGCTAGGGAGCAAAAACAGTATGTAAAAGTTAGATGCTGAGGCATGACAAAAACTATTAAAACAGGTGCAAAATAAATCTAGATGACACGCATGACCTTCTTGTGGTTTTCGCCCAATGTCTATCTCCCCATGAACCCTCTTTTTGTATTTTATTTCCCTGGACAATATTTATCCTTCTCATATATTTGCTTTTATTTATCCTTAAGACGGAGCGAGCAGAATCACAATATCAGTTGCTTCGATGATTGAAATGTTCACTACAATTCAACATTTCTGGCTGTTTTGCGGTTTGTTGATTCATCGATAATAATTGGCCGGTCTCACTAAAACAACAATACAACTCATTTCAAAGGTGATGTCTCTTTTGATTAAAAAACAATGAGAAAAGAATATGTGCGCAGAACCTGCTCAGGGGGTGAGTTGTCATTGTCCAGTTTATCACAGCTAATATTTTTTTTTTAACTATTTGGGTGCGTCTCTCCCTGCAATCAATACTTAACAGAGCAGCAATGATGCAAACTATTGATCTGGCCCGTCGGTAGCACTTTCAACCTTGTCATTTTCCATCTTGGTAGTGATGAATTTAGCGCTGTCATTTGTCACCATTCACACAGTGCACCTGCTCCTCGTAAGCAGCCCATATGGTAGTCTGAGCTGGGAGGAGGGATCTGTCCCAGGGCTGCCCTTGAAGATTTTCACTGCAGAGTGAAATTAGTCCTACAGAGATACAATGCGATCCTTTCACGTTCAGGACATCCGTATCCATTCAGGGGTGTCAATAAAAGAGTCCATTTGTTGCTCAAGAGTTGAAATATGGGGTCCTTGGTGCTCTCTGAGCTTGGTTGTTTTCGTGCAGACGTTTCATTACCCAACTAGGTAATATAATCAGTGCTAGAAGGGAGTGGATTTGTGGGGAAGAGGAGGAGGAGGAGGACTGTGGGGTCCTTGGTGCTTTCTCAGCTGGTTGTTTTCATGCAGACATTTCATTACCCAACTAGATAACATTATCAGTGTTAGAAGGGAATGGGATTTGTGAGAAAGAGGAAGAGGAGGAGGAAGACGACTGTGGGGTCCTTGGTGCTCTCTGAGTTTGGTTGTTTTCTTGCAGATGTTTCATTACCCAACTAGGTAACAACATCGGTGATAGAAGGGAGTGGGGTTTGTGGAGAGGAGGAGGAGGAAGTGAGGAGGAGGAAGAGCACTGTGGGGTCCTTGGTGCTCTCTGAGCTGGTTGTTTTTGTGCGGATGTTTCATTACTCAACTAGGTAACAACATCAGTACTAGAAGAAGGGAGTGGGTTTGTGGAGAAGAGGAGGAGGAGGAAGTGAGGAGGAGGAAGAGCACTGTGGGGTCCTTGGTGCTCTCTGAGCTGGTTGTTTTTGTGCGGATGTTTCATTACTCAACTAGGTAACAACATCAGTACTAGAAGAAGGAAGTGGGGTTTGTGGAGAGGAGAACTGTCGGTTTCTTGGTGCTCTCTGAGTTTGGTTGTTTTCTTGCAGACACTTCATGACCCAACTAGGTAACAACACCAGTGCTAGAAGGGAGTGGATTTGTGTGGAAGAGGAGGGGAGGAGAGGGGAGGAGGAAGATGACTGTGGGGTCCTTGGTGCTCTCTGAGCTGGATGTTTTCATGCAGACGTTTCATGACCCAACTAGGTAACAACACCAGTGCTAGAAGGGAGTGGATTTGTGGGGAAGAGGAGGGGGAGGAGAGGGGGAGGAGGAAGAGGACTGTGGGGTCCTTGGTGCTCTCTGAGCTGGATGTTTTCATGCAGACGTTTCATGACCCAACTAGGTAACAACACCAGTGCTCGAAGGGAGTGGATTTGTGCGGAAGAGGAGGAGGAGGCAGGTTAGGTTGCTGAGGGTTCGGGAGAGCCCCTAGCTAAGATTCTGTGCAGTTTGGAAACCCCCAAATCCCACTCCTGGCTGGCCCCACGCCTCCCCCCCTGCCCCTCCCCTCCCAAGAGTCCCCACGTGGCCCATTTTGGGTGCAGGTAAGTGCAGGGTGCGTGCAGAGTCTCAGGGAGGGTGAAAAATGGGCCTCCTGGAAGTTCGGGAAGACTGGAAATAGGCCCGTTTCCAGCTTCCAGAGAGCCTCTGGAGCCCGGGGAGGCCGTTTTCGCCCTCCTGGAGGGTTGAGAAAAGCCTCGGGAGCCCGGGGAGGGCAAAAATACCCCTCCCCCCCGCTGTGGTACAGGAGGCTGACTAGGCCACGCCCACCATGGCCACGCCCTCCCAGCAACTGGGCAGAGAACCTTTTGCTAAAATTTTTGAAGCCCACCCCTGGGAGGAGGGAGGGAGGGAGGGAGGGAGGGAGGAGGAGGAGGAGGAGAACTGTGAGTCCTTGGTGCTCTCTGAGTTGGTTGTTTTCATGCAGATGTTTCATTACCCAACTAGGTAACATCATCAGTGCTAGAAGAAAGTGGGGTTTGCAGGGAGGAGTAAGGGGGAATGGGGGGGGAGGAGGAGGAAACACAATGGAGGGTTTTACCCATCTAAAGACAGCTTTTGAGAATATATCCATTTGATGCGAACAGCTTACAATTTTATTTATTTATGGCTGAAAACACTCTTTACAAATACATCTACATCCGGGAAAGCAAAAACAAAGGGCCCAGGAATGTATATATATATTTTTACCAGATTTTTTTTTTTAATCTCATCTATATTATTCTGAAGGGGCCCAGTGGCTCAGTAGTCAAAGATGCTGAGCTTGTCAGCTGGAAAGCTGACAGCCCTGGTTCAAGACCCGAGTGTCACGCGATGGGGTGAGCTCCTGTTCTTGCTCCATCTCCTACGAACCTAAGGAGTTTGAAAGCATGCAGATGCAAGTAGATTAATAGGTACCACTTCAATGGGAAGGTGATAACGTTCCATGCACCTTGGTGTATAGTAATGACCACAGAGGTGTCTTCAAACAATGCTGGTTCCCTTGGCTAAGAATCAGAGGTGAGCATTGCAACCTAGAGTTGGACACAACTCAACAGGGGAAATAATATATATTTATATTTTCTATTATTTATATTTTTTATTTATATTTTTTTATTATGATATGAGTTATCCAATGGGGTGTTTTCCCCATAACAACAATCCTGTGAGATCGCTTGGGCTGAGAGAGAGTGACTGATCCAAAGTGATGTCCAACAGAAGACCCATGAGACAGTCTTGTTGTGGCCTGTCAGTGGTCAGTGGAGCTGGTGGCAGACTCGGACAGTGAGGAGGTTGGGGAGGAACATGGACCAGTCCTGGAGTCTGGGTCTGATGAGTGCTCTGCGTTGGAGGCAGAGATGGGGCCAGGGCCATGTGACAGTTATCAACTGCTTTCAAAGTCAGAGATAGTGAGGCAGAAGAACAGCTGGAGCCTGTTCCCAGTGTGTGCATGCACAGAGCTGCCAGAAGAAGGGAACAGCTAAGGAACAAGGGTCGACTTGGGAGTGAAGCCACAGGTGGACGGTGAATGGCCCCTCCCATAGGGAATAAAAGAGGAGCGAAAGGGGAGTGAGGTTTTGCAGGAGACAATTAGTTCATTTGGGTGAAGATCTGTTCCTGACTTCTTGCCAAGTATTGTCTGCTATAGTGTGGCGTTTGGAAGATATCAGCCTGGCAGCTCTCCAAGCCTGATAAAGGTCTATAGTTGCAAAGTATCTTGAAAGACTGTTGGCCGAGACTTTGCTGGAGAGGAGTTCACTGTGAACTAAATAAAAGGGGTTTTATTGGGACGAGGAGTTTAAATAAAAACTCATGAAAAGAAAGAAAATTTGACATAGATGGGTGCATTCAACAACATTAAATGGGAACCCATTATTTATTCATAAGATCACACCACAAAGATACCAAGGGTGGTTGAGAAGTCACAAAAAGGAAGATAGCAACCATATCCCTCCACCAAA
This sequence comes from Notechis scutatus, assembly GCF_049901735.1. NCBI lineage: Eukaryota > Metazoa > Chordata > Lepidosauria > Squamata > Elapidae > Notechis > Notechis scutatus. The sequence goes on along the minus strand of NC_142010.1, from coordinate 259,715,244 downwards.
GAAGGACTGGTCCTTTTTTTTAATGCCTTCCAAACAACAGATCCAGGTGTGTGTGCAGAAAAATCAAACTTTTCTTTACAAAATAAGCATACATTCTTATTGGATTTAATAAAAAACGTGATTTTTTTTTTTCATTTCAGTTTTCTTCCCAACAGGCTTCATAATCTCCAAGCCTCCCATTCAAAATGTTGTCAGTGAAAGAAGAAAAAAAAAAAGAATGCAAACCAGGGCTGCTTCCTTCCTTAACAGAATAACAAGAGTTGGGAGGGACCTTGGAGGTCTTCTAGTCTGACCCTCTGCTCAAGCAGGAAACCTCATACCATTTCAGACAAATGGTGGTCCAATCTCTTCTTAAAAGTTGTGGAGCACCCCGGGGGTGGGCTTCAAACATTTTAGCAAGGGGTTCTCTGCCCGGTTGCTGGGTGGGCGTGGCCATGGTGGGCGTGGCCTAGTCGGCCTCCTATACCACAGCGGGGGGGAGGGGGCATTTTACCCTCCCCAGCTTCCCTTGAGCCTCCGGGAGAGCGAAAATGGCCTCTCCGGGCTCCAGAGGCTCTCTGGAAGCCGGAAACAGGCCCATTTCTGGCCTTCCCAAACTTCAGGGAGGCCCGTTTTTCACCCTCCCTGAGCCTCCACATGGGCCCTGTACTTATCTCCATCCAAAACGGGCCCCATAGGGGCTCCTGGGAGGGGCAGAGTGGGGTGGGCAGGGATTCTCCAAACTGCACACAATCTTAGCTAGGGATTCTCCTGAACCCCTGCGAACCCCCAGCAGCCCACCCCTGGAGCACACACAACTTGTTGTGGTTCGCCGGCAGCAGGTGTGGACGGCTGGGGTCTCAGAGAGCGAGGACTCGGATGAGGGGCCTGCGTGTGATGCATGGATGGGGCCAGGACCATCAGGGAGTGGAGTGCTGCCTTCGGAGATTGTGGAGGCTGGCAGCAGTGATGAAGAGGTCCCCGAGGAGCCTGTGCCCAGGGCGTGGGCGCGCAGGGCTGCTCGAAGGAAAAAGCAGCTGCAGCAGCACAGGCAACTTGGGAGTAAGGCTGAAAGATTATGGCCCCTCCCTTAAAAGATAAAAGCCAGCTGAGAAACCAGAGTTCTTTGCAGGAAGCAAAGAAGTTTTTGCCCTCAAGCCTTGTGGACGTTCAGAATATCTTGGTTGGCGTTTGGAGACTCTTTGTGTTTGAAATATTCCTTAGTAACTTTATCTGGTGTTATTGGCAGCCTTGCACAACCTTGGCAAGGTTCGTTCTTTCCAGAGACAATTAGTTTTAATAGCCTTTTAACCGTGAATGAATGGAATTCACAGAGAAGCGTTACAAGGTTTTGCTTTTATCTCTTTTTGGCGTTTGTTTCCTCAGAACAAAGTTTGGGTCAGAACAAAACTTTTGGAGGCACACTGTTAAAAAAAATTCTCCTCAGTTCTAGGTTGCTTCTCTCCTTGATGAGTTTCCATCCGTGGGCTTCTTATCCTGCCTTCAGGTGCTTTGGAGAATTTGTGGCAGCCCCTTCAATATTGGAATTCATGTGATTTTTGTATATATATTTTCTTTAAAAAGGGAGAAAAGGTCGCACACACCCAAAAACGTGATCCAAGGACGATCTTTCGGTGGAGTTATCCGCATCTTGCAACTGCTCGAATTGTGTCTGCATGTGGCAACTCGATACTCTATTTCTAAATCGTTTGGCGTTTTTTGAAGGTAGCCTCAGGGAATTGCCAAAGAGAATGTGCAGCACATTTTTCAGTCCTTCCCAGCACATTAGTAGACGCGGGGTCATGGCAATCTTGCAAAAATGGGTGCTATTTCAGGCTCATTAGTTCCCAGCGAGGAGGCAGAAGAGACCACGTGCTGTTTGGCTTTCATCACTCAAGCTTGAAAGCAACCACTTACTATTAAAACAATGAGAATTTAAGAGACAGATATCTCATTAGCTGAAGAAGCCGCAGTTTGGCAGAGACGAACATTTCAAGGTAAAGACTTTTTTCCCCCTCCCCACCTCTGTCCCTTCCATCCATGTTTGGCACTGTGCGTGACCCCAATGATTAAGTGCTGTTTAGGTACATGGAACAAAAGTGTCCATAGAGGTCGACTGATGACACCAATTGAGCCCCACATTTCTGTTGCTAGCCGAAAGATTTGTTAAGTGACTGGTGCCTGATTTTACAATATAATAATAGGATAGGATAGGATAGAGGAGGAGTAGAGTAGAATATAGAGTAGAATAGAATATGAGTAGAGTAAAGTAGAGTAGACTAGAATAAAATAGAACGGAACAGAAACTATGGAATGGAATGGAATGGAATGGAATAGAATAGAATAGAATAGAATAGAATAGAATAGAATAGAATAGAATAGAATAGAATGGATTGGATGGATGGGATGGAATGGAATAGAATAGAATAATAGAATAGAATAGAATAGAATAGAATAGAATAGAATAGAATAGCACAGCACAGCACAGCACAGCACAGAATAGAATAGAATAGAATAGAATAGAATAGAATAGAATAGAATAGAATAGAATAGAATAGAATAGAACAGAATAACAGTAGAGTAAAATATAGAAGAGAAGAGAAGGGAATGGAATGGAAAAGAGTAGAATAGAATAAGAGTAGAGTAGAGTAGAGTAGAGTAGAGTAGAGTAGAGTAGAGTAGAGTAGAGTAGAGTAGAGTAGAGCAGAGCAGAGCAGAACATAAACTATGGGATGGGGTGGCGTGGGGTGGAATAGAGTGAAATGGAGTGGAGTGGAGTGGAGTAGAGTAGAGTAAAATAGAATAGAATAGAATAGAATAGAATAGAATAGAATAGAATAGAATAGAATAGAATAGAATAGAATAGAATAGAATAGAATAGAATAGAATAGAATAGAATAAGAATTATTTATTGGCAAAGTGTGATTGGACACACAAGGAATTTGTCGCCAGTGCATAAGCTTTCAGTGTTTATATACAAATAACAAAATAATATAAAGTACCAATAGAAGAAGATAGTAGGAAAGATGGGAAGGACGATAGCAATATGGTCTTACTGCAGGGTAAATAGCCTTAGGCATAAAACAGTGCTGTTGGTTTTAGTTGTTCATCAAAGAGATGGCACGTAGGAAAAAAAAAACTGTCCTTGTGTCTAATTGTTTTGCCATGCAATGCCCTAAAGCGGCATCCTTAGGGCAGAAATTGAAACAGTTTACATCCAGGATGTGAGGGGTCAGTAGATATTTTCTCAGTCCTCTTTCTGACTCGTGCAGTAGACAGGTCCTCAATGGAGAAGGCCGACTGGTTGCAATTGTTTTTCTTCTGCAGTCCTCCTCTAGTCAAGGAGAAACTACCATTTCATTTCGTAGCCAGTGCCCTGAGTTGACAGCTGATCCGGTCAGGAAGTACTTCCTCCCAATGTTTAGCCTGGACCTCCTTCTCAGTAATTTGAATCCATTAGCTGTGGTTTTGTCCTTTCGGGCAATAAAGAATGAGGTGTTGTCAAGTTATTGTCACACAGAAGACAGTAGACATCTGATAGTCGAAGACTGTTCTCATATCTTTCCCTAATTGTCTTTTCTGTTGGCTAAAGTCCCTTTCTCAGAGCTTTTAACTGTCCCTTGTAGGATTTAGCTAACCAGAATAGCCTTCTTGATAGACTTCAGTTGGATGTCCACCAAGTTGTCCCTGTCCTTTAGGAACCGTGGCACCCAAAACTGGACACAAGACTCAAGCTGAATATGACTAGAGATTAGAGTGAAACGATTAATTCTCTATGTTGTGAATATACTTCAACATGCATGTAATCCCCAATGCACGACCACAATTGTCATTGCTAAGTAATATGGTTATTAAGTGAGTCACACCAGATTTTACAAAACCTTTTTTTGCCATGGTGATTAAGCAACTCAAACAATCATGAAGCAAATCCAGCTTTCCCTGTTGACTTTGGGAATGGTCACAAAGGGAAATCACGTAACCTTGGGACACTATAACTGTCATAAATATAAGTTGGTGGTTAAGCACCAAATTTTGATCAGGTGACTGGAGGGATGTTACAATGATTATAAGTGCAACAATGGTCATAAGTAACTTTTTTTCAGAGTTATAACTTTGAATGATGGTTAAATGAATGGTCATAAGTCAAGGACTACAGGTAGACCTCCACTTGCAACAGTTCGTTTAATGACTGTTTGAAGTTACAACAGCAGTGAAAACGTTTGCAGCATACCCATGCTCGTGTCATCAAAATTAAAACGCTTGGCAACTGACTCATATTTATAATGGTTGCAGCATCCTAGGAGGACTATGACAATTCTCTGTAGCCAACTCACCATGGCCAGTTCACCATGGCCGACTCACCATGGCCAATATACCATGGCCAACTTGTCATGGTCAGCTTGTCATGGCCAACTCATCATGGGCAACTTGCCATGATCAACTTGTCACAGTCAACTTGCTGTGGCCAATTCACCCTGGCCAACTTGTCATGGCCATCTCACCATGGCCAGCTTGTCATGGTCAGCTTGTCATGGCCAACTCATTATGGCCAACTCACTGCAGGACAACTCACCACAGCTAACTTGCCATAGTATAACTCACTGCGGGACACTTGAATAGTATCATTAAGGAAAGGATGCAAAAGGAGAGACCGTATGAAATGTGAATGGCAAATATATATATTGCGGGTACTTACATGTATGGTATTCAGGTATTTTCCCACGTCATTATAGTTGTGCTTTTAAAGTTGTAGCAATGTTTCGGCAGAATCTCATTTGCCATCATCAGGTTTCTGTATTGGTGAGTCGGCCATGGTGAACTGGCCACGGTCAGTTGGCTACAGAGAATTGTCATAGTCCCCCTAGGATTCTGTACAATACAGAAGCCTGATGATGGCAGATGAGATTCTGAATAATCCCATGGCGAATTGGCCATGGCGAGTTGTCCTGCAACGAGTTGGCTATGGCAAATTGTCCTATTCTGGTGTCCCTGCGGTCATGAGATCCCCTTTTGTGACCTTCTGACAAGCAAAGTCAATGGGGAAGCCAGATTCACTTAACAACCGTGTTACTAACTTAAGCACTGAAGCCATTTGCTTAACAACTGTGGCAAGAATGGTCTGCAAAATTGGGCAAAATTTATTTAACAACTGTCTCACTCAGGAATATCTCAGGGGCTGCCACAAAGAAGAGGGAGTCAAGCTATTCTCCAAAGCACCTGAGGGCAGGACAAGAAGCAATGGATGGAAACTAATCAAGGAGAAAAGCAACCTAGAACTTAGGAGAAATTTCCTGACAGTGAGAACAGTTAATCAGTGGAACAACTTGCCTCCAGAAATTATGGATACTCCATCACTGGAAGTTTTTAAAATGATGTTGGATAATGATTTGTCTGAAGTGGTTTAGGGTTTCCTGCCTAGGCAAGGGGTTGGACTAGAAGACCTCCAAGGTCCCTTCCAACTCTGTTATTCTCTCCTCTTCTACTCTAAATAGCTAGTCAATCAGAGTTCACCTCCAAACCCAAATGCCTCCAACTCATCTCTGTGAAGTTTTCCAGGCCGAATTTCCTTTCCAAACCCTTGGCTTCCAGAATTTTTGATTCCCAGCCCACCAAACGAGATAATTATGTGGCTTTTCCTAGAAGTGAATTGATATTTCCATGCATTTCCAGCAACTGTGCTCTTGATAGCCGTTTCCGACATGCAGAATGCCTTTTGTCAGGCTGTTTCTATCTCTATTTCTTTAAAATTATTTTAAAGGACGATCCATTGGCCTTTTGAGAATCCCCTTCTTGGTATTGCTATTTCTCCTTGGAGAGTCACTTCCCCTTTATTGAGATTCCAGAAGTAGCCGTAATTCATTCCAAATGTTTTTTCAAAGGAGCAAAAGAAATGCACATTCTTTCCAAAGTTTGCAGAAAACGGAGGCCTTCTCAACCAGGCTGGAAAATTTGGAGAGGGAAAAGGAAGACTCTGTAAGTGTGTAAATTTCCATCTCCTGCTTTGCTGGAAAGGGTGAGATTGAAGCTGCTCCTTAACCGAACTGGTTTTATGGCAACAAACATTTGACACTCTGCCCTTTGCTGACCCAGCTTTGTGGAAGCTATAAAACAAAAAACAAAATTTCACCACTCTTGGTCCTTCAGCGTCCAGGAATAACTGGAATTCCTCTTTGTTTTCTTCATGTCTCCTTAAAACAAGCTAATTCCATTCCTTTACCTCAAAGCACCAGAAGGCAAGACAAAAAACAATGGATTTGTAACTGACTGACAATCCATACTCAATGAGTAGTCCTTACATCTACAGGAGGGTTGTTTTAAATAAATAAAAAGAACAATTCAAACTACTGACAATAAGGACAGTCAAGGCAATGGGGTTCTGTCTTAGGCCCAGTACTTTTCCATATCTTCATTAGATGAGGGAATAGAAGGGGTACTTACCAAATTTGCAGATGATACTAAATTGGCAGGAATAGCTAACACCCAAGAAGATAGGCTCAATATCCAGATGGATCTTGACAGACTAGAACACTGTGCCCTATCTAACAAAATGAAATTCAATGTAGAAAAAAGTAAAGTGCTACACTTAGGCAAGAAAAACCAAAATACACATATAGACTGGGTGAAACCAGGCTCAGTAGCAGTAACTGTGAGAGGGATCTTGGAGTCTTAGTGGACAACCAGCTAAATATGAGCCAGCCGTGTGCATCGGCAGCCAAAAAAGCCAATGCAATCCTAAGTTGCATTAACAGAGGGATACAATCAAATTCAAGTGAGGTACTGATACCACTCTATAAAGCCTTAGTAAGACCACACCAAGAATATTGTATCCAGTTTTGGTCACCACCCTAAAAAAGATGTTGAGGCTCTAGAAAAGGTGCAGAGAAGAACAACCAGGATGATTAGGGGACTGGAGACTAAAACGTATGAAGAACAGTTGCAGGAACTGGGCCTGGCTAGTCTAGCGAAGAGAAGGACCAGGGGAAACATGATAAAAGTGGTCCAATATTTGAGGGGCTGCTACAGAGAGGAAGGGATCAAGCTAGTTTCCAAAGCACCTGAAGGCCAGACAAGGAATAATGGATGGAAACTGAAAAAGGAGAGATTTAACCTGGAAAAAAGAAAATTTTCTTGACAGTGAGAACAATCAACCAATGGAACAGCTTGCCTTCAGAAATTGTGGGAGCTTCATCACTGGAAGCTTTCAAGAAGAGATTGGACTGTCAGAAATGGTGTATGGTCTCCCGCTTGGGCGGGGTGGGTGAGTGTTGGACTAGATGACCTACAAGCTCCCTTCCGACTCTGTTAACCTGTATGTGGATGGAAACTAATCCAGGAGAGAAGCAACCTAGAATTAAGGAAAAACTCTCTAACCGTGAGAACAATTCACCAGTGGAACAGCTTGCCTTCAGAAGTTATGGGTGCATCCACACTGGAGGTCTTTAAGAAGAGACTGAAGAACCACTTGTCTGAAATTGTATAGGCTCTCTTGCTTGAGCAGGGGGTTGGACTAGAAGACCCCAAGGTCCCTTTTAGAGCTATTCTGATTGATAAATCTCCTCTTAAAAACCTACAGCATTGGAGCACCTACAACGTCTGAAGGCAAGGTGTTCCACTGGTTAATTGTTCTCACTGTCAGAACATTTCTCCTTAGTTTTAGGTTGCTTCTCTCTTGGATGATCTTCCACTTCTTTTCTCACCCTCAAGTGCTTTAGAAAATAGGTTGACCTCTTCCTCTCTGTGACAGCCCCTCAAGTACTGAAAAACTGCTACCATATCACCCTCGTCCTTCTCTTCAATAGTCTAGACCCATGATGGCGAACCTATGGCACATGTGCCACCGGTGGCCCGCAGAACCCTCTCTGCAGGTACGCAAGCCATCGTCCAAACTCAGCTCCACTGACATACATGTGTGCCTCCTACTAGGCCCAAAATGGCGCATGGGGTGTGTGGTGCCGCTCCCCCGCTGCCCGTTTTTGTTCCCAGGAGGCTGCAGGGAGGCCTACTGGATCCAAAACGGGGCACAGGGGGGTCGTGTGCACATTCACGGGGGGCAGGGGAGAATGGGGGAGGTCTCGTGCATGCGCAGGGGGGGCAGGGTGAGAGGGAGGGGGTTACGCACGCATTGCATTATGATGCAGTCATGCACATGCACACTTTCCGCACACAACGACAAAAATGTTAGCCATCACTGGTCTAAACATAGCTAGTTCCCTCAATCGTTCATTGTACGGTTTAGCCTCCAGTCTCCTAAGCATCTTCTTTGCACTCTTTTCAGGATCTGAACATCTTTTATATATATGTGTGTGTGTTTTCTTAAGTTTTCACGGGTATTTATATGTATGGTATTCAGCTTTGTTCTGGTATTTTCCCACGTCATTATAGTTGTGCTTTTAAAGTTGTAGCAACGTTTCAGCACAATCTCATCTGCCATCATCAGGCTTTTTACAGGCTTCTATATATATGTATGGTATCCAGCTTTGTTCGGGTATTCGTCGAACACGATACAGAAGCCTGATGATGGCAGATGAGATTCTGCCGAAACGTTGCTACACTTTTAAAAGTACAACTATAATGACGTGGGAAAATACCCGAACAAAGCTGAACACCATACATATAAATACCTGCGAAAACTTAAGAAAACAAATATATATAAATCAACATAAATTTCCTTTGTTACATTTCATTTCTAGAGTCCACACCAGCCTTTTTCATCATAATTATTTCCCTGGGAGGAGCGGGTTTGTACAATTCCCGGAATAACCAGCCAGCATCTTGAGATTGCTGGGTGTTAGACTTCCCTCCTGAAATCACTAGATGTTTATACTCCCAGCAATTCTCAAAAGTATTTCAGAGAGGAAACCTTTCCACCTGGCTCCTTGCTACAGAAATGCTGGAATTGGCCCAAGGTTTTTAAATAAAACACCAACGAGATAATTATTAATGACATTCTCATACAAGATTCAACTTGATATCTACGGTATCAAGCTACGTGCCCTTAAAGCACACCCACTCCTTCAGCTATAGGAAAAGCAAAACATATTCTAGAAGAAGGAACATTTTTGCAAATATAAAGACCCAGGTTCAATTTTTTGGTATCTCCACTTAGAATTATCTTTTTTTATTATTAATTAAAGAATCCTTATTTTTGAAATTTTAAATCAAATCTCAGTACTGACTCAAAGAACCAGTCAACCTATTCTTCAAAACACCTGAATTGAAGGCAGGACAAGAAGTAAAGGGTTAAAACTTGTTAAAAAGAGACCCAACCTACAACTAAGGGGAAATGTTCTGACAGTAGGAAGAATTAATCAGTGGAATAGCCTTCAGAAGTTGTGCAATGGGCTGCCTTCAGAGGCTTTCAAGAAGAGATTTAAAAAAAAACAAAATTTTATTAAGTAAATTATTAAAAACATTGGACGTGGTGTGATCCTTCCGACAATCCTGTTTGTCATACATATTACAGCATAGAATACGTATTTTGTATGCATATTTACATTTATACATCTGTACATTTATGCAATAGTTTCCAATTCTAGTCATCCATTCTGCCAATCCTATTCTCTTTTGATTCTAGATCTTTCCTTTTTTCCCACCATTGATAAAATTTATCCCATACTGATTTCCCAAGAGTCAAGAATCATAAGGTACAACACTTATTAATAATCATAGGGTACAATAAGCAATCAAATCATACTAGGAAACAGTCCATATAAATCGTAAGTATACAAGCGACAAAGTTACAGTCCTACAGTCACAAGTGGGAGGGGGTGGGTGATAAGGAGTGATGACAAGATTAACAGTAATAGTAGTGCAGACTTTGTAATAGTTGAACAGTGTTGAGGGAATTATTTGTTTAGCAGAGTGATGACTTTCGGGGAAAACCTGTTCTTGTGCCTAGTTGTTCTGGTGTCCAGTGCTCTATAGCGTCATTTTGAGGGAAGGAGTTGAAACAGTTTATGTACGGGATGTGAGGGGTCTGTAAATATTTACACAGCCCCCTTTTTGACTCGTGCAGTATACAGGTCCTCTATGGAAGGCAGGTTGGTAGTAATTGTTTTTTCTGCAGTCCTAATTACTCCCTGAAGTCTGTGTCTGTCTTGTTGGGTTGCAGAACCAAACCAGACACTTATGGAGGTGCAGATGACTCAGTAATTCCACTGTAGAAATGGATCAGCAGCTACTCCTTGGGCAATTTGAGCTTTCTGAGTTGGCAGAGATATGATAGAACCTAGAAATTTGAAGGTCTCTTCAAGAAGGAGGAGGAGGGGGGGAAGAGGAGGAGGAGGAAGAAGAGGAAGAGGAGGAGGAGGAGTTTCTAGGGGGAAGATCGATAGAACTAAAATCTCTTGCATCCAGAAAGAACGGCTGTCTATTCAGTGGAACATTTGGAAGGCGGCCACCTCTGAAGCAACCTATCTCTGGAATTCATCAGACAAACCCAGGAGACAGTGTCGATAAGCTAGACAACAGATTAAGAGATGTTTACCCTCCAAGCTTTCAACGGATTTTCCCTAAATTGTTATTTTGATTTCAGATGCTCTTTAAAAAAAAAAAAAGCTTCTAATTTTTTTAAAAAATGTTTATTCATTGCTCCTATGCACTATTACAGTATATACTGTATCAACCTGGAGATGTTTAGTGGGAAATTGAGTCATTAACCATCCCAACTAATATAAACAGGAAAAATCCTATGCAGATTTTTTTCCCCTGTTGTTCTAAGCCTTGAAGTCCTCTTAGTGAATAAGTTTATTTTCCCTGCCATTTGGATATGATCATTCTTGTACCTCTGGATGGAGACATCAATTGGCAAAAGAAATATATAAAGTTTGCAACCCATTAGATCAAAGCCAGTGCAATCAACCAAGTGGGCAGGCTGGCCTACCACAGTTTCGTTAAATCGCCTATTCATGTTTACTGTAGACTACAGAAAGAGTGGAATTATCAAGCACCTGACAAGGTACAAAGCATAGGATGCAGGGAGTGTGCAGATTAACAGCACAGAATAACAGAATTGGAAGGGACTTTAGAGGTCTTCTAGTCCAACCCTCTGCTCAGACAGGAAACCCTATACCATTTCAGACAAATAATTGTCCAATCTCTTCTTAAAAACCTCCAGTGTTGGAGCACCCACAACTTCTGAAGGCAAGTTGTTCCACTTATTAATTGTTCTAAGTGTCAGGAAATTTCTCCTTAGTTCTAGGTTGGATCTCTCCTTGATTAGTTTCCATCCATTGCTTCTTGTCCTGCCTTCTGGTGCTTTGGAGAATAAGTTGACATTCTTTTCTCTGTGACAGCCCCTTAGATATTGGAATACTGTTATCATGTCACTCCTGTAGATATCAACCAAATGTGATGATTAATCAACACAAAATGGAAGCCACTGAATTGTGCCATGAAATACCTCTGGATTTTGGTCGCATTCATATCCTGTGGTCCTTGATTTGAGTCAACTAGGTATCCAATTCTGGATTTTTTTTTCTCATTAGGCTGTACTGCCCCCTGATGGCTGAGGTCTGATATTGCAGTGGGTACTAAGAAGGGTACCAAGGGCTGTCAGAAGGTGCAGTTGAGGGTTGGGCAAAAATGAAGATGTCCGTTGAGTCATTGGGCATTAATTTGTGTCATTATCAGCCAAATGTCTTCTTTTCAATCTTGCAAAAAAGGAAGGAGAGAAGGAAGGAAGGAAGGAAGGAAGGAAGGAAGGAAGGAAGGAAGGAAGGAAAGGAAAGGAAAAGGAAAGGAAAGGAAAGGAAAGGAAAGGAAAGGAAAGGAAAGGAAAGGAAAGGAAAGGAAAGGAAGAGGGAAGGAAGGAAGGGGAAGGGAGGAGGGAAGGAAAGAAGGAAGGAAATAAAGAAGGAAGGGAGGGAGGGGAAGGGAGGGAGGCAGGGAGGGAGGGAAGGAAGGAAGGAAAGAAGAAGGAAGGAAGGAAGGAGGGGAAGAAGGGGAAGAGATGGGAAGGGCAGGGAAGGGAGGGGAAGGAAAGAAGGAAGGCGGAGGGAAGGAGGAAGGAAGGGGGAGTAAAGGAAGGAAGGCAGAGGGAGGGAGGGAGGTGGAGGGAGGGGAGGAAGGATTTCATCCAAATATATCATCCCTGATTCTTGGATATTTTTAGCTAAACAAAATATTCCTTCTATATATTCCTTGAATTCCTCAACAATTGATAACCTGTGCAGTGACATGCACTTGATTCCCTGGGCATTAGAGTTGACATACAACAAAGTTTAGTAGTTAGCAGTATCTGAGGAGCTAGTTACACGATTGGAACTCCACAGGCTCAAAAAAGTATCCTAGAATTAATTTTGCATGCGCCTTTTTAAAAAATATATAACCGTTGTTGACTACTTCACACAGTTTGATTGATGAGAAAATGGCCTAGCATTGCATTGCATTGCATTTTGAAAACTGGGATGACTTAGTGTTGTGTTTGATAGTCTTTAGTAATTGAAGGTCAACCTACAGCATATAATAATAAGATTTTCATGCACAATTTATGAGATGGTGCCCTGGCAACCCATTCTCCTCCCCCTCATCAAAACAAACAAGACAAAAACTGAAGGGAACCCAAATAAAACCACTACAAAGTAGTCCTCAACTTACAACAGTCCATTTACTGAAAGTTTGAAGTTATAACAGCTCTGAAAAAGAAGTGATTTAGGACCGTTAAGACTTAGGAGGTTAGATTATGTTAGGCATATTATCCTAGGATGCTATAATAGCAAGGGGACATGGTGGCTCAGTGGCTAGGAAGCTGAGCTTGTCGATCAGGAAGTTCGGCAGTTCGAATCCTTAGCGACGTGTAATGGAGTGAGCTCCCGTTACTTGTCCCAGCTTCTGCCAACCTAGCAGTTCAAAAGCACGTAAAAAATGCAAGTAGAAAAATAGGGACCACTTTGGTGGGAAGGTAATGGCGTTCCGTGCGCCTTCAGCATTTACTCATGCTGGCCACATGACCACGGAGACGTCTTCAGACAACGCTGGCTCTTCAGCTTCGTGACAGAGATGAGCACCGCCCCCTAGAGCCGGAAACGACTAGCAAGTATGTACGAGGGGAACTTTTACCTTTATAATAGCAATCTTCCGGTACTTGAGGGACTATTCTCCAAAGCAACTGAGGGCAAGAGAAGAAGTAATGGATGGAAGATCATTAAAGAGAGATCCAACTTAGAAATCAGGAGCAATTTCCTAACAGTTAGGACAATTAACCAGTGGTATGGCTTGCCTTCAAAAGTTGTGAGTGCCCCATCACTGGAGGCTGGACAGCCATTTGTCTAGGGTAGAGCTTGAGCAGTGGGTTGGACTGGAAGACCTACAGCAAACCATTCTTCAACATATAAAGGACAGTTGCAGAAACTGGGCATGGCTACTCCAGTGAAGAGAAGGACCAGGGAAGGACATGATAGCAGTCCTCCAATATTTGAGGGGCTGCCATAGAGAGGAAGGGGTTCAAGATACTTTCTTTTTTCTTTTAAAAAAATATTTTTATTGTGCATTTTCCTTCTTACATTGCAATTTCAATTTTGCAACAACAATATGCTAGTTATATTAGCACCTTTTAAAATATACATGAGGTTATACATCCTACAGTAGTTACAACCATTTTTTTTCTTTTTCATACAGTATAATCCATAGAAAAAAGAATAAAATCTTGATATTACACAACATACTTATATCTATTGTATCCATGGTTACAACATACTTCTGTATACATTTATCACTCTATATTTTCCAAGGCACCTGAAGGCCAGACAAGGAATAATGGATGGAAACTGAACAAGGAGAGATTCAACCTAGAAATAAGAAGAATTTTTTTGACAGGGAGAACAACCAACCAACAGAACAGAAGTTGCCTTCAGAAGTTGTGGGAGCTTCATCACGGGAAGCTTTCAAGAAGAGACTGGACTGCCATCTGTCAGAAATGGTGTAAGGTCTCCTGCTTGGGCGCGGGGTTGGATTAGATGACCTACAAGGTCCCTTCCAACTCTGTTAATCTAAAAAAAAAACACCCAGATCCCTTCCAACTCTGTTATTCCATGTCCTGTGCACATTTTCTATTCAGCTCAATTAAGGATGTCCTCTTTTCAAAATACACTAAAAATCAGAATTTTGGGTTTTTTCACCCCCACGTATTCCCCTCAAGGCTTGGAGCCTGCACATTCTTTCATATCCACCGACAGAAGCCAGAATAGAAATTCCTTGATTTCTAAATCACCCCCTATTTCTGTTTGTTTTTTTTTAGCTGCTCTAAAACCAGAGCTTTAGCAAGCACAAGTCTTTATCATCCAATTAATTTTTTAAAAAAATAAAATAAAAAATAAAATAAAAGCATCCCTTTTCTTCTCTTGCCTTTGTAATTAGATTCCCTGATTTTTACCAGATAGTCCTGGGTAGGGACGATGGGGAGGGGCTGATAATAATAATAATAACCTACAAATTGCACCGATATAATTTTTCCCTGAAAGGATTCTGGCTTTATGAGCTCTTCCAAGCTCGCCCTCTTCTCGTATTGCTTGAAAAGGAGGGAAGGAGAGAGATGGTTTCCGTATACAGTAATCCACTTTTCTACCTAATCAAAAGGCCAGTACTATCAACTCCAGAAACCCAGCAGATGGATAAGGTGAGGAGTTAGCCTCTGCTGCCGTTTCAAAGCAGTTGCAAAATATTTTTGATTTTTTTTTAACAGTGGGATTATTTGCAGTTCAGATGTTACAACGTATTGAAATATCTACAGACCCCTCACATCCTGGACATCAATTGTTTCACCTTCTACCTTTAAAGCAGTGTTATAGGGCATTGCACACTTGAACAACTAAACACAACGACGGTTTTTTCCCCCGCGTGCCATCACTCTGCTAAACAACCAATTCCCACACTATCAAGCTATTTATTAAGACTGTATTACTATTATTCTTTTCATCCTTCCTAATACCTATCTCCTCTTACTTATGACTATAACCTTGTTGCTTGTATCTTTACGATTGATGTTGTTTTCTTTAGTACCCTAGTATGATTTTGATTGCTTATTTAGTATGCTCTGACTATCACTAAGTGTTGTATCTTATGATTCTTGACAAATGTATTTTTATGCACACTGAGAGCTTATGCACTGAAGACTTGGGCAATAAGGAATTCTATTCTATTCTATTCTATTCTATTCTGTTCTGTTCTGTTCTATTCTATTCTATTCTATTCTATTCTATTCTATTCTATTCTATTCCATTCTATTCTATTCTATTCCATTCCATTCCATTCCATATTTTCTATTCTATTCTATTCTATTCTATTCTATTCTATTCTATTCTATTCTATTCTATTCTATTCTATTCTATTCTATTCCATTCCATTCCATTCCATTCCATTCCATTCCATATTTTCTATTCCATTCCATTCCATATTTTCTATTCTATTCTATTCTATTCTATTCTATTCTATTCTATTCTATTCTATTCTATTCCATTCCATTCCATTCCATTCCACTCCACTCCACTCCACTCCACTCCATTCCATATTTTCTATTCTATTCTATTCTATTCTATTCTATTCTATTCTATTCTATTCTATTCTATTCTATTCTATACAAAGGCAGAAGGGTAGGATTAGAAGCAGCCCTCTCTCAAGGTCCAACACAGGGCAAAACCATTAAGCAACAATATGAATGAGTGCATCACCCTCAGAAGTCCAAACTTCAACCAAACGTAGCTCAGACAAACACCTAAGATTTGTACTTTGCCTATAGAGCCAGCTTTGACCCCTACATAACCCCTACAATAGCCAATAGAACACATGTTCTTGCACAGGAACAGGAAGCTCAAGTGCAAAGCTCAAAGAAGGGATAAAAACCTCTCACTCTCAACTCCATTTTGTCAGCTGACTGCGGACTGCTGTTGGTTCTGCTTCATCAATAAATGGACCCTCTTTCCAATCAGCCTCCAGCCTCCATTTTATTTCCAGTGCCTTCCTCCCGGCTTGGAACTGAACCGGATGGATACTTCTTCCCACAAGACAAAATTCACTTAACAAATGGTCTTGCTTAACAACCAAACATTTCAGGCTCAATTGTGGTGGTAAGTTGAGGACTACCGCAGACAAATGGTTGTCCAATCTCATCCAAAAAGTTCCTCTGGGCTTTATTTTATTTACATTCATCGCTGCTTTTTTAGGAATTTCCTCATCCTTCAAACCTGACTGGGCAACGATCTTACCTTTCTTCTTCTCCCTGCATGCCAAGTAACAGCAACCTAGTTATCGTGGCCTTTTAATTCTGCTAATTTTTTTTCTTCTTACTTAGGGTCCAGGTGGCTGTTCAGTCTGTCAGAAGCTAGTCACTTTGTGCCATTAAACAAACCGGGATGCATCCCGGTTACAGCTGTACGGTTTCTCAAAGAGAAGATGACCTGTATGAATGCTGAGAGATCTCCAAAAATAGCATTTGTTTAGGATTCCTAGAATCTGGAATTCAAAAATGATGGGAGAATGGATGCTGAAAAACCATGGTGATGTGGGTGTGCTTGGTTTGAGTTTAATTTTAAGCCAGCACTTTCTTCAAGAACTTAAGGCAGAATATATTCCAAAGGTGCTTTTTCTGGAGGGCAACTGGACTTTCTTGTTTTTTTTTCTTTGAAGGCATTTCACTCATTCAACAAGCTTCTTCTTCAGTTCTCCAAACTCCGATTTAGTAACTGGACTTTCTTTATTTTTCCTTGAAGACGTTTCGCTTCTCATCCAGGAAGCTTCTTCCGCTCTGATTGGATGGTGGAGACAGAAGGATTTATATTCCTTGCAGACAGCTGGTCATTTGCATTCTTTAGAGAGTTGTTGAGGCCACTTGGAGGTATCTGTGTCCTCAGGGTCACCTGAGTGATGCTCCTGGTTCCTGTAGTCTGCAATTTTTACTCTGGAAATCCATTCCTTATTCCCATACCACTCAAAGGCTGTTCATCTCAAATTGTGTAGCTCAAAGTCTGTAGAGATTCTCCGTCACCTAGGTCAGTGGTGGGATTCAAAGATTTTTACCACCGGTTCAGTGGGCGCGCTTTGCACACGTGCACACACTTTGCATGCATGCGTGTGCCAAACGCGCACTTTGCACATGCACAGAAGCTGCCCAACTCACCTCCTGCAAGTTTGCACTCTCCCTGTTGCTTCAGCAGCTGCCTCCACAGCAGCTGCGCTTCACAAGCAGGGAATAAAGGTGAAAATGGGAGCCCAGGAGGGCGGGCGGGCCCAACAGCAGAGCCTCAGAGAGAACCAGTTTGGTCTTTGCTGCTTATCGGTGCTACTGGCTCGGCAGAACCGGGCCAAACCGGTAGAATACCACCACTGATCCGGGTCATGGTCGTCCCAAAAGTGCTTTTTCAGGAGGCCACTGGACTTTCTTTGTTTTTCCTTGAGACGTTTCATTTCTCATCCAGGAAGCTTCCTCAGTTCTCCAAACTGCAATTTAGTGACTGGACTTTGTTTTTCCTTGAAGACGTTTCACTTCTCATCCATGAAGCTTCTTCAGTTTGGAGAACCGAAGAAAAACAAAGAAAGAAAGATAAACCAAAAAAATAATAATCAAAGAAAGTCCAGTTCCTCTTGAAAAACACCTTTGGGACAACCATGATCTGGATGACTGAACATCACCATAGACAAGTAGTCCTCAATTTGTAGTCACTCATTTAGTGACCACTCAAGGTTACAATGGCACTGAAAAAAGTGACATGACAATTATTCACACTTACAACCGTTGCAGCATCCCCATTAGGACACTTGGCAATTGGCACGTGCTTATGATTTATTTTGCAGTGTCCCAGAGTCATGTGATCACCTTTGCGACCTTGTCACAAGCAAAGTCAGTTGGGAAGCCACTTCTCTTAATAGCCGTGTTACTAGACTTAGAATAACTTTATTGCCCCTTTAGGTAAAGGTAAAGGTTCCCCTCACACATCCGTGCTAATCGCTTTCCAGCTCTAGGGGGCGTTGCTCATCTCCGTTACAAAGCCAAAGAGCCAGCGCTGTCCAAAGACATCTCCGTGGTCATGTGGCCGGCATGACTAAATGCTGAAGGTTCACGGAACGCTGTTACCTTCCCATCAAAGCGGTCCCTATTTTTCTACTTGCCTTTTTACATGCTTTCAATTGCTAGGTTGGCAGAAGCTGGGACAAGGAACGGAGCTCACTCTATTACGTGGCACTACGGGTTCAAACTGCCAAACTTTCTGATCGACAAGGTCAGCATCTTAGCCACTGAGCCACCGTGTCCCTATAAATTGCATGCAGCTCTCAAAGGGTCACCACCTCCAATATACCAAATAAATAAATCAATATGAAATTCACCCAAAATGATGCATATGTTACACTAACTGAATAACAGCGGTGATTCGCTTAACAACTGTGGCAGAAAAGGTTGTGAAATTGGGCAAAGCTCCCTTGACACCTGTCTCATTTAGCAACAGAAATATTGGGCTCAATTGCGGTAATACATTGAGGACTACCCGTATGCAAAAGTATGGCTCAAATTCCATTATTGACTGTAATATTTACTTAACAAAAACATTGACATTTCCTGTCTCATTAGATGATGCAAACCTATGACCGCAATGACTTACAACCATTTCCAGGCTCAATTACAGTTTTAAGGAATGATGATTAATTAAGATAGAATTAAAAGAGTGAAATATGGGGAGAAGTTAATATAGAAGATTTAGAATGGTAAATAAAATAAGTAATGATATGTAAGATGAGCATGAATATAATTGAAGTCCATGAAGAGAGAGATACCTGTATCTTTTTTTTTTTTATGTTTTGTGTGTTTGTGTATATACTGTTTTTTTCAGAATTAATGAAACCTTGCAGAAATATAGAATGAGAATAATGGTAACTAAGTCAGAAAGAAATAGATGAAATAATAATAATAAAATGGAATAAGAGTAAAGAGAAATAAAGAGAAAATGGATAAGAGGTTTTTGTATGTTTATATGGAAATGGTTTAAAACAGAATTATAGTTTATCTGACTTGTTAAATTTATAATGGAAAAAGGTTTAAATATGTAATGGATAATGACGACTTGTGTGTTTTGAAAAAAATTAATAAAACTTGTTTAAAAAAAATAAAAAAAATAAATGGACCCTCTTTCCAATCAGCCTCCAGCCTCCATTTTATTTCCAGTGCCTTCCTCCCGGCTTGGAACTGAACCGGATGGATACTTCTTCCCACAAGACAAAATTCACTTAACAAATGGTCTTGCTTAACAACCAAACATTTCAGGCTCAATTGTGGTGGTAAGTTGAGGACTACCGTCAGACAAATGGTTGTCCAATCTCATCCAAAAAGTTCCTCTGGGCTTTATTTTATTTACATTCATCGCTGCTTTTTTAGGAATTTCCTCATCCTTCAAACCTGACTGGGCAACGATCTTACCTTTCTTCT
The DNA here is from genome assembly GCF_049901735.1 of Notechis scutatus. Lineage (NCBI taxonomy): Eukaryota > Metazoa > Chordata > Lepidosauria > Squamata > Elapidae > Notechis > Notechis scutatus. The sequence continues at coordinate 259,695,857 of NC_142010.1, read as the reverse complement.
TCTCCCTGCATGCCAAGTAACAGCAACCTAGTTATCGTGGCCTTTTAATTCTGCTAATTTTCTTTCTCTTCTTACTTAGGGTCCAGGTGGCTGTTCAGTCTGTCAGAAGCGAGTCACTTTGTGCCATTAAACAAACCGGGATGCATCACGCAGTTACAGCTGTACGGTTTCTCAAAGAGAAGATGACCTGTATGAATGCTGAGAGATCTCCAAAAAATAGCATTTGTTTAGGATTCCTAGAATCTGGAATTCAAAAATTATGGGAGAATGGATGCTGAAAAACCATGGTGATGTGGGTGTGCTTGGTTTGAGTTTAATTTTAAGCCAGCGCTTTCTTCAAGAATTTAAGGCAGAATATATTCCAAAGGTGCTTTTTCTGGAGGCAACTGGACTTTCTTGTTTTTTTTTCTTTGAAGGCATTTCACTCATTCAACAAGCTTCTTCTTCAGTTCTCCAAACTCCAATTTAGTAACTGGACTTTCTTTATTTTTCCTTGAAGACGTTTCGCTTCTCATCCAGGAAGCTTCTTCCGCTCTGATTGGATGGTGGAGACAGAAGGATTTATATTCCTTGCAGACAGCTGGTCATTTGCATTCTTTTAGAGAGTGGTTGAGGCCACTTGGAGGTTTATCTGTGTCCTCAGGGTCACCTGAGTGATGCTCCTGGTTCCTGTAGTCTGCAATTTTTCCTCTGGAAATCCATTCCTTATTCCCATACCACTCAAAGGCTGTTCATCTCAAATTGTGTAGCTCAAAGTCTGTAGAGATTCTCCGTCACCTAGGTCAGTGGTGGGATTCAAAGATTTTTACCACCGGTTCAGTGGGCGCGCTTTGCACACGTGCACACACTTTGCATGCATGCGTGTGCCAAACGCGCACTTTGCACATGCACAGAAGCGTTCCAACTCACCTCCTGCAAGCCTGCACTCTCCCTGTTGCTTCAGCAGCTGCTGCGTTCTGTGCCACGCAAAGCAGCTGCGCTTCACAAGCAGGGAATAAAGGTGAAAATGGGAGCCCAGGAGGGCGGACGGGCCCAACAGCAGAGCCTCAGAGAGAACCAGTTTGGTCTTTGCTGCTTATCGGTGCTACTGGCTCGGCAGAACCGGGCCAAACCGGTACAATACCACCACTGATCCGGGTCATGGTCGTCCCAAAAGTGCTTTTTCAGGAGGCAACTGGACTTTCTTTGTTTTTCCTTGGAGACGTTTCATTTCTCATCCAGGAAGTTTCCTCAGTTCTCCAAACTGCAATTTAGTGACTGGACTTTGTTTTTCCTTTAAGACGTTTCACTTCTCATCCAAGAAGCTTCTTCAGTTTGGAGAACCGAAGAAAAACAAAGAAAGAAAGATAAACCAAAAAAATAATAATCAAAGAAAGTCCAGTTCCCTCTTGAAAAAACACCTTTGGGACAACCATGATCTGGATGACTGAACATCACCATAGACAAGTAGTCCTTAATTTGTAGTCACTCATTTAGTGACCACTCAAGGTTACAGTGGCACTGAAAAAAGTGACATGACAATTATTCACACTTACAACCGTTGCAGCATCCCCATTAGGACACTTGGCAATTGGCACGTGTTTATGATTTATTTTGCAGTGTCCCAGGGTCATGTGATCACCTTTTGCGACCTTCTCACAAGCAAACTCAGTTGGGAAGCCACTTCTCTTAATAGCCGTGTTACTAGACTTAGAATAACTTTATTGCCCCTTTAGGTAAAGGTAAAGGTTTCCCTCACACATCCGTGCTAATCGTTTCCAGCTCTAAGGGGCGTTGCTCATCTCCATTACAAAGCCAAAGAGCCAGCACTGTCCAAAGACGTCTCCATGGTCATGTGACCGGCATGAGTAAATGCTGAAGGTTCACGGAACGCTGTTACCTTCCCATCAAAGTGGTCCCTATTTTTCTACTTGCCTTTTTACATGCTTTCGAATCGCTAGGTTGGCAGAAGCTGGGACAAGTAACGGGAGCTCACTCCATTACGTGGCACTAGGGGTTCAAACTGCCAAACTTTCTGATCGACAAGGTCAGCATCTTATCCACTGAGCCACCGTGTCCCTATAAATTGCATGCAGCTCTCAAAGGGTCACCACCTCCAATATACGACCAAATAAGTAAATCAATATGAAATTTTGCATAATTCACCCAAAATGATGCATACATTACACTAACTGAATAACGGCGGTGATTCGCTTAACAACTGTGGCAGAAAAGGTTGTGAAATTGGGCAAAGCTCCCTTGACACCTTTCTCATTTAGCAACAGAAATATTGGGCTCAATTGCGGTAATACATTGAGGACTACCCGTATGCAAAAGTATGGCTCAAATTCCATTATTGACTGTAATATTTACTTAACAAAAACATTGAAATTTCCTGTCTCATTAGATGATGCCTCAACCTATGACCGCAATGACTTACAACCATGGTTCCAGGCTCAATTACAGTTTTAAATTGAGGACTACCTGTATCTATGTGGTTGCTAAGAGTTGGCCAGAACTTCATATTTCATAATCAATACATCAATAAATCAATCAATTAATTGTATAGAGGTATTTTGGAATGTATTCCGGTTATAAAATTAACTTTGCAAAAGGGATAAATCTACTATTTTTTAGACTCTAACTTAGCAACACAATGATGTAAACAGGTAGGGTTTGAGATTTCTAGGGAATCTATTGGGACTTTATGGTTTTAAAAACATATGTGAAAATAGCAGAGGTGGTATATTCAGCAAGTTCTGACCAGTTCTGGAGAACCAGTAGTGGAAATTTTGAGTAGTTCAGAGAACCAGCAAATCCCACCTCTGACTGGAGATTTTACAGAATCCTTCCCCTGCCACGCCCACCAACCCATGTCCACAGAACCGATAGTGAAAAAATTTGAATCTCACCGCTGGTTGGTTCAAATACTGGTTGGGCGAACCAGATGCAAATTTAACATCTGGTTCACTTGAACCAGTCCAAACTGGTAGAATCCCATCCCTGACACAAATAGATGGATTGAAATTCCATTATCTCTGTAGCCAAAATTAATGTTATTAAAATGAATATTGCCTCTTATTTTATTTACGTTCTTTCAAGCAAAGCCTATATTAATGCTAAATAAATATTTTCTTCAGATTGATAGGTTGTTTAGAAAATGTATTTGGGGTCATAGTCTACAAAAGGCTTTCATTAACTAAACTGAGATTACCATATGAGGAGACAAATTTCAATCTATTGGACTGGCAGAAATATCATTGGGCATATATTTTATCAGCCATAAGTACGTGGAATGAAAATGTAATAGAATATTATCCATTATAAGCTTCATTGGAAAGTTAATATTTATTTCCATTATGGTTGTGGAACTTTTCGGATCAAATACTGTAAAAAAGATATTTTATTTCCAGGAGTAAATGCTGTGAGAAATCTTTGGGCCATATGGGGGCAAAATTGAGTTTTGATAATGAAATCCATGAATATTTAAATTCGACTTTAAAAATAAATGGTCAAATGCTTTGTTGGAAAATATAAGTAAAAGCCAAGATTGTGGTTTTAAGTCAGTTGCAATGTAATGATTATTTTCAGGATCTTTCCTGCATTCCTATGGTCTTCTTTGCTCACAACAGACTTGGATTTAAACAGGTTTTAATGGTTGCGTGTGAATGAGATATTTTAACTGTTTCAAAAGCACCTGAATTACAAGGGCCAAAAACTGGGCCACCCTGCCAATATCACACTGTAATGTCTTCAAAACAGTCTGAAATCAGTTTGATGTGCTCCCAAAACAGGGCTGCAAATTACAGAATAACAAAATTGGAAGGGGCCTTGGTGGTCTTCTAGTCCAACCCCTGCTAAAGCAGGAGGCCCTATACCGTTTCAAACAAATGACTGTCCAAATTCTTCTTTAAAAACCCCAGTGACCTACAACTTCTGGAGTAAGCCATTCCACCAGTTAATTGTTCTTAGTGACAGGAAATTTCTCCGTAGTTCTAGGTTGGATCTTTCCTTGATAAGTTTCCACCTGTTACTTCTTGTCTTGTCCTCCGGTGCTTTAGAGAATAGGTTGACCCCTTCTTCACTGTTACAGCCACTCAAATATTGGAAGACTGCTATCATGCCTAGTCCTTCTGTTCTTTAGACTAGACCAGAAGTCTCCAAACTTGGTAACTTGTTCTGTCCTCACCACACGTTAGTCTGCATGCAGCTCGACATGCAGCTAAACCCACCTATCCTCCGATAAAACAGACTGTGTTCGTAGATCTGGATGCTTTATTGAAAGAACAGGATATGGTGAAACTGGGGACAATAAGGATACATACAATGAGAACCAAAGACAAGATAGACAGTATTAAGTTACTGTGAGCATAACAATGAGTAAATACAAGCAATCTAAATCTCACCAGTGATGTTCTTTGTGTGGGATGTGGGTTTGTCCTTGGATGATCATGTGCCACAGATTAAGAATGATTCCTCTTTGTGCTTCAGCCTTCTCCAAATGCTAAAGGAAATGGAGTCTGGCTTCCAAGCGTGCACTTGTTTTGACAGTGCAGGCTAATGGATAAAGAGGTTGGGTCAGTATACTTGGTATTTGTCTCTCTGGCCACTAGATGGGGCTAGAGAGCAACAACAGTATATAAAAGTTATATGCTGGAGCATGATACAACTTAAAGACTTGTGGACTTCAACTCCAAAAATTCCTCAGCTGGCCATGCCAGGGAATTCTGAGAGTTGAAGTCCACAATTCTTGGAGTTACCAAGTTTGTAGACCCCCTGGACTAGACATATAATAATTCTCAATGCAATGAACAAATTCCATGGGAAAACCATTTCGAATCGTCCCTTGCTTTAGAAATTTAATCCACACCAAATCAAAATGACTCGCAATATCAACCACAACTTTAGCAAACCCATTTACCAAACCATCACGTGTTCTTTGTAATGAATCCATGCCAGTCGGAGCTGCCTTTTCCATAACACACATTACGCTTTCAATTCAGTTTTAAAAGACTGGACAGCAATTTGTCTGGAATAGTATAGGTTTCCTGCTTCAGCTGGGGTTGGACTAGAAGGCTTCCAAGACCCCTTCCAGCTCTGTTATGGTCCATTTCACTGCAGCATTTAGAAAAAATTGATGCTTCTGAGAACAGTAATGCTTTGCATATTTGTTTCAAAGCTGCAGAAATCTGGTTCAGATGCAAACCAGGCCAACTTTCTTCCCCATGGTTGTAAGCAGGGATGGGCTGCTGGGGGTTCACAGGGGTTCAGGAGATTCCCCTAGCTAAGATTCTGCACAGTTCAGAAAAACCCCTAATCCCACTCCTGGCTGGTCCCACCTGCCCCTCCCCTCCCCTTCTAGGAGTCCCCACATGTCATGCCCCGATTGGAGACTGACTCTGAGGGAGAGGAGGAACAGATGACAAGGAGTGGAAGGGTGGCTCCAGAGGTTGTGGAGGAGGCTGGAGAAGGGCAGAGGCCGGCTGAGCAGTCAGAGGAGGACCCAGGCCCATCCCCTACCCTTCCTAGGGCACGTAGGGAGGAGAGGATAAAGGAGAGACATGGTCTACTCAGGAGGAGAGAGCCTCGATCCTCTTCATGGGCTGCAGCTGTGGCAACTGAATAAGAGGACAGACCTGCATACTGGCGAACGCTGGAAACAAATCATGTAAATATCTCTAGTTTATGGTTCCTCTCTGAGTTTGGCATCCTTCCCAGTGTGTGTTATATTTGGACATCCTCCAGCCCTTTATCTTGCCTGGTTTGTGTTGCTTTTTTCCTTCTTCTTGTAACTGTTTGTGTGGGAGTTTTTTGTCTTTCGTCAAGAATATCCGGAGCTTGGCAGCAAAGTGAAGGAATAAAAGGGGCTTCACCTGTTTTCTGTGACTGTGTTTGTTTTGTATCCCACCCTGCGTCATCACACCACACGGCCCATTTTGGATGCAGGCAAGTGCAGAGCCCATGCAGAGGCTTGGGGAGGGGAAAAATGGGCCTCCCGGAAGTTCAGGAAGGCTGGAAATGGGCCCGTTTCCGGCTTCCAGAGAGCCTCCTGAGCCCAGGGAGGCCATTTTCTCCCTCCTGGAGGCTCAAGAAAGGCCTCTGGAGCCTGGGGAGGGGAAAAAAACCCCACTAACCCTAACCCTGCCGTGGTGCTGGAGGCTGACTAGGCCACGCCCACCATGGCCACGCCCACCCAGCCACCGGGCAGAGAACCCCTTGCTAAAAATTTTGAAGCCCACCCCTGATGGTAAGTCATTCTTTTTCCAGGCAAAGCCAAGCTAGAAAGAAATAGATGGTTGTTCCATCACGAACCATCAGAGAGTCTCCAGTAAAATGCTTCTCTTTTCTTTCTTTTTCTTTTCTTTTTCTTTTAAATTTTCTAAGCTGGTATTTCTATCCTGCCCAAAATATCTTCCAGCAGGTGAGCTTACAACTGCCATCTCAACCCACTGAGCTTTTAATGATTTGTTCAATCTTGTTTTGTTTGCCAGCCTGAGCGGATCACATCCAGCGTGGGGTTTAAATTGCCTGGCAAACAAACACTTTCAGCCTTAGCTCTTTTGAGTCTTTTCACCTCCTCTGCACTCATCCTGAAAAGGCCAAGCAATCTATTCCCTTTCGCCCCCACAGCTTTCTTTTTTGTTTTTTTCAGAAACAGTCCGATAAAGAAAAATAAAGCAAGAGTAATCCACGCAATGTTTTTTTTTTTCCTCCTCCTTTTAAAGCCAAGGGGAACCAGAACTGGTTAAGTGATGATCAGGAGTGGAACCAAAAGAGTACAGCTGTGTTAATCCCGAGTTTATGTTCTACAACATAATCTCAGGATTAATTTTGAAAGAAGGAAATGGCCTGACCAGCATGATGTACCTTCCTCTAATCACAAGTAGGCATATAGCAGAGAGTTATGCATAGTGAATTGTGGTCCCTGTGGAGGTCTTTGGTGCTCTTTGAGCTTGGTTGTTTTCTTTCAGACGTTTCATGACCCAACTAGGTAACTTCATCAGTGCTAGAAGGGAGAGGGGTTTGTGGAATGGTGGAAGAGGAGGAGGACTGTGGGGTCCTTGGTGCTCTCTGAGCTTGGTGGTTTTCTTGCAGATATTTCCTTACCCAACTAGAGGAGGAGAGGAGGAAGAGGAAGATGACTATGAGGTCCTTGGTGCTATCCGAACTTGGTTGTTTTCTTGCAGACATTTCATTACTGTTGGAGGAAAAATCCAGGTCCAGTTCCAAGCCAGGAATAAACTTGGGTATGATTGGAAAGAAAGTTGGTTTATTGATGAGCAGAACCACCAACAGCATGTGATTCTGGGACAGCTGACAAAATGGAGCTGAGAGTGGGTGGGTTCATACCTTTTGGATCCCTGTGGGGTCATGTAGGGGTCATGGCTGGCTCTATAGGCAAAAGGGGAAATGCAAATCCTAGGTGTTTGCCTGAGTTAATCTTGTCAATCTTTGACTTGTTGCTTAACTGAAGTTTTTGTTTGACCCAGTCTTTCTGAACGGATTACCAAATCTGCATTTCTAAAAGCTGGCCTCCTCAGTTTCTGCTTGTGGGAGGAAGATGGGTGCTGGTTTCTACCTCCCTTAAGATTTTTTTTCCATTTCTCCTTTAGGGGAAATATTCTGTCCTGCCCTTTTAATATCCCCAAAAATATTTCATTCCTTAGGAGGGTGGGTGGGTGCTGATTTTCTACATTACCCAGCCAGGTAACATTAGCAGTGCTAGAAGAGAGTGAGGTTTGCTCTTACTTTTATATACTAATGGTTTGCCCTGTCGGTGTAGATATGAGTGGTCCTTGTGTTTCCTGGATTGGCCTGTTGTTTACTGTTAACTAGTTTAGCAGTTCCTTGATTGGAATATTTTTTTGCTTCTTGATTGTAGGTCTAACGCTAATCTTGGTGTTATTTGGGTGCTGACTGCTGGTGAGGAGGTGTTTTGGTCCTTTGGTTTCCTTTCCGGGTTTTTAATTACCTCTTTTGAAAGGTATGTAGATGTTATTTATCTCAATGTGCCTGTTGATGGCTGATTTGTCTGAGTGCCAGCAAGCCATTTATATAAAAACAGAGAGCAAACCCCACTCCCTTCTAGCATCGATGACATTCCCCAGTTGGGTAATGAAACATTTGCAAGAAAACAACTAAGCTCAGAAAGGACCCCACCATAAAGTACGGTTGGAGCCTGAGTCAGTGGAGGAGGACGAGCCAGAGCTGGGGCCGATGGAGGTCAAAAGCCTCGTTGGCTTTGGAGGAATGCAGGGAGGAGGAGGAGGAGGCAGCCCCAGGTCCCTTGGGCTTGGGACAGCTTGCCAGCAGGGAAGAACAGGGGCAGGATGACCAAGAGAGGGGGAAAGAGAGGGCAGGCAGTGGAGATGAAGAGCAATGGAGCTCAGGTGATGAGCAAGGACTGCCCCCTCCTGATCCCTGAGCACGGAGAGTGGAGAGGAGGCGGGAACAGCGCAGGCTGACCCAACAACTCAGGTGAAGAGCGTCCCACCCCTCTTCACAAAGCATACTTGGGGAGTGAGACTTAAGGAAACACTGTGGGGAGGGGCATCGAGAACAAATGCTGACTTCATGGAGTTTTGTGTGCCACTGCCAATGTCTAGAGTTCGCTGAACTCATTGCCTTGCTCCTTGCTTCGTTGGACTCCTTGACTGGTTCTCTTGACCCGCTGGACTTCTTGCCTTGAAGCCATTTTGCTGGACTACTCACAGCCAGAAACTGCTGGAGATGTGTGTGTATGTATGTGAAGAGCGCTTTGTTCCGGGACTTGCCATAAGCGTGGGAGTATTGGGGGGAAAGTTGGAGCAATAAAAGGCTATCAGCTGACTGTGTTGCCTCTGTGCCTTGCCCCCAGGGTCATCATACTACTACAGCTAAGGACAGATTTGAAGCTCTGAGATCTGCCTGCATCTCAAGTAGTCTGTTAGTTCCTGTCATGCCCCTGTCGAAGTCTGAATCTGAGGAGGAAGAAGAAGAAGCTGACAGGGAATGGGAGTGTGGCTCCATTGGCTGTGGAGGAAACTGGGGAAGGGCAAAGTCTGGCTGGGCAGAGCAGGGAAGAGGTTGAACAAGGGAGAGGGAGTTCAGAGGAAGACCCAGGTCCACCCTCCTCTTCATCCCAGGGCACGCAGGGAGGAATAGAGAAGAGAGCAACGTGGGTTGTGTGGCTTACGGGGGAGGAAAGGGCCCCGATTCCCTTCATTAGGAAAAGGAGTTTAAAAGAGATGCAAGCTGAGTGTGGCATCTGCTGGGAACAAACGTGAGTTTATCTTGTGTTGACTTTGGTTATCTGTGTTCCTGGCATCCTCCCAACTTTGTTGAGTTATTGCCGTGTCTTCATGTCTGGAATTCTTGCTCCTGCTCTGCCGGACTAAATTACCTCATTTTGCCTTGATTGGACTTATAGTTACAGTTTTTGTTGACCAAGTTTTAGACTTGATTCTCTGCAACCAAAAGCTGTTCCTGGGAGAGTTTTTCTCCAGCCCAAGAAGGTAACCAGGTCATTGGGGGCAAAGTTGGAGCCAATAATACAACCCTACCTCAACCCATCCACCATCACCCAAGACTAGGCACGCATGCCCCCAACTACCTCAATTCCAACTACTGCCAGCCTTAAATGCGAACTACTCAATGCAAGAAGCCTCGTGAATAAAATACCTGAATTTCTCTTCCTCCTAAATATGGCTAACTTCGACATTATATTTGTCTGTGAAACATGGCTCAATGCATCTCTCCCCGACTCCATTACCACAGTAAGAGACTATCATGTTTACAGATCAGATCGTGAAAATCGTCGAGGAGGTGGTGTTGCTATATTCTATAAAAATCCTTACATCTAAAAATATCCAAGTTACCCAGGAGCTTGCCCTTCCTGAAACCATCATCTGTGAACTATCCTTAAGTATCACAATTCGATTCTTACTATGTTACAGAGCACCTGATTATGACATCGAACATGTAAACAAGCTAAATACATTACTAACATGGGCTGCATCCTGCCCATACCCTTTTATCCTTCTTGGTGATTTCAATCTACCTCATATTGACTGGACCCTAAATGATTGTACAACTGAAATCATACACACAACCTTCTACAATGCTATTACAAATCTGGGACTGGAACAACTAGTAATCAACAACACTAGACTAAACAACTGCCTCGATCTCATCTTCTGCAACAGTTTGAACCTAATTTACGGAATACAAACTAAAGAACCCTTTTCCAGTAGTGACCACAATATGATTGGCTTTTGTCTCAACATACATCCACACAAAAATCACCACAATGATGTAATCCCCTATTGTAACTTCAAAAAGGCAACTATGATCTTATAGACAACGATCTCTCATCCCTTGATTGGCAATCTATTCACTGGATGCAATACTGTTGAAGACCATTACAACATATTTTACTTGAAGTCAAAAGAGTCATCAAACTATATGTTCCAACAACAACTCCCAAAACAAAACAAAAAGCAGATTGCCCATATCAATAAGGAAACTTCAATCCAAAAAGAGATCACTCTGGCGGAAAAACAAATCTGGTCACGTTGCCAATTTCAAAACCGATACAAAAATTTATGCCACCAGATAAAGACTGAATGCACCAATTATCACATTAAACAAGAGGAAAACCTTCTAAGCACCAATTCCACCCAAGCTTTTTACAATTTTGTAAACAACAAACTAAAGACTCAAGGTCCATCCCTCCTTGATAGGACCTGATGGTAAAGACTGCAACGACGACACCATTAAAGCCAACATCTTTAACACATTCTTCGGCTCAGTATTTGTAAACAGCAATGGATCATGCCCAGTATTTCCTAGCCGTACCACAGATAACAACAATGATCTAATACATATCGATTTCACAGAAGACAATGTCGAAAAATCACTACGCAATCTAAAACCATCTCTATCTATTGGACCGGATGGAATATGTGCCTACTTCTTAAGAAAGCTATCCACTGCCATAGCCAAACCTCTAAGCATAATCTTTGAAAAATCTTTCAGGACCAGCTCCTTGCCTAACCTATGGTCACAAGCCACAGTCATCCCCATCTTCAAAAAGGGAGACCCAAGCCTAGTTGAAAATTACAGGCCAATCTCCTTATGCTGCGTCACCTGTAAAGTCATGGAATCAATTATTAACCAATCCATCATCCTCCACTTAGAGACAAACAACCTACTCTCCAATAAACAATTTGGTTTCAGAAAAACTATCCTGTAATCTGCAACTCTTACACTGCAAAAACATATGGACGACACAACTCGACCAGGGCAAAGCAATAGACGCAATCTACATAGACTTCTGTAAAGCCTTTGATTCAGTGGTACACGACAAACTACTCCTAAAAATAAAATCCTATGGTATCTCTGGACAACTGAATAACTGGATAGAAGCATTCCTGTCAAACAGACAACAAATGGTCAAAATCGGGAGCGTACTATCAAATCCAGTACCTGTCAATAGTGGTGTTCCCCAAGGCAGTGTTCTAGGACCAACTCTCTTCATACTCTACATAAACGACCTCTGTGATCATATTAAGAGCAATTGCGTTCTCTTCGCTGATGATGTAAAGCTGTTCAATACCACAGACAATACTGCTACCCTACAAAAAGATCTTGACTATGTATCTGAATGGTCAAACAAATGGCAACTTCAAATCTCAACAAATAAATGCTCTGTCTTACATATTGGCAAAAAAATCAGAAAATAAAATACAAACTGAATAGTCAAGATCTTGTTGATGACCCAAGCTCTGTAAAGGACCTTGGAATACTCACCTCTAATGATCTAAGTGCTAGAGCCCACTGCAACTACATAGCCAAAAAGGCATTAAGAGTTGTTAACCTAATCCTACGTAGTTTTTCTCTGGCAATATCACACTACTAACCAGAGCATACAAAACATTTGCTAGACCAATACTCGAATACAGTTCATCAGCCTGGAACCCTCATTTCGTATCTGATATTAGCACAATTGAGAAAGTCCAGAAATATTTCACAAGAAGAGTTCTCCACTCTTCTACTCGTTGTAGAATACCTTATGCCACCAGACTTGAAATTCTAAAACTAGAAAACCTTGAATTACGCCGTCTTCGGTCTGACTTAAGCATGGTATATAAAATCATACATTGCAATGTCCTACCTGTCAATGAATACTTCAGCTTCAACCATAACAACACAAGAGCACACAATAGATACAAACTCAAAGTAAACCGCACCAAACTTGATTGCAGGAAATACGACTTCAGCAATAGAGTGGTCAATGTCTGGAATACTCTACCCGACTCTGTAGTCTCTTCCCCAAACCCCAAAAACTTTAACCTTAGACTGTCTACCATTGACCTCACCCCTTTCCTAAGAGGTCTGTAGGGGCGTGCATAAGCGCACCATCGTGCCTACCGTCCCTGTCCTATTGTTTCTCTTATTCTTTTATTTTTCTTATATGTACCCATTTCATGTATTCACAACTATGTATACACTTATACTTATTATCTTGTAAACAATTGGCAAATCAAATAAATAAATAAAGGGACTCCTGCTGATTATCTGTCTGTGTTGCCTTTGTGCCATCACAAATGAACTGGTTCTTTTAAAAACAAACAAACCATATGGTAGCCTTTTGAGGTTGCTTCTCATTTTCGTTCTCCCACCGGAATGTCCCATTATTCACACAAGCCAGAAAGGAGGAGATTCCACTGGGAAAAATTCAGCTCAGACTAACGGAGAGATCCTTGAATTTGGCGGCGGAGCATGTGGGATGAAGAGACTTCATTAAGAAGTTCCCATTGTCCTTTCTGTTAGGGATCTTTGATAAACAAATATCAAAACAAGTGAAATATATAATAATACACATTTTGACAGCGGCCAGATTGGCTTTTGCACAATGTTGGAAGCAGCCTCATGTTCCATCAGAGGAGATGATCATTCAAAAAAATTTCAAGTTGTGCAGAAATGGACAAATTAACTTTGGCATTAAAAAATAAAGACACTTCAATATACTACAACAGCTGGAACTGCTGGTACAAATGGATAGACCAAAGATAGACTTCACACTAAAAGGCAAAAGAGGATAGGATAGATCCATAGTAGTGATACACAGATATATGTAAGGATTAGGTGTGTGTATATATAAGGATATAAGGGGGAAAGGAGGGAGTAAAGAAGGAAAAAGGGAAAGAAGGAAGAAAGGAAAAATAATAAAAATGAAGGAAGGAAGGAAGGAAGGAAAGAAGGAAGGAAAGAAGGAAAGAATGAAGGAAGAAAGGAAAAAGAGGAAGGAAAGGAGAGGGAGGGAAGGGAATGGAGGAGGAGAAGGGAGGAAGGGAGAGAGGGAAGAAAGGAGGGGGAAGGGAGGGCGGGAAGAAGGAAGGAGGGAGGGAAGGAAAAAGAATAAAAAGGGAGGGAGGAAAGAAGGAAGGAAAAAGAATGAGAGGGAGGAAGGAAGGGGGAGAGGGAGGCAAGGAGGGGGAAGGGAGGGAGGAAAGAAGGAAAAAGGGAAAGAAGGGAGAAAGGAAAAAGAACAAAAATGAAGGAAGGAAGGAAAAAGTATGACTGAGACAGGCAGGCAGGAAGGAAGGAAAGGTCCCTTTGTATATATAAGGCATAAAATAAGGATTAAAAAAGAGGTCTTACAAACTGTTGAGGATGAGAATGTTTTTAATTGTTTTCTATTTTTTTCTTTCTATTTTCTTCTCCCTTTCTTCTTTTTCTCTCTTTCATTTATGTATGTGTTGTTGGTTTGTTTTAATTGTAAAATCAATAAAATTTATTTATTTTTTTAAAAAAGAAGAAGTTCCCATTGTCCTATTTGACACCCCTTTTATTTACTAACGCCTTGCGCGTTCTTTCTGCCGAGTTTGCTCCATGCTCCCCCAAGTCTAATTAGGAATGAAGCTCTGGTACCAGTTGAGACCTGGGAAGAAACTGGGTAGTTTTCGACTTTCTTACGGGTTGCCCACTCCTTATTGATTTTGGTTTTACTGCTTGTTAGATGTGGAGCGCAATCAATAATGGACTTGCGGGGTCATTGATTAATGTGGAAGAAGATATCACAACGGCTTATGTTGCTGTAGTAAGGGACAACTCTTTTCAGGAAGTGGTCCTACTCGTAGCTCTCTTACTTTCTCCCTTATTAAAAAAATAATAACAGCAAATAAAGGTAGTCTTCAACTTACAACAGTCCGCTTAGTATCCATTGGAAGTTACAACGGCACTAGAAAAAGTGGCTTATGACCATTTTTCACACTTATGACCATCGCAGAAGTCCCGTGGTCAGGTGATTTACATTCGGATGCTGGACAGCTGGCTCACAGTTATGACGGTCACAGTGTCCCGAGGTTCACGCAAACCCCTTTTACGATCTTCTGATGAGCAAAGTCAATGGGGGAAGCCAGATTTGCTTAACAACGGTGTTACTAACTTAAAAACTACAGTGATTCACTTAACAACAGTGGCTAAAAAAAGCCGTAAAATGGGGCAAATCTCACTTGACGATATTTCTCACTTAGCAACATAGGTTTTGGGCTCAGTTGTGGGCATAGGTTGAGGACTGCCTGGATTTATTACATTTTTGTGCTGCCCATCTTTCCTACAAGGGACTCAGAATGGGCTCCCCAGTTATGAAACAAGTGAAAAATATTAATTAAAATATTGGTGGAGAACTACCTTCATTTTTATTTTCATGATCTTTTCTCAGTTTGAAGGTTCCCTAAGTCCTCCATGTCTGATGTGCTATGTAGTAGCTATAACTGGCAAAAGTACTTTCTAAAAATTAGAGATGTGAGTCTCTGGAATGGAATGGAGTGGAGTGGAGTGGAGTGGAGTGGAGTGGAGTGGAGTGGAGTGGAGTGGAGAGAGTAGAGTAGAGTAGAGTAGAGTAGAGTAGAGTGGAGAATATGGAATGGAATGGAAGGGAAGGGAATGGAGTGGAGTGGAGTAGAGTAGAGTAGAGTAGAGTAGAGTAGAGTAGAGAGAGTAGAGTAGAGTGAGTAGAGTAGAGTGAGTGGAGAATATGGAATGGAAGGGAAGGGAATGGAGTGGAGTAGAGTAGAGTAGAGTAGAGTAGAGTAGAGTAGAGTAGAGTAGAGAATATGGAATGGAATGGAAGGGAAGGGAATGGAGTGGAGTGGAGTAGAGTGGAGTAGAGTAGAGTGGAGTGGAGTGGAGAGTAGAGTAGAGTAGAGTAGAGTAGAGAATATGGAATGGAAGGGAAGGGAATGGAATGGAATGGAGTGGAGTGGAGTGGAGTGGAGTAGAGTAGAGGAGAGGAGAGCAGAGCAGAGCAGAGCAGAGCAGAGCAGAGTAGAGAATATGGAATGGAATGCAAGGGAATGGAATGGAATAGCATAGAATAGCATAGAATAGCATAGAATAACATAGAATAGCATAGAAACAGAAACGGAATGGAACAGAACAGAACATGATGGAATAGAATGGAATGGAATGGAATGGAATGGAAAGAAAAGAAAAAGAAAAGAAAAGAAAAGAAAAAAAGAAAAGAAAAGAAAAGAAAAGAAGGACGGGACCGGAAATGGAATGGAATGGAATGGAATGGAAGAGAAGAGAAGAGAAGAGAAGAGAAGAGAAGAGAAGAGAAGAGAAGAGAAGAGAAGAGAAGTTGGAAGGGACCTTGGAGGTCTTCTAGTCCAGCCCCCTGCTCAAGCAGGAAAATATATACCAGGATATATTTTTCCAACGAAATGCAGCTGGCAGCCCTAGAAAAACCTCTATCTAAACAGCTATAAAATTCTTCTCTTCACACATTGCTTCTTCCCATTACTTGTTGTTATACTTACAATAGAAGTATTCCTCCAAGTACAGGTACTCCTCGACGTACGACCACAATGGAGCCCCAAATTTCCATTGCTAAGTGAGACAGTTGTTAAGGGAGCTTTCCCCCACGATACGACCTTCCTTGCCACAATTGTCAAAAGGAATCCCTGCAGTTGTTCAGTTAGTAACACAGTTGTTAAATGAATCCGGCTTGCCCATTGGCTTAGCTTGTCAGACGGTCTCAAAAGTTGATCCCATGACACACACACCCCGGGACACTGCAAACCGTCATAAAGATGAGTCAGCATGCTAAGCACCTGAATTTTGATGTGACAGTGGGGACACTGCAATGGACGTTCAGTGTGAAAAGTGGTCATAAGTCCCTTTTTCCAGTGCCATTGTCAACTTGGAATGGTCACTAATGATCTTCTGTAAGTCGAGGACTACCTCTAATGGCAAGGCACCACAAATAACTCACAAGGCAATCCTTGTAAAAAGGATACCTCCATATGGGCCTGGAAATTCTGGAAGATATATAACTAGTCCTCAACTTACAGCCTGTTGTGGTTTGCTGGCAGCAGGTGTGGACAGCTGAGGTCTTGGAGAGCGAGGACTCAGATGAGGGGCCTGCATGTGATGCAGGGATGGGGCCAGGACCATCAGGGAGTGGAATGCTGCCTTCAGAGATTGTGGAAGTTGGCAGCAGTGATGAAGATTTTCCTGAGGAGCCTGTGCCAAGTGCGTGTGCGCAGGGCTGCTCAAAGGAAAGAGCAGCTGCAGCAGCACAGGTGACTCGGGAGTAAGGCTGAAAGGTTATGGCCCCTCCCTTAAGAAATAAAAGCCAGCTGAGAAACCGGAGTTCTTTGCAGGAAGCAAAGAAGTTTTTGCCCTCAAGCCTTGTGGACGTTCAGAATATCTTGGTTGGTGTTTGGAGACTCTTTGTGTTTGAAATATTTCTTAGTAACTTTATCTAGTGTTCTTGGCAGCCTTGCACAACCTTCACAAGGCTCGTTCTTATCAGAGACAATTCGTTTGAAACAGCCTTTTAACCGGGAAGGAACGGAATTTGTAAAGAATCGTGAAAAGGTTTTGCTGTTACCTCTGTTTGGTGTTTGTTTCCATGGAACAAGGTTTGGGTCAGAACACAGCCATTTGTTTAGCGACCACTTGAAGTTAATACGGTGCTGAGTAAAGGGATTTATGACCAGTCTAGTGGTGGTATGCTACCGGTTCGGACCGGTTCAGCCAAACTGGTAGTAAAAAAAAGCCTCGACAACCAGTTGAGAAGAGAGGGGAAAAAATCCTCCACTTTTCTCTTCTTTATCCTCTCAGCTGTTTGATGCTTCGGGCCTCAACTGGTGTGGGGAAAGCTGCGTGCGCGTGCAATCACCAAACCGGTAGTGGAAACAAACAAGTAGGATCCCACTGCTGGGCCAGTCTTCACACGTACGACCATCGCAGCCTCCCCGTGGTCACACATGATCCAGATGAGGGGCTTGGCAATGGGCCTGCTGCAGCAGCATCCTGAGGTTGTGTGTTTCCTATTTGTGACGTCCTCCGCTGGCTTCTGACAAGCGAGGAAAGCTAGGTTCCCTTAACAACTGCAAAAAATGGCCAGGAAGAAAGCGGGGTGGTGATGGTGGTTTAGATTTCTTTCTCACCATTTCTATAGTTCCCCCCCCCGCCAGAACAGAAAGAGACTAATAAGGAGGGGTCTGAGAAAGTGGAGAAGGGGGAGACATTAGACCCCCCACTTGGCACTTGGGGTGAGGAGGACACGCTTTGCGAGATAAAGAATTGGGGTAGGGGTGGAAGGGGGCAGCTGAAAGGCTGATGAGAAGTTGTGAGAATTCTCTCTCTCTCTCTCTCTCTCTCTCTCTCTCTCTAGACCTTCTTCAGTTCATTTCTAGACTGTAGCAGCCCAAAGTCAATGAAATGATTCCATCAAGGAACGACAAAGGGATCTTTCCTTCCTTCCTGCCTGCCTGCCTCAGTCATACTTTTTCCTTCCTTCCTTCCTTCCTTTTTGTTCTTTTTCCTTTCTTCCTTCTTTCCCTTTTTCCTTCTTTCCTCCCTCCCTTCCCCCTCCTTGCCTCCCTCTCATTCTTTTTCCTTCCTTCTTTCCTCCCTCCCTCCCTTTTTACTCTTTTTCCTTCCCTCCCTCCTTCCTTCTTCCCGCCCTCCCTTCCCCCTCCTTTCTTCCCTCTCTCCCTTCCTCCCCTCTCCTCCTCCCTTCCCTTCCCTTCTCTCTCCTTTCCTTCCTCTTTTTCCTTCTTCCTTCATTCTTTCCTTCTTCCTTCCTTCTTTCTTCCTTCCTTCCTTCCTTCCTTCCTTCCTTCCTTCCTTCCTTCCTTCCTTCCTTCATTTTTATTCTTTTTCCTTTCTTCCTTCTTTCCCCTTTTCCTTCTTTACTCCTTCCTTTCCCCCTTCCTTCCTCCCTCCCTCCCTTCTCCTCCTCCCTTCCCTCCCTCTCTCCCTTCCTTCCTCTTTTTCCTTTCTTCCTTCCTTCTTTCCTCCTTCCTTCCTTCCTTCCTTCCTTCCTTCCTTCCTTCCTTCCTTCCTTCATTTTTATTCTTTTTCCTTTCTTCCTTCTTTCCCTTTTTCCTTCTTTCCTCCCTCCCTTCCTCCTCCTTGCCTCCCTATCCCCCTTCCTTCCTCACTCTCATTCTTTTTCCTTCCTCCCTCCCTTCCTCCCTTCCTTTTATTCTTTTCTTTCCCTCCCTCCTTCCTTCTTCCCTCCCTCCCTCCCATCCCCCTCCTTCCCTCTATCTCTTCCTTCCTCACTCTCATTCTTTTTCCTTCCTTCCTTCCTCCCTTCTCCCTCTCCCCTCCCTTCCTCTCCCCCCTTTACTCTTTAATAATTGCAGCAATTTGTTTAACACCCATGGCAAAAAAAAGTGTGCAAACTCAGGTGCAAGTCACTTAACAACGCCCAGAATGAAGATTCTGGTGCCAATTGTAGTTCTAAGTTGAGAAGTACCTGGAGTTTCAAAAAGTATGAGGAACATCAGGTTGGAAAAGACCGGTATGATGTCAACACAGAGAAGAAGATGTATCAGTGGCTCATCTAAAGTTTTTAAGTTTTGAAATTTGGATTTCCCCTAGGTTAATTATAATCCCCTTTCATCCTTCTAATGAAAGGTTTACTGGTCGTAGGGGAGCTTTGACCTTTCAAATGTTGATGAGTTGGACCTTGTAGCCTCAATCATCACTGATCCTGCTGATTGGTGGTCCTGGGAATTATAATTACAACATCAGGGTTTTTAATTAGTTCTACAGGTTCACCTGGTCTGCAATACTCACATCTAGAAATAAATCTATAAACCCTCCTAATGCATATAATATCACCTAAGTGGTTCGCCACAATTTGGATCGATACAAAATGTTGAAAGTTTAAAAGGGGTCCCAAGGCAGAACAAAATAACCCCATCGATCTAACAAAAATAATTAATTAGAGAGAGACCAGGATGTAAGACATTCTAAAGTTGGCTTGGTGGGTGAAGATATTTTTCTAAAAATAACCCTCTCGACTCATTAGTGGAGGGTTTGTCAAAACTCGGTTTTGTGAGAGGTTGGTGGGCTTCCACGGGAGATAAAAGGCAGAGTGAGGGGTTCGTGGAAATTCAGCCAATATGTACCACTAAAACTTTGCTTTTCATCAAGAGTTCTGGATTGTTAATGTTGTTAGCTAACAAGAAGAGCTTTATAGCTCCCACTGCCTTAAGAAAGTTCAAAACATTCTCAAAGATCCGTCTCATCCTGGGCACCCTTTTTTTTTTTGAACTATTACCATCTGGCAGACGGTACAGGACAATAAAATAAAGGACCAATAGGCTGAAAAACAGCTTCTATCCCAGGGCAGTAGCTCTTTTGAATTCGACTGTATAGTGCAGTGTTGGTGCGGTGTCGGGGGTTTTCAATTCAATGTGTGGAGGGTGAAGGATGTGTGTTTATGTTTCTTTTCATGGTCATGATGTGCACTGAAGACGGTGTTTGATTTCGTTGTAGGAGGTGCAATGACAATAAAGTAAAGAAAACTAAACTAACAAGTTCCACAGTCTTTTCAGAAGTTTGAAAACTTCTGAGAACCAACCTGGAGGTGCCAGTTGAGTCTTAACAAGAGATGGAGACCATACTTTATGGATGGTCTATTTTAGTTCCAACCAACTCTACTGCTTCCATAGAGGATAGTGTTGTGGTTTGCCAGAAGCCTGTGGAGACAGCAGCAGAATCAGACAGTGGGGAAGAATAGGGACCAGTCCGGGAGTCTGCGGAGGACTCGGACGATGGTTCTGCATCTGATACAGAGATGGGGCTAGGACCATCTGGGAGTGGGGTGCTGACTCCAGAGCCTCCAGAATCTGGCAGCAGCGAGGCAGAGGAACAAGGGGAGCCTGTTCCCAGTGTGTGTGTGCGCGCAGACCTGCCAGAAGGCAAGAGCAGCTAAGACAAAAGGGGCGACTCGGGAGCAAGGTTTGGAGGTGATTGTCCCTCCCATAATGTATAAAGGAAGTGCAAAGGTAGGAAAACCTTTGCAGGAAGCAATGTCGTTCACTCTGATCGGTTTGGACTCTGAAAGCTCCATGGTGAATTTGTTCTGTGTTTGGTTTTGGAAAGACTATTCAGTTAAGACTCATTCAGGGCTGTGAATTGACGATAATTCATAGCCATTGAACTAAAATAAGAGTTTTGGATGTTTATGTGTGTTTCTTGGTGTCTCAAGAAGCCTTGGTCAGAACAGGTAGAGAACCCTACTGACACATTATCATCTCCTTTTAATGACCCCATAATCCCTTGTGGGGTGGAGTCTGGGCAACTGAATGGAGCTGAGTGTTTACTGGCCAGATGCCCTTCCTGTGACCGGTACGGAATTTTATTCAGCAGATAAATTCTCATTGTGCACAGAGAGAAATAACTGCCGCTGCCTAGGATCGAACTCACAACCTCCTGATTATGAGGCCAGAGCCTCTACCTCTAGGCCACTCCACCTCTAGGTTCCAGCACACTATTCAGAGAATCCTAGTGACTGCCTTGAGGAAAATATTCCGAGGTTGAACCCTGAAAGTTGGCTGAGTGACTTTGGGCCAGGAGATGACGAGTTCTAGTCTCACGTTTGGCACAAAAGGCGGCTCCATGATTTGGGGCCAATCACCAGGAGACGGTGAGTTCTAGTCCTGCCTTAGGCGCAAAAGTTGACTGGGTGACTTTGGTCCAATCACCAGGGGACTGTGAGTTCTAGTCCCACCTTAGCCATGAAAGCCTACATGACCCTGGGCCAGTCCCTCTCTCACCTCAAAGGGCTGTTATTGTGGGGAAAATCAGAGGGAGAAGAAATATTATATGTTTGCTGCCTTTCTTATAGAGTAATAAAGGCAGGATGAAAATCGAATAAATAAAGTTACATGAACACCAGGGCCAGAAATGCAAGCAATTCTCCCCAGGGAGAAAGGACTGTATTAGGAAGAGATTGAAACAGGGTTGTTCTCTGAATCCCAGAGGTATAAAAAAAGGAGTGGGGGAAGAAGTTACAATCAGACTCGCAAGATTTTGTGACTATAACCTCAATAAGGCAAAGTGTTGGTGGAGTATGTTTCCTGCTCTGGACAATCTTGAAGGGGCCATGAAATTGACGCAGATGGATCTGATCTAAGCGGGGGTGCATGCAAGTGTGCCTCTGCATGGATTTGAATCTGCTCCAGGAAGGGAGGGAAGGAGGGAGGGAGGGAAGGAAAAGGAAGGGACAGGGGAAGGAGAGGACAAAAGGGGAAAAAGGAAGGAAGGAAGGAAGGAAGGAAGGAAGGAAGGAAGGAAGGAAGGAAGGAAGGAAGGAAGGAAGGAAGGGGAAGGAAGGGAAGGAAGGGAAGGGAAAGGAGGGAGGAGGGAAGGGAGGGAGGACAAAGAGGGAGGGAGGGAAAAGGGAAAGGGAGGGAGGGAGGGAAAAGAGAGAGGGAGGACAAAGGGAAAGGAAGGAAGGAAGGAAGGAAGGAAGGAAGGAAGGAAGGAAGGAAGGAAGGAAGGAAGGAAGGAAGGAAGGAAGGAAGGGAAGGAAGGAAGGGAAGGGAAGGGAAGGAGGGAGGAAGAACAAAGAGGGGGAGGGAAAAGGGGAAGGGACAGGGGAGGAAAGGAGGGAAAAGAGGAAGGGAGGACAAAGGGAAAGGAAGGAAGGAAGGAAGGAAGGAAGGAAGGAAGGAAGGAAGGAAGGAAGGAAGGAAGGAAGGAAGGAAGGAAGGAAGGGAAGGGAAGGGAAGGGAAGGGAGGGAGGGAGGACAAAGAGGGAGGGAGGGAAAAGGGGAAGGGATGGAGGGAGGGAGGGAAAAGAGAGAGGGAGGACAAAGGGAAAGGAAAGAAGGAAGGAAGGAAGGAAGGAAGGAAGGAAGGAAGGAAGGAAGGAAGGAAGGAAGGAAGGAAGGAAGGAAGGGAAGGAAGGAGAGGAGGGAGGGAGGACAAAGAGAGAGGGAGGGAAGAAGAGGGAGGGAGAACAAAGTAGGGAGGGAGGGAGGGAGAACAAAGAGAGAGGGAGGAGAAAGGTAGGAGAAAAGGGAGGGCAGGAGGACTAAGGGGGAGGGAAGCAGAAAGGGAGGAAGGGAGGAGGAAGGAAGGAAAGAAGGAAAACACACACTGAAAACATTATTTAATATTCTTATTTTCACCTACTCATACACTCAATATATTCTGTGACGAATCAGAGAACATTATTGTAAAAATTGGAAAAAAGAGCACCCATCAGTAGCTAGGTTTTGATCCCATCTCTAACTTCAGGACACGGAAAGATCTCCCTGTATTTCAAAGCTCCTAACAAATGACATTCACTCCCAGTCCTGTCATGTCATCCCAGTTGGTGGCTTTTGTAGCTTCGCTTTCCAGATGTAATCATTTTCCAAGTGAAAGGCCTGTCTGTGGTTTGGATGAGCTCCAAACCACTCCTCAAAACCTTTTCGGTGAAGGTTATTTCCTCCGTGACTTCTTTATGGGCGCAATTGATCGAACATCCCTTATTCGGAAAGAAAAAAAAGATGGATAAAAATGAAAGAGAGAAAGGAGAAAATGGAAGGCCACCACTCCTTTTCAAAATGCCCTCCCTCCCCCCTCTCTCCCCCCACCAATATACATTGAAAGGGCCTTTTTTTTTTTGCAAACTTGGGGCTGTGGGAAGGAATGGATTAAATAAAAACAAAAAGAAAAAGAAAGAGAGAGAAAAAAAGAAGAAAAAAGCAGAATGAACCAGTGAAACTATCCAAATCTAATTAACTAAAGGAGCTGAAGACTTTTTAGGCTCTCGCTTTCCCCGTCTTTGTATCTGTATTTATAACTTTGAGGCCACACAGAAAAGGCCAGGAAGAAAGCGGTGGGGTGGTGGTTTAGATTTCTTTCTCACCATTTCTATAGTTCCCCCCAGAACAGAAAGAGACGAATAAGGAGGCGTCTGAGAAAGTGGAGGAGGGGAGACATTAGACCCCCACTTGGCACTTGGGGTGAGGAGGACACGCTTTGCAAGATAAAGAGTTGGGGTGCAGGGGGGGCAGCTGAAAAGCTGGTGAGAAGTTGCCAGAATTGGCTCTCTCTCTCTCTCTCTCTCCCCCTCTCTCTCTCCACAGACCTTTTTCAGTTCATTTCTATATTGCAGCAGCAAAGTTGATGAAATGATTCTGTCAAAGGGACCCTTCCTTCCTTCCTTCCTTCCTTCCTTCCTTCCTTCCTTCCTTCCTTCCTTCCTTCCTTCCTTCTCTATTCTTCCTTCTTCCCTTCCTTCCTTCCATTCTTTTTGCTTGCTTGCTTGCTTGCTTGCTTGCTTGCTTGCTTGCTTCCTTCCTTCCTTCCTTCCTTCTCTTATTCTTCCTTCTTCCTTCCTTCCTTCCATTCTTTCCTTCCTTCCTTCCTTCCTTCCTTCCTTCCTTCCTTCCTTCCTTCCTTCCTTCCTTCCTTCCTTCTCTTATTCTTCCTTCTTCCCTTCCTTCCTTCCATTCTTTTTGCTTGCTTGCTTCCTTCCTTCCTTCCTTCCTTCCTTCCTTCCTTCCTTCCTTCCTTCCTTCCTTCCTTCCTTCTTTCTCTTATTCTTCCTTCTTCCCTTCCTTCCTTCCATTCTTTTTGCTTCCTTCCTTCCTCACTCATGCTTTTTCCTTCCTTCCCTCCTTCCTTCTTTCCTCCTCCCTTCCTCCTTCCTTCCTTCCCTTCCTTCCTTCCTTCCTTCCTTCCTTCTCTTATTCTTCCTTCTTCCCTTCCTTCCTTCCATTCTTTTTGCTTCCTTCCTTCCTCACTCATGCTTTTTCCTTCCTTCCTCCTTCCTTCTTTCCTCCCTCCCTTCCTCCTTCCTTCCCTCCCTTCCTTCCTCACTCTCATTCTTTTCCTTCTTCCCTCCCTCCTTCCTTCCCATTCTTTCTCCTGTGAGCTTTTAAAATACATTTTAAGTCTAACCACGCTTGTGATAATCGACAGAAAAAGAGCAACTGAGAACATGAAACTCTGACAGAATTTCAAAATCCGAGATAAATCAGTATTGATAAAGTCACCTATGTCCTTATTTAGTTTGTTTGCATCAATTATAATTAAGCTATAAGGTCCTTTAAAATGTCAGAAAATAACACTTCTGAGAATTCAGTTGATATTCTCAAAAGTTATTAACTGCCTCTGGAACTCATTATCTTAAAAGTTATGCCTTTTAGCCAGGATTAACACCAAGAAGTACTTTAAGGTTTGATGGTTCTGCAAATCTACAGAGATTTTAATGTAATGGGCATTGATTTTATTATTTATTATTTATTTGTTTGTATCCCACCTTCCTTAGTTTTACAAATAACTCATGGTGGCGAACATATCCAACACATCCTTCATCCTCCTATTTTCCCTACAACAACAATCCTGTGAGGTGGATTGGGCTGAGACTGACCCAAAGTCACCCTACTGGCTTTCATGCCTAAGGCAGGACTAGAACTCACCGTCTCCTGGTGATTGGCCCGAAGTCATCCTACTTGTTCTATATTAACATTCTCCAAATCCTGAGTTCTGATTGGTCCACGCGGACCGCAACCCGATTGGTTAACTAAACGACTGTGATTGGCGCGCTAAGAATCTACCGCGATTGGCCGAGCTGATCGCGGGAAATTCGAAGCGCTGCCATTGACCACCGAGCCGCCGGCCGGCTGAATAAAGCCAAGCGGCTCGCAGGTCCTGGACAGAACTGTATATTCTTCAATAAAGTGCTGAATGTGCACTTTGAGTCTCGCGTCTCCATGCAACCCGATCTACCCGGGACCGATCTACCCGGGACCGATCTCCCAGACTTAACACTACTGGCATCCAGTTTTGGTTGCTGTGATGTAAAAAAGATGTTGAGACTCTAGAAAGAATGCAGAGAAAAGCAACAAAGATGATGAGGAGACTGGAGGCTAAAAGTTATAAAGAATGGTTGCTGGAACTGAGTAGGCCTAGTTTGATGAAAAAAAGGACTAGGTGAGACATGATAGCAGGGTTCCAATAACTCAGGGGCTGCCACAAAGAAGAGGGAGTCAAGCTATTCTCCAAAGCACCTGAAGGCAGGACAAGAAGAGATGGTTGGAAACTCATCAAGGAGAGAAGCAACCTAAAACTAAGGAGAAATTTCCTAACAGTGAAAATAATTAATCGGTGGAACAACTTGCCTCCAGAAGCTGTGAATGCTCCAACACTGGGAGTTTTTAAGAAGAGATTGCATGATCATTTGTCTGAAGTGGTGTAGGGTTTCCTGCCTAAACAGGGGGTTGGATTCAGGGGTGAGCTTCAAATATTTCGGCAACTCCAATCCACATGTGGTTGGAGAAAATGACAAAAAAAGCATATAGACTTGAAACCAGAGATATTTTTATTGGGAATTTTACCTGAAATATATAGTAAAGACTTGAAATACCTGATTGTAAATGTATTGACAGCGGCTAGGATTGTATTTGCTAAAAACTGGAAAAATGAGAAGATACCATCGCAGGAGGAAATCATTAAGAAAATATTGGAATGTGCTGAAATGAGTAGATTGACATTTGAAATTAGAGAACAAGAGGATAAACAATTTTATAAAATTTGGGATCTTTTCTATCAATGGTTAGATAACAAAGTACGGTAATGAAATATGTAGATTTCTAGAAAATAATAAATATATGAAGATGTACTTCTTTCTTATTATAACTACAAAATGATTTTAGGATAGATTTGGGGTGATAATATGAATTGTCATACAACAAATTAAGTAAATTATGGTTATCTTGTAAAACATGAATGAATAAAAGTATAGTCAAATGATTGATTAATAATGATACTAAGGTATTTAGTTTTTGATTGACAATATGAGATTATATGTAATGTAATTGTAATTGAAGACTACGAAATGGAAGCACAAAACAATTTGTAAAACAACCGGCACACTGTATGTTTACCTATGGAAGACAGCTTGATGTTTTTATGTTTTGTTTGTTTATGTTTGTTTTTAAAAACCAATAAAATAAAATAAAAATATTTCAGCAACCGGTTCTCTGCCCAGTTGCTGGGTGAGCGTGGCCATGGTGGGCGTGGCCTAGTCGGCCTCCTGCATCCATGGCGGGAAGGCCATTTTTGCCTTCCCCAGGCTCCGCAGGCTTTCCTCAAGTCTCTGGGAGGGCAAAAATGTCCCCCCCTGGCTCGGAGGCCCTCCAGAGGCCGGAAATGGGTCCATTTTCAGACTTCCAGAACTTCCAGGAGGCCCATTTTTCACCTTGCCCAGGCTCTGGAGGCTTTTCTTGATCCTCTGGGATGGCGAAAACGGCCTTCCCCAGGCACTGGAGGCCCTCTGGAGAGCAGAAATGGGCCCA
Organism: Notechis scutatus; assembly: GCF_049901735.1. Taxonomy (NCBI): domain Eukaryota; kingdom Metazoa; phylum Chordata; class Lepidosauria; order Squamata; family Elapidae; genus Notechis; species Notechis scutatus. The sequence continues at coordinate 259,669,284 of NC_142010.1, read as the reverse complement.
TTTCTGGCCTTTTGGAACCTCTAGGAGGCCTGTTTCCTCCCCTCCCTCAGCTTTTGTGCGGGCCCTAAACTTACCACGCATCCAAAATGGGCAGCGTGGAGACTGCTGAGAGGGGACGGGAGGGGTGGGCAGGGACAGCCAGGGGTGGGATTTGGTGGTTCGCCGAACCAGCCATAGCAAATAACAAATGGCAACTTCAAATCTCAACAAATAAATGCTCTGTCTTACATATTGGCAAAAAAAAATAAGAAAATAAAATACAAGCCGAATAGTCAAGACCTTGTTGATGATCCCAACTCTGTCAAGGACCTTGGAGTACTCATCTCTAATGATCTAAGTGCTAAAGCCCACTGTAAATACATAGCCAAAAAGGCATTAAGAATTGTTAACCTAATCCTACGTAGCTTTTTCTCTGGTAATATCACACTACTAACTAGAGCATACAAAACATTTGCTAGACCTATACTTGAATACAGCTCATCAGTCTGGAACCCATATCATGTATCTGATATTAACACAATTGAAAAAGTCCAGAAATATTTCACAAGAAGAGTTCCCCGCTCCTCTACTCATTGCAGAATATCTTATGCCACCAGACTTGAAACTCTAGACCTAGAAAATCTAGAACTATGCCGCCTCCGGTCTGATCTAAATATAGTATATAAAATCATACATTGCAATGTCCTACCTGTCAATGAATACTTCAGCTTCAGCCATAACAATACAAGAGCACACAATAGATACAAACTCAAGGTAAACCGCACCAAACTTGATTGCAAGAAATACGACTTCAGCAACAGAGTGGTCAATGTCTGGAATACTCTACCTGACTCTGTGGTTTCTTCCCCAAACCCCAAAAACGTTAAACGTAGACTGTCTACTATTGACCTCACCCCTTTCCTAAGAGGTCTGTAGGGGGCGTGCATAAGCGCACCAATCGTGCCTACCGTCCCTGTCCTATTTTTTCTTTCATTTTTCTTATATGTATCCATTTCATGTATTTATAACTATGTTTATACTTATACTTATTATCTTATAATCGCTTGACAAAAGGAAATAAATTAATAAAAATAAATAAATAATGTTAGCTATGGGTCCACAGGAACCGGGTGACCCCATAGCAGCCCATCCCTGGTTGGACTTGAAGACCTCCCAACTTTGTTATTCTATTCTAATTGCTGGCTTTCATGCTTAAGCCAGGACTCAGATTCACCGTCTCCTGGCGATTGGCCCAAAGTCAACCAGCTAGCCTTCATGGCTAAAGCAGGACTTGAACTCATGGTCTCCCGCTTTCCAGCCTGGGTACCTTAACTGCTAGATTAAACCGGCTCTTGCAGCAACTGCTCATCCCATTCATTATACTCAGCTTTCTAAAATTAATATTTTATTGCCACGTTACAACATTTGGCATGTATTGTACAAGTCTCAGCTCTTCAAATAGAAAACAAGAGAATTACAGATTACAGATTAACAGAGTTGGAAGGGACCTTGTAGGTCATCTAGTCCAACCCCCACCCACCCACCCACCCACCCACTGACTCAAGTAGTTTCCATTGTTCAGATGACAAATATCAGTCACTTCATATTCCTAAGATTGTTTTTCATTTTTTTTTCAAATAATTTTTAATTTTTTTACATATCTCTTCAAGTGAGCAATGTGATTCCAGATTCCAACATACATACATAATCATAGTTACATTTCCAGCTTTCTTATCTAATTTTGTATCATATCATTTTTCTTTTAATAAATAAGATTGCTTTTCAAAATCTGGAAATACCCTATTTCAAATCCCAGCTTGAGGAAAGAAAATCAAACAATAAAACTACAAGGTTGATGACTTGGCTGAGGATTGCTTTTTTCCCCATTTTTTTGTTAAAAAGTCCTCCTAACTCCACTCTGGTTGCTCCTCTTCCCAAAGATAATGATGTCAGCTAAAGATGCGAACAGCGAAATGTCCCTTGCTAGCCATCTTAACGGTAGGAAATCCTGAGACTGTTTTTATTTCATATGTAACCCATATGTGAGGCGTTCTTCTTAAGATAAGCCAGCTGCTGGACACATCTGATGCAATGACATCTATGAAAAAGTTTAAAGAAACCACATAAGTTGCCAGGATTATGACGGCTGCAATAATAGGGCCTGTTTAATCAATCGTTACTTCCTCTGCAATTATTAGCGAAACCACTCAAGGAATTCTTTGCAGCCAGGGCTGAAAATAATTAACGCTTGACTGTTTTTCCCATGCTTGCCTTTAGCAAAATTGCAGATGTCGCAAACCCATCGCAACCCAAACCAACTGGAAGGGCTGTCCCACATTGTCTACAAACTCTGGCTGCTCTTTTTTCACTCATTCCTGTCAAACAGACAACAAATGGTCAAAACTGGGAGCGTCCTATCACATTCTGTACCTATCAACAGTGGTGTCCCCCAAGGCAGTGTTTTTGGACCAACTCTCTTCATACTCTACATAAATGACCTCTGTGATCATATTAAGAGCAACTGCGTTCTCTTCGCTAATGATGTAAAGCTATTCAACAGACCACAGACAATACTACTACCCTCCAAAAAGACCTTGACTATGTATCAGAATGGTCAATCGAATGGTAACTTCAAATTTCAACAAATAAATGCTCTGTCTTACACATTGGCAGAAAAAATCAGAAAATAAAATACAAGCTAAATAGTCAAGACCTTGTTGAGGATCCAAACTTTGTCAAGGACCTTGGAGTACTCCTCTCTAATGATCTAAGTGCTAGAGCCCACTGTAACTACATAGCCAAAAAGGCACTAAGAGTTGTTAATCTAATCCTATGTAGCTTATTCTCTGGTAATATCACACTACTAACTAGAGCATACCAAACATTTGCTTGACCTATACTTGAATACAGCTCATCAGTCTGGAACCCATATCATGTATCTGATATTAACACAATTAAAAAAGTCCAGAAATATTTCACAAGAAGAGTTCTCCGCTCCTCTACTCATTGCAGAATACCTTATGCCACCAGACTTGAAACTCTAGAACTAGAAAATCTAGAACTATGCCGCCTCCAGTCTGATCTAAATATAGTATATAAAATCATACATTGCAATGTCCTACCTGCAAATGAATACTTCAGCCTTAATCATAACAACACAAGAGCACACAATAGATACAAACTCAAGGTTAACCGCACCAAACTTGATTGCAGGAAATACGACTTCAGCAACAGAGTGGTCAATGTCTGGAATACTCTACCTGACTCTGTGGTTTCTTCCCCAAACCCCAAAAACTTTAACCTTAGACTGTCTACTATGGACCTCACCCCTTTCCTAAGAGGCCTGTAGGGGGTGTGCATAACCGCACCAATCGTGCCTACCGTCCCTGTCCTATTGTTTTTTATTTTTCTTATAAGTATCTATCTCATGTATTCAAAACTATATTTATTCTTATACCTGGATCTTGTAAGTGATTGACAAATCAAATAAATACTAAATACCATCAAAGATTGACCTCCAGGCTCTGGGGGAAAGGCACACAGAATCATAGCATTATAGAGCTGGAAATCCATCCCTCAAGTAATTGGTATTGGGTGTAAAAACATGAAATACGAGTTCCACCAGTGTCCATTTTCTCCCTCTGTTTGATTGAGTTGTATTGGCTTTGAACCTATAAAGGTTAAATAATTTATTTTTTAAAAAATAGAGGTGCTCTTGCAGCTTTGGCCACTGAAATTTTGGTTCCCTTTGCTCCAGTTTTCCCTTCCACTTTCCCTTTCTGCTCCATTCTCCTTCTTCTCTTTCTTTTCTTTCTCCTTCTCCCTTCCCTTCCTTTAGTCTTTCCTTGTCACTTTCCCTTTCTTTCTATGGTCCTTCTCTTCCTGTTCTTCTTTCCTCTTCCTTCTTTTCCTCTTTCTCCTTCTCCTTCTTCTCTCCCTTTCCCTTCTTCCCTTCCTTCTCCATCTCCTCTTCTCCTTTCCCTTCTCCTCTTCCTTCTCTCCTTTCTTTCCCTTCTCATTCTCCTTCCCCTCTTCCTTCCCCTTCTCCTTTCTCTTTCTCCTCCTCCTCTTCCTTCTTCTCTTCCTCCTCTTCCTTCTTTTCCTATTTCTTCTTCTCTTCCTCCTCTTCCTCCCATCCTTCTCCTCCTCTTCCTCCTTCTCTGTTCCCTTCCCTTTTCCACAATTTAATAACCTCCCATATTCCAGTTGGGGGGTTTAATGCCTTTACTAATAAGTCCTACATATATCAAATTTACATTTCATTAAAGTCACCTGCTAGCATGATTGCCAATCCAATAAATATTTTGTTTTTTGGCCAAGCAAAAAGATTTCCTGGTTTCTCTTGCATTCATTCCATAAGTGTGATTTACATGAAGATAAACTGGGGGGAAACTATTCCCCAGAAGGATATGCTAATCTACTGGGCCTATCTGTTACGTCTGCAGGAGCAAACCACTTTATTTCCTGTGTTTATGTGTAGTTTAAGATTGGTTCTATGTCCATTTTTTTCTCTTAAGGTCCGATATTTCTGATTTTATCTCTTCTGGCCACTCTGGCAGCTTTCCTCAAATATCTCATATCTGTGGTATAAGTCAGTGTTTCTTAACATGAGCACTTTAAGATGTGTGGACTTCAACTCCCAGAATTCCATGGGAGTTGTGCTATGCTGGCTGGGGAATTCTGGGAATTGAAGTCCACACATCTAAAAGTGACCAAGAAACACCAAAATCAGTAAATATAAGTAAATGACAGCCACAGTTTTGTCGAAATATAACCCTCAAACTACAAAAATACCTCAATAAGGGTGTCCACAGGATATGGTCAAAAAGTCAAAATGGCGACCTTGATTGTACAATCAAAATTCCTCCCATTTTAAAAATATGAGTGGAGTTTCCCATTCTGGCTTCCATTTTAAGTGTTTTGTCCCTATTCTACGGACACGCTGCACAATTATAGCTGGAGTAGGAAGGCCCTGATATATTATTGTGTTGTTGTTGCTGATGCTGGTGGTCTTCAAAGGAAACACCCCTAAGCTTGACGTCATATCCTTGAGGAGCTAAAACCAGGCCAGCTTCTCCGCGGCACATTAAATCGCCATAATCTTGCTCAGAAGAGTGAAAACTTTACCTTGTTGTTGAGTGTGTGTGAGAGAGAGGGGGGAGGAAGGGAGAGAGGGAGTAAAGGAGAGAGGGAGAAAAGAGGATGAAGACAAAAATGGAAGGAATGCCTCCATATAAAACAGGGTTTGGATGTCCTCCAAGATTAATACGGCTGTCATTTTTGAGCAGAAGTCCTTTTCAGGAACGTGGGAAAAAGTTCCTTCCATTGTTAGCTAAAATGCCCCATGTGAAGAACCAAACGAGGGCTTGGAAGGTGCCAAATGAATGCTAACAGTAACATGCAGCTTAGGAGGAGGGTGAAAATGAGGAATGAAATTTGCCTGATCACTCAATTTTTTCCACTGCAAAACCAGAAGTGTCCAAAGGACTTGATGCTTAGGTTGAAAAAAAAAAAAAAAAAGACAAATTCCAACACATATCAGAAAGGTTGTAGCTTGTATTTATGATGGTTGCAGTGTTCCGGGATCAGATTATCATTATTTGCAAGAATAGAATAGAATGGAAGGGAAGGAAAGGGAAGGGAAAAGAAGAGAAGGGAAGGGAAGGGAAGGGAAGGGAAGGGAAGGGAAGGAGAGAAGAGAAGAGAAGAGAAGAGAAGAGAAGAGAAGAGAAGAGAAGAGAAGAGAAGAGAAGAGAAGAGAAGAGAAGAGAAGAGTTGGAAGGGACCTTGGAGGTCTTCTACTCCAACCCCCTGCTGAAGAAGAAGACCCTAGACATTATGGACAAACAGCTGTCCAATCTCTCCTTAAACACCTCCAGTGTTGGAGCATCCACAACATCTGAAAGCAAGCAGTTCCACTGATTAACTGTCCTTACTGTTAGGAAATTTCTCCTTAGTTCTAGGTTGCTTCTCTCCTTGGTTAGTTTCCATCCGTTGCTTCTCGTCCTGCCCTCAGGTGCTTTGGAGAATAGCTTGACTCCCTCTTCTTTCTGGCAACCCCTGAGATATTGGAAGATTGCTATCATGTCTCCCCTAGTCCTTCTTTTCATCAAACTAGACCTACCCAATTCCAGCAACCGTTCATTATATATTTCAGCCTCTAGTTCCCTAATCATCTTTGTTGCTCTTCTCTACACTTTTTCTAGAGTCTCAACATCTTTTTGCATGTGGCAACCAAAACTGGATGCAGTATTCCAAGGGTGGCCTTACCAAGGCATTATAAAGTGGTATTAACACTTTACGTAACATTTTATATAACACTTTTTTTTACAAGCAAAGTCACTGGGCAAGCCAGCTTCACTTTACAACCACGTTACTAAATGGAGCAAAACTCACTTAACCACCGTGTCGCTTAACAATAGGAATGTTGAGCTTAATTATGATTGTAAGTCAAGGACTACTTATATATAAGAGCCTCTGTGGCACGGTAGTTAGAGTGCAATACTGCAAACTACTTCTGCTTAAACCCTTCCATCCTTCTGAGGTTGGTAAAATGAGGACTCAAAATTGTTGGGGTCAATATGCTGATTCTGTAAACCGCTTAGAGAGGACTGTAAAGCACTGGGAAGCGATATATAAGTCTAAGTGCTATTGCTATTGTTATATTCCTGGTGTCCCAAACCTATTTTGAGGCTTAATGCAGCGGCTCCCAATCTTTCCAACTCTGTGGATCGCTGGTGCTGGTGTCAACTAAAAAGATACTCCTTTGGTCTTTTTAGCTGCCAGAAAAAGCGAGGGGGGTGGAGAAAACAAGGCATTCTTGAAATGCCTAGATAATCACCTCAGCAGTCCAAAGTTGTCGGAGCGTAAGAATGTTGTTGGAGAGCATGATGGATGACTCTTGGAGACGGATGTGTCCCATTGGAGAAGTCACATCCAGGGGGTGGGAGGAAGACCAGGGTCAAGGGGGAAATGTATGATGTGATTTAGTATCGAGTTCACCCAGCCACGCACCAACATGGCAACTTCTAATAAACCAATTTACTTTTTCTGAGATGCAGCTAGAGACTTTTGATTGAATGAGGGTGGATTTTATTTTTTATTTATTTATTTTTGTCAATTGCTTACAAGATAATAGGTATAAGTAAAAACATAGTTATGAATACCTGGATACATATAAAAAAAATAAAAAAAAATAGAAAAGAAACAATAGGACAGGGACGGTAGGCACGTTGGTGCACTTATGCACGCCTCCTGCAGACCTCTTAGGAAAGGGGTGAGGTCAATAGTAGACAGTCTAAGGTTAAAGTTCTTGGGGTTTGGGGAAGAAACCACAGAGTCAGGTAGAGTATTCCAGACATTGAACCACTCTGTTGCTGAAGTCGTATTTCCTGCAATCAAGTTTGCTGCAATTAACCTTGAGTTTGTAGCTATTGTTTGCTCTTTTGTTGTTATGGTTGAAGCTGAAGTATTCATTGACAGGTAGGACATTGCAATATATAATTTTATATACTATACTTAGATCGGACCGAAGGCGGCGTAGTTCTAGGTTTTCTAGGTCTAGAATTTCAAGTCTGGTGGCATAAGGTATTCTGCAATGAGTAGAATACTTTTTGTTGGAGCCCTGACAGATGGTGGGTTCAGGGGATGGTTTCACACTTGTGCCCCTTACCAGCCTGGTTCTCAATGGACTGGGCCACAAACCAGGGGTTGGAGACCCCTGGCTTAATGTTTTGTATGTAAGGAAGCATTGTCGCCTGAATTTAAAGTTCTGTTATGAATCTATAATCAGTTTGGCCCCTCTCTTATTCTCCATTCCTTGCATTACCAGCAGGGTTTTATTTTCCTAACATTTGTGCCAAATGGATTCTTGCTGATGTCAGCATGTATCTTACTAGATTGTGATCCTTTTCATTTATGCGTTCTGGAATTATGCCTAGTAAATGTATTTGTGGTTTTCATTCAAATGCTATTTTTTAAAAAATGTTTTAGTGTATTGCTTTCCAATACTTTAGGAATTTTTTTTTTATATAAGAATCCATATGGCAGAATGTTTCTATCTAACAAAATGAAATTCAATGTAGAAAAAAGTAAAGTCTTATACTTAGGTGAGAAAAACCAAAAGGATACATGTAGACTAGGTGAAACCAGGCTTAATAGCAGTAACTGTTAGAGTGGGATCTCGGAGTCTGAGTGGAAAACCAGTTCAATAGGAGCCAAAAAAGCCAACACAATCCTAAACTGCATTAATCATACAATCAAGATCAAGTGAGGTACTAATACCACTCTATAAAGCCTTAGTAAGACTACACCTAGAGTGCTGCATCTAGTTTTGGTCACCACACTATAAAAAAGATGTTGAGACTCTGGAAAGAGTGCAGAGAAGAGCAATCAGGATGATTAGGGGGCTGGAGGCTAAAACATATGAAGAACGGTTTCAGGAACTGGACATGGCTAGTCTAGTGAAGAGAAGGACCAGGGGAGACATGATAACAGTCTTCCAATATCTGAGGGGCTGCCACAGAGAGGAAGGGGTTAAACTATTTTCCAAGGCACCTGAAGGCCAGACAAGGAATAATGGATGAGATTCAATCTGGAAATAAGGAGAAATTTTCTGACAGTGAGAACAATCAAAGGAACAGAAGTTGCCTTCAGAAGTTATGGGTGATCCATCACTGGAGGCTTTCAAGAAGAGATTGGACTGCTATTTGTCAGAAATGGTGTAGGGTCTCCTGCTTGGGCGGGGGGTTGGACTAGATGACCCACAAGGTCCCTTCCAACTCTATTAATCTGTAATCTTTGTTGCTCTTCTCTGCACACTGCCTTTTAGGGTCCCAGCATCTTTTACGTATCACAATCATGTTGTGAAATAAATGCATCGATCATGGTAGGTTAGTTAATCATAACAAACACAAGCCAAGCCAAAACAAAACAAAAACCACAACCACAATCTCCAAATGCCAAAAGAATCAAATACTTTCCCCATTCTGCCAATTTTTAGTCCTGGAATGGAATGGTGTTTTTGACTCTCTGCCCAGATATGTCTACATTTAATAAAAATTCAACTTCAAGAGGGACATATTTTTTAAAACGTTGTTTACTTTCACATCTTAAAGGAACTCATCATTTTAAATAGCACTCTTCCCACTCGGGAAAGGATTGCTATTTCTATTTGGATTAAAAGCCTGAGATATGTTAAGAATAAAAATCAGATCTTGGAAGCATTAAAAGGTCAACTTCTTGTCTTGCTTGATGTTAATTCCTTCTGCATTCATTCCGTCATTATTATGTTTTCTTTTTGCCTGTGTATTTTGGAACACCCATCATATATCCACATCTGTACTGAGTGTCCCAAACACACATACATGCATAAACCTATTTATATACTTATTAAGACTTTTAATCTGCCCTCGGAGTTCAGAAAATGCTATTTTATGCCATTTGTGTGGAGCTAAAGAATCAAAAGCAGGAACAGACCAAGGAGGTTCTCTTTGTATCTACTAGCTGGGTAATGCCAAAGCTCTCAATTGCTGGAGAAACCAAACCAGAATGCGATTGAATGCGCGTCTTGCACTTCAAGAAAGTAGATTTTAATCAACGTAAAGCAATGGCAAGCTGGAGAGCGGAGAAACTCACGGGGAAAAGATCTCAAGATGGATGCAAGCTCCATCTTTAGACAAGAAAAACAAAATGCACACAGGTACAGTATATGTGGTACCTTGCTCAATAGTAGTGATTGTTGGAGCCTCAGTGAACAATCATTTAAATATGAGCCAGCCGTTGCAGCTGCCAAAAAAAGCCAACCCAGTTCTAGGCTGCATCAACAGAGGGATAGAATCAAGATCAGGTGAAGTGTTCATACCACTTCATACAGCCGTTCATTTAGTCACCGTTCAACGTTACTATAAGGACTGAAAAAAGGGACTTGTGACCAATTCTGGGCTTAACAGAGGTCGTACGCCAAGGACTACCTCTACTGCGTTCAGCATTATAGTCAAATTATAGTTCAAAGAAAACGACAGACCAAGAAACAGTGATGCTGCACAGATTCCTTGGCCCAGGGTGGGCTTCAAAAATTTTAGCCAAGGGTTCTCTGCCCAGTAGCTGGGTGGGTGTGGCCATGGTGGGCGTGACCTAGTCGGCCTCCTGCACCACAGTGGGGGTGTTTGTGTCCTCCCCCGGCTCCGGAGGCTTTCCTTGAGCCTTCAGGAGGGCAAAAATGGCCTCTCCGGGCTTCGGAGGCCAGAAATGGGCCTTCTCAAACTTCCAGGAGGCCTGTTTTTTACCCTTTCCAAGCCTCTGTGTGTGCCCTGCACTTACTTGCATCCAAAACGGGCCATGTGGGGACTCCGGGGAGGGGGGGGGGTGGGCGGGGGGGCCAGCCAGGAGTGGGATTTGAGGGTCCTCTGAACTGCAGAGCATCTTAGCTGGGGCTCTCCCGAACCCGTGCGAATCCCAGCAGCCCACCCCTGCTTAAGCCTGAACTAAAGCAACCGAATACAGTTGGTTTAAGGAAGAAACCAGATACCGTGGTGGGATTCAAAATTGTTTACTAACGGCTCTGTGGGTGTGGCTTGGTTGGGCGTGGCATGGCTTGGGGGAACATGGTTTGTCGGGTGTGGCAGGGGAAGGATACTGCAAAATCCCCATTCCCTTAATTCCATTAAGGAGCATGCATGTGCACCATCGTGCCTCCCGTCCCTGTCCTACTGTCCCCATTTAATTGTACCTGTTTTCTGTATTCTTACTCATGTTTGCTCATACTTATACCTATTGTTTTGTAAGCGATTGACAAACAAACAAACAAATAAATAAATAAATAAATAAATAAATAATTCCCTCCCCACTCCAGGGGAAGGTTACTGCAAAATCCCATGCCCACCCTACTAACCTGCTTTCCAGCTCCGTTCTCCTGTGCAGGGCAACCAAAGAAGACCCAGCCAATCAGCTGGGACTCAATGGGAGGCAGAGAATAGATGGGGGCGGAGCCAGTCAGAGGTGGTATTTGCTGGCTCTCCGAACTACTCAAAATTTCCACTACCGGTTCTCCAGAACTGGTCAGAACCTGCTGAATACCCACCTCTGAACCAGAATCACAAGCAAAACCCTGGTTATCTGGAGAAGATTGTCTATCAAGAATAATAGCTTTATCTTATATGTTGCTGGATGAACTCCCAGAAGACTTAGCTCAGTCTCTAAGGGACCATTGTGGGGGTGTAGAATTGATTAGTCTCCTGACCTTGCTGTTCTCTTGAACCCAGGTTTGGGTGGAACTCTTCCTATCCTTTGGCTGATTCCTGGACTGTTGATAAACCTGACCTCGTGTCACTCCCTGAATAGTTGTTTTTGGCTTAACAAATGCCGTGGCTCTGCCAAGCACAATGGCTTGTAAACGGGAACAGGACATGATGAGATCCAGCCGTGTGTTAAAACAAAACAAAAACCACATCACTTGTTTCTGATGACTTACAGAGAAAAATCTTATTTGTTTCTCCCTCCGATGACCAGAACTTGGCATGCCTCTATGAGGTGGCCAGCCCTTTTCACCTGACAAGGGGTTAGATCTGTGCTAGAACCTGCTCATTAAAGCAAAAGGAATGTCCAAAATAATTCATCGTGATTGCCATATATTCAGCAATCTTACTATGTTCATAATTTAACTTGTGAACCCTTATTTTAAACAGTACTTACTGGGTGAGAACTCTGGATGAGAAAGTCTCCTGCCTTGGGCAGGGGGTTGGACTAGAAGACCTCCAAAGGTGCCTTCCAGCCCTGTGGTTTTATAATTCAATCTCCCATCAACTAAGCTGATTCCTTTAAAACAGTGTGGGAGAAATATCCAATTGGTTCAGTTCCAAGCTGGGAGAAAGACACTGGAAACATGGAGGCTGATTGGAAAAATGGTTTATTGATGAAGCAGAAGCACCTGGGTTTGAGGACCTGGGCAGCTGACCACATGCAGTTGAGAGTGAGGGGTATTTATACCTTCTCTTGGGCTTTGCACTTGAGCTTCCTGTTCCTGTGCAAGAACGTGTATTCTATTGGTTGATGTAGGGGTCATAATTGCCTATGTAGGTTGTCTGAGCTCTCAGGTTTGGTTGAAGTTTGGACTCTGATTCAACATCCTTAGGAGACTGTGTAATGTAGTGAGCTCTGATGCTAGTGGGTTAATCCTATTATGTCTTGAAGGATCATATCTTAATCCTATCATCTTGTAGCTGGAGGACTTTTGTTTTGTAGATAGGATGGCCCAGTCTTTCTTAATGGGCAATTTTTTTTTTGCTGGGGGGGCTATTAAGAAAGGTGGGGGCTGCTTTCCTAGAGCATGTTTCTCCATTTCTCATCCAGGGAAATATAATATTCTGCCTTTTAAATATTTCTCAACATATTTCATTCTTCTAGGATACGGGTGGATGCTAACTTTTTACAACAGGAATCTCCAAACATGGTAACTTTAAGACTTCTGGACTGAAACATACATCGACATGAATTTATGAATGGCTATTTGAAATATAAATTGTTAAATACTGCAAATATGACCATTAATGTAATATTTACCACAAAAGAAGTGACGTTAAGAATATAGAGATTGACACAAAACAGCACATGGGAATATTGAATAATTAAGATTGATAATATGTATTCATACTAAATTATATAAGAAAGTTAACAGTGTTAATATGAAACTATTTGTACTAAAATGTAAAACACCCTGGAACCACACTGTTCACACAATGATGTGTTTGTAGAAATAAAAAACAAAAAATGTATAGGTCCAGTCAGAGGTGGCATTGGCTGGTTCCCCGAACTACTCAAACTTTCCACTACCGGTTCTCCAGAACTGGTCAGAACCTGCTGAATACCCACCTCTGGCCTATTCCCTTCAGTTTCCAATGTTTTCTTTCTTTCTTTTTTCTTTTTGGCCACAGTTGCTATAAAGCATAAATCATGTGTCATCAAAGCTTTCAAGCAGAGACAAGAGAGAGACACTAAAAACAGGGCCATGTTGGAACGGATGAGTCATTTAATGAATATGCACTTGATGGCTTGTTGTCTGGTCAAATTCTACTTTGAAAAGCGGCAATTATTTTTTCCGAGGAGATTCTCTTAAGAATTAGTCAAGGGTCCCTGCACAGAGTTTGGGATGCGCAAGGAGATGTTAAGAAATGCTAAGGGAAGGGGGGAAATTCGACATCGAGGCCATGCTGAGACAAGTCAAAGAGCAGTTTTAAATCTGTTTAAAAAAATTAAAAAAAGATGCAGAGGCCCCAGAAAGAGTGCAGAGAAAAGCCACCAAAGATGATAGAAGGAGGCTAAATCTCGGTGAGATGAAAAGCTAAAGGAAGGGGACAGTGGTGGGATTCCAAATTTTTTTTACTACCGGTTCCATGGGCCTGGCTTGATGGCCGTAGTGTGGCTTGGTGGGTGTGGTTTGGTGGGCATGGCAGGGGAAGGATACTGCAAAATCCCCATTCCCTCCCCACCCCACTGACCTGCTTTCCAGCTCCATTCTCCTGTGCAGGGCAACCAAAGAAGACCCAGCCAATCAGCTGAGACTCAGGAGGCGGAGAATAGATGAGGGCGGGGCCAGTCAGAGGTGGTATTTGCCGGTTCTCCTAACTACTCAAAATTTCCACTACCAGTTCTCCAGAACTGGCCAGAACTAGCTGAATACCACCTCTGGAAGGGGATGTGTTTAGCCTGAAGAAGAGGAGAGACATGTTAGTAGTCTTCCAATACTTAAAGAGCTTCCACAGGGAAGAGGGGATTCTCCAAAGCACCTGAGGGCAGGACAAGAAGCAGTGGATGGATCTTATCAGGGGAGATTAGAACTCATAGTCTCCTGGTGATTGGCTCCTTGTGATTGGCTCAAAATCACAAAGCCAGATTTAATGCGTGAGGTGGGACTAGAATTTACAGTCTCCTGGTAAACTGGCCCAAAGTCACCTAGTGGGCTTTTTGTGCCTAAAGCAGAACTAGAACTCACAATCTCCTAGTGATTGCTTCAAAATCACAAAGCCAGATTTAACGCCTAAGGTGAGACTAGAACACATTGTCCCCTGGTGAACTGGCCCCAAACCCCTATCTGCTTTCGTGCTTAAGATGAGACTAGAACTCACCGTCTCCTGGTGATTGGCCCAAAATCACCCAGCCGGCTTTCATGCCTAAGGCAGGACTAGAACTCAGAGTCCTGAATTCCCCAAGTCTCCAGCCCCTTAACCAGTATACCAAACAGGCTCTCCAATACATTAAAACAAACAAATAAACAAGCCGGTAAATATTACAATACTAAATAAAACCTAGCCAAGAACACTGCAGGGGGGACTTGTCCAAGAGTCAAAGGCACAATATGTATAAATCATAAAGAGCCAATTTGCTGTAGGGGTTAAAGCATCGGGCTAGAAAACAGGAGACTGGGAATTCTAGTTCTACCATAAGCACAAAGCCAGGGCCAATTTCACAGGAAGCACAGGAAAAAAAAAAGAATATTATGGGCAGCTGCCAAAGTCACTTGTTTATTGGCAGACGTGATATGTGCACAGTTTGTTCTTATTACAATTATAACCCCTGAAGTATCCGGGAAAATCAGGTCTCTCAACCTTGCTAACTTGAAAATGTGTGGACGTTCACTCCACAGAATTCCCCAGCCTGAATTTTCCTGAAAGAGACCGAGCCCACTCTCCAAAAAAAAGTCAAGCAACAATCACTCATTTAGGTGGGAAAGGAAGAAAAATATTTTAACATTGGGATACGAAAGCCTGAACTTCCCCTAAAGGAGAGATTGGTTTAAACATCTTGGAAGCACAATAAACTGGAAATTAAAAGGTCCCGAGGGGTCCTTGGTATTCTCTGAGCTTGGTTGTTCTCTTGCAGACATTTCATGATCCAATTAGGTAACATCATCAGTGCTCGAAGAGGGTAGAGTTTGTGGAGAAGAGGAGGAGGAGAAGGAGGAGGACGAGGACGAGGAGAAGGGAGGAGGAGGAGGAGGAGGAGGAGGAGGAGGAGGAGGAGGAGGAGGGAGGAGGAGGGAGGGGAAGGAGGAGGAGGAGAAGAAGAAGAAGAAGAAGAAGAGAAGAAGAAGAAGAAGAAGAAGAAGAAGAAGAAGAAGAAGAAGAAGAAGAAGAGAAGCAGGAGGAGGAGGAGGAAGAAGAAGAAGAGGAAGGAGGGGAAGGAGGAGGAGGAAAAGAGGAGGAGGAGGAAGGAAGAAGTGGAAGGAGGAGGAGGACAAGAAGAAGAAGAAGAAGTGGGGGAGGAAAAGAGCAACAGGAGAAGGAGGAGGAGGAGGAGAGGAGGAGGAGGAGGAGGAGGAGGAGGAGGAGGAGGGAGGAGGAGAAGAGAAGAAGAAGAAGAAGAAGAAGAAGAAGAAGAAGAAGAAGAAGAAGAAGAAGAAGAAGAAGAAGAAGAAAGAAGAAGAGAAGCAGGAGGAGGAGGAAGAAGAAGAAGAGGAAGGAGGGAAGGAGGAGGAGAAGAGGAGGAGGAGGAAGGGAAGAAGTGGAAGGAGGAGGAGGACAAGAAGAAGAAGAAGAAGAGCAACAGGAGAAGAGGAGGAGGAGGAGGAGGAGGGAGGAGGAGGAGGAGAAGAAGAAGAAGAAGAAGAAGAAGAAGAAGAAGAAGAAGAAGAAGAAGAAGAAGAAGAAGAAGAAGAAGAAGAAGAAGAAGAAGAAGAAGAAGAAGAAGAAGAAGAAGAAGACAGGAGGATTATAGGTCCTTGGTGCTCTCTGAGCTTGGTTGTTTTCTTGCAGGTGTTTCATTACCCAACTAGGTAACACCATCAGTGCTAGTAAGGAGTGGGGTTTGTTCTCAATTTATATTCCAGTGCCTTGCCCTGTCAGTGTTCTCTTGGAAGTTCTTTGGTTGGGCTGTTTACTATTAGCCTGTTTGGTATTGAGGCATTCTATATGTGATTGTTGGTCTGATGTTAATCTTGCAATTAATCTATGCTCATCTGATGGGGAGGTGTTTTGGCCTTTTTGCTCCCATTTTGTCTGGCCTAAATGGTCTCCAGGATGCCGTTGCTTTTAATCCAAAAATACCCCTAATTTTTCATGCTTCTCATTGGCTTTTGCTTTTCTTCCCATTTCTACGAATTTAAAACTTTCTATTGGTTTTACTCAAGCTAATTCCACCTTAATGGAATTTTTGGGCTCAACTTCTGTCGTACATCAAGGACTTCCTATATTAGTCATTATCCTTTCCTCTTGGGCCATTTTTCCCCAGGTTTTTGTTTCGTTTTGGGTTTTTTTCTCACATACCACTAAGATTTCGATGAGGGCTTACCTGCCATTCGACGTCTGAACAGAGCCCTAAGAACCATCCATTCATCCTGGGTGACATTCTTCCTATTTTACAGGTTTGGGAAGGCTTCCTACCCAAGCCACGATTGATTTCCTGGTTGATAGAGCTTGTTTTGAAACCGTGGTATGACTGTGGGCCATATATCAGACGAATATTTTGTCATTGACTGCTCCTGAACTTAGTCGGCAAAATTATTAACTCTGTCTAAGAAGTGTCCTTCCGGGTTCAATTCTGGATTATTTATTCCCGTACGGTCCTGTAGCAGTCAATGGGAGTCACGCTTTCCTATTACAAGGTCTGCAACTGTTTGACCCACACATTTTCGCAAAGAGTCCAGGTTGCAAGTACAAATGGGGATTCCTTGGGAATTTCTCAGCCTTCCCCCTTGATGGTGAATTAGATGGGCCTCCCAACGCCATGATTAACCCACTGGGGAATAAGCCAAAATGCTTAAAGTGCTGAAGTTCCGATTCTCTTTGATGTGATCTCTGCTTCTGTCCTAGACAAATGACATCACTGGAGCCTTCTTCCTTAAACCAGGGTAGTTGTGAGGTTCTACTTCAGGGGTCTTCAAACTTGACAGCTTCAAGACTTGTGGACTTCAACTCCCAGAATTCCTCCTCCAGTCATATTAGCTCGGGAATTCTGGGAGTTGAAGTCCACAAGTCTTAAACTTGCCAAGTTTGAAGACCCTTGTTCTAATTCAAAGCTTGAATCTAAAAGAAATCCAGTCTTTATATGGCTGAGGGAAGAAATATATCATCTGGTTCAGTTCCAAACATGGAGGCTGATTGAAAAGAAAGTTTAATGATGAACAGAAGCACAGGGGTTTGCGGTTCTGGTGCAGCTGCCAAAATGGAGCTGAAAGTGAGGGGTTTTTATACTTTCTTTAAGCTTTGCACTTGAGCTTCCTGTTCCTGTGCAAGAACATGTATTCCATTGGCTGTTGTCAGATCCCTATGGGGTCATGTAGGAGTCATAGCTGACTCTCTAGGCAAAGGAGGAAATGCAAATCCTAGGTGTTTGTCTGAGCTCCCAAGTTTGGTTGAAGTTTGGACTGCTCTGAGATGATGCAATGTGTTCTGAAAGGATGTTGGGCAATTCCTATTGTGGCTTCATGGCTTTTATCCTGTTTTGGCTCTTGGGTGAAGGCTAAGCCTATCACTCTGTTCAGGCTTTGCTTCAGGGAATTTCAAAATACCCTGACTTGAATGGATTTCTGCCTGCAGTATTTGCTTTGCCTATGAATAGAGCAATCTAGTTTTCAATCAGCTCTTTATCTCTTAAGTGCTGACATCTGCTGTGGGCTGTTAAGAAAAGTGGGGGGTTGCTTTCTGCCTCTAAAAAAAAACATGTTTCTCCATTTCTCCCTTTGGGAAATATAATATTATGCCTTTTTAATATTTCCCAAAATATTTCATTCTTTTGGAGAGGGGGAGGCTTCCCACATGGCTTTGAATCAAACATTGAAAACAAATCAGTCGGTAGAGACTTTGAATTGAATTGTCTAGGGACACCTTTCCATTTTTTAATTTTTTTTCTAAGTGTGGGAAGCCGACCCGCCCTTCGAAGAATGAAATATTTTGAGAGATATTAAAAAAGGCAGCATATTATATTTCCCTAAAGGAGAAATGGAGAAACATGTTTTTACAGGCAGAAAGCAGCCACCCCCCCTCAGTCTTTCTTAATAGCCCACAGCAGATGCCAGCACTTAAGGAGATAAAGAGCTGATTGAAAGAGGAAGCTAACTCTCTAGATGGCTCCATTCATAAGCAAAGCAAAGGCTGCAGGCAGAAATCCATTTGAGGCGGGGTATTTCAAAACCCCTTGCAGCAAAGTTTGTCAGCTAACAAAAGCAGAATGGTAGGAGTAGTACAGAAACCCCTCACCCAAGATCCAGCACAGGACGAAAACCATTAACTACAATAGGAATTACCCAACACCCTGTTAGAACACAAGCCCCTTCATTGCACAACCTCCTTCACCCACCCAGCAACATTTCAGGACCTGTATAAAAATATCGCGTTTCCCCCAAAATAAGACCCTGTCTTATAGGGTGGTTTTTTTGCTACCAAAAAGGCACCAGGTCTTATTTTTTTGGGGGGGTGATGTTGTACACTGACTCACCTCACTTGCACGTGTCGCCCCCGGCCTCCTTTTCGCTGTCAGAGACCTTCAGGAACTTCTTCTGCAGCCGGCAAGGATGGCAAGGCTTTCCTGAAGGCCTCTGCAGCCGATAACACAGCTCTGGATTGACTCGGAGCTCTGTTATCGCCTGCAGAGACCTTTAAGAAGGCCTTGCTGGCTGCAGAAGAAATGGGCCGGAAAGGCCAGGTGTTGGGGTGTGCAAGGCCTGGCTGCAACTGTCTGAAGGTAAGTAGTAGGGAGGCTCCACACACACACCCATCCCCACCCTACCTTAATTTTTACCTGTGCACCGTGGAGTGGGCGGGATCTTAATTAGGGCTTATGGGGGGGTAGGGCTTATATTGGGTGCATGTGTAAAATCAAGCTAGGACTTACTTTCGGGGTAGGTCGTATTTTTTTGAGGAAACACGGTTAGCTAGTTGGCCAGCTTCCCCAGAACCACAAACCCTGGTCGTCCTGCTTCAATCAGCCTCCCTGTTATTTCCAGCGTCTTTCTGTCAGCTTGGAACTAAACCAGATGGATTTTCCTTCCAACATAAGGTAAAACTCTGCATCCAATTTACCCTCCTATTTTTTTGGCAAGGCTTCTCCCATACGGAAGTTAAATGCCAGCCAGGCCCAGCTCTTTGCTGCCTTCCATGAACACATATGTGAGACATCCATTCAAACTTTCAGATGATGCAACTTATATACATTACCCTCAGAAGACCACCCACAGGCACGCACTTTGATGGATGACAGGCATTGGTGGGATCCTGCCCAAATTGGTGACAGCAAAGAAAATGGATTTTTCTCAGCAGGCTTGCGACAGTCCTTTGGAAAATACTTTTCCCTGGGTGGGGAGGGGTAGGGAACGGAACTTAAAACAGCTTGGCTCAATAAGGAAAATACAGACACGAAAGACAAAACGGCGCATTGTTTGCAACAGGATACAGCCCTGGGGGGAATGGGAGAGAGGGAAAGAGAGGGAGAGAAAGAAAGAAAAAGAGAGAGAAAGAGAGAAGAGAGAGAGAGAGAGAGAGAGATTGAGAGAGAGAGAGAGAGAGAGAGAGAGAAAGAAAGAAAGAAAGAAAGAAAGAAAGAAAGAAAGAAAGAAAGAAAGAAAGAAAGAAAGAAAGAAAGAAAGAAAGAAAGAAAGAAAGAAAGAAAGAAAGAGAAAGAAATAGGGAAGAAAGAAGGGAGAGAAAGAGAAAGAAAGGAAGAGAGAGAGAGAGAGAGAAAGAGAGAAAAAAGGATAAATCTATGGTCACCTTTCTGGGATTCAAAATAAGACCCAAGAGAGAGAGAGAGAGAGAGAGAGAGAGAGAGAGAGAGAGAGAGAGAGAGAGAAGGACAAGGAGAGGAAGAGGAACAGAAAGAAAGAGAAATCTATGGTCACCTTTCTGGGATTCAAAATAAGACCCTTAGACAGACAGACAGACAGACAGAAAGAGGAGAAGGAAAGGAAGAGGAACAGAAAGAAAGAGAAAAAGAAATCTATGGTCACCTTTTCTGGGGTTCAGAATAAGCCCCATCGATGTTTCTTGTTTTTAGCCCAGTAATGGTGAATCTTTTGGCCTGGATGTCTCAAAACAATGAGAAAATCCCTACACAAGGCAGCTCTGCATCCCCAAAGGAAACTTTTGGGAATGACCTTTTTGGAGGTTCCAGAGCAGTGGTGGGATTCAATTTTTTTTTTACTACAGGTTC